>NC_066618.1:155113486-155427219 GCF_025201925.1 Gopherus flavomarginatus | reverse complement strand
TTTTATTAAAACACTTATGTCAAGGGGGCTAAATAAAGAAATGTGTCTTTAGATAGACTTGTCTTTTCAAGTGTTTATTCCTTTACAAGCCTTTCACCTCTGCTTGTTAAGAAGTGGGAAAAGAAACAAACTTCTTCTCTCTGATCCACTGGTTTACAAAATAAGGGGTATATAAACTGTCTGTTACTAAAAGCCTGGGGTTTTAAACCTGGAGTGCTTCTACCTGCTCCTTTTTTTTATTACAACACATACAAAAGGGATACAAAGGTTTGTCTTTTCAAGTAATTATACCTTTGCAAAACTTAATGTAACTTTTACTTGTTTGTTAAAAAGTTTGGGGAAGAAGCAGCCTTCTTATCTCTCTGATCCACTGACTCACAGAGGCTGCTTTGCAAACAGGCACTTTGCTGCAGCTTTACATTGTTTTTACTAAAAAAACAACAAACAAACAACCCCTGTTAGTTTAAAACCTAGGGGAAAACTTTTAAAAATTGTTTGTTACTAAAAGCTTATGGTTATAACTTTTATAAAAACCTCTCTGCCTGCTCTTTTTCATTGAAATACTTATGCCAAGGGGGCTAAATAAAGAAATGTGTCTTCATTTAGGCATGTCTTTTCAAGTGTTTATTCCCTTAAAAGCCTTAGTATAACTTTCACTTCTATTTGTTAAAAAGTGGGGGAAGAAGCAATCTTCTTGTCTCTAATCCACTGGTTTACAAAATAAGGGGAATATAAACCGTCTGTTACTTAAAACTTGTGATTTTAAACCTAGGGTGCTTCTGTCTGATCTTTTTTTTATTACAACACATACAAAAGGGATGTGTCTTAGGTTTGTCTTTTTAAGTCATTATACCTTTGCAAAACTTAATGTACCTTTAACATGTGTTTGTTAAAAAGCAGCTAAAGAAGCAAACTCCTCTGTGATCCACTGTCTCACAGGAGCTTTGCTGCAGCTTCATATTGTGCTTACTAAAAAATAACAAGTTAGTCTAAAACCTAGGGGAAAAACTTTTTAAAATTGTGTGTTACTAAAAGCTTATGGTTTTAACTTTTATAAAAACCACTCTGTAAAAGGGCTACATGGTGGGAAAAATGGTGGGGGTCTGTTTCTTTAGATAAGAATAAAACAGTTAAAAGGGAGGGGGAGAGAGGAGGGGAGGGAAAAGAAGAGGGAGATGGCTCTTGTTTAAAATCTTGGGGCTCTAGGATTGGTTCAGGAAAACGAATTCTATGAGACAGTTCTAGAACAAACTCTGATTGGGCCGATCCAAAGGCAGTGATAACAAGTCTGAGAGGATCTGAACCAAAGAAGTTGCCTCATTCTACAGAAAGACTTGGAAGGTAAAATTTTTCTCTCTCTCTCTTTCTGATTCAACCATGTTGTCTGTCTATCTTTGCCCTTTGCAAAGGGGCTCTCTTTTCTCTTTTCTTGCCCTGTTCTTTCTTTTAACCTCTCTTTTTTTCTTAACCTACTCTGATACTGAATGCTTTTCTATTCAATTTTTTACCATGTGCTTACTAAACAGACTCTGCCTGCTTCTCTGTTTCTTATTCTCTCTCATTCTGATTCCACCATGTGCTTTTCTTTTTGTTCGGTTCTTTCTTTTAGCCTCTCTTTTTTCTTAACCTACACTGGTATTGAATAGTTTAAACACATTTTTTATTCACTTTTTACCATGTGCTTACCAAACAGGCTTTGCCTTAGTAAATTCCTTTCTTAAACCTAGTTTTTAATGTTTTTAAAGGCTTTTTTCTTAACCTACCCTGATAGTAAATAGTTTAACTGTGTTTTTCATAGACACCTTTTATAGTTTTTGGCTATGGGCTTACTAAACAGGAGGCCTTAATAAATTCCCTTTTTTGGCTCTATGGGTTTTTTTAAAACCTAGTTTTTAATATTATTTAACTCTTTTCTTAAACTAACCCTTTAAAAACAAAAATTTCCTTTTTTCTTTACGTTCTATCTTTCTATTCTTAAATAACCTACCAGACTAGGTCATTACCATCCTCTCTCCTTATTCAATCACATCCAATAACCTTTCTTTCCTTTTTTTCCTCTAAACCTTACTCAAACTTTCTTTTTTCATCTTTTAACTCTCTCACTCTCTTCTTTCAACCTTTTTCTCTCAATGTGTGTTTGTGCTTTGATACACAACACTTCCCCTAGTCACACAACCACACAATTTTTTTCAAAATGGCCGACAGCACCAAACTTTGGTGCCAACGGAAATAGGGTGGGAGGGTGGGACATAAGCCCTAAATGGGATGTGGAAACCTGTCAAAAATGCATGGTGATGAATGCTATCAAGCAGTATACTACTCATGGCAGTGCAGAATATAGCCGAAGTATTTACATTGCTGAAGGTTTTGAACAGGAGACTACAAATCCCATGCTGCATCAAGTTAAAGGCACGTTGGTACAGTCTGCTATTTAACAAAATCCCAGTATGTTCAGTGCATGGTGAAAGTACCCTGAAAAATGAACACATGAAGCTGGGAATGCTAAATGCTGTCATTGGGCAGCTGGTTTTTATTGTGTTACTTAAAGAAAATCGGGAACCTTACAGAAGGGTCTAATCCTTTACCCTCACATCTAGAAACTGTCTCCAGAGAACAAATAGCTTATCAAGATCCCCCCTTACCCTTCGCTGAGCAAATATTTAAAATCACCCTTGTAAAATTCTTCTTCTCCATTCTCACGTCATTTAAAATGGGAAATAAAAAGTAATTAGTTTTAGCCCTGTAAGGTTCTTGGGAGGCTACAGGCCTACCAAGGGTGCTCTGCAAGAACGAGGCCCACACACACTGTGAGTTATTGGCTTTAATGAAGGAAAAGTGACACACCTGCAACGGGAACTCCATACCAGGCTGAGCTTCGGTGTGCTGGGTTCCTCGCCTCTGTGACAGCAACACCAGGAATCCCCGTTGCGGGTGTGTCACCTTGCCTTCATTAAAGCCAATAACTCACAGTGTGTGTGGGCCTCGTTCTTGCAGAGCACCCTGGGTAGGCCCGTAGCCTCCCAAGAACCTTACAGCCCCAGTGTACAGGTAGGCAAGTAGATTTTAGTTTACCTTGCCTAGTACATTTTCATAAGGATTTTGAGAGGCTGATATGGATCATTTCAAAAGCTTGCCAATACATGCAGTTGATTTACTGGGAACTGGATCTTCCAGGATTGACTTCCCATTTCTTGTCACTGAATGGGAAGTGTTTGTGTGTCTCCATCCTGGAATAAAAGACAAATACATCTTAAGTAAATAATTATCACAACCATTCAGAATCTTCCATATAGAACTTTTTCAAGAAGCAAACACTGCAGGGAGCCAGCCACCTCTTCTATACATGTGATAAGAATAGCCAAAGCAGGGAATTTTACTGGAATTCAAACCTTTAATTTAAAATGCATTAACCCATGAGTTTAAGTAAAAGAAACACAAATAAACTAAGCCCATCCCTCTCTGGATTTGCTGGGGCATTCTGTTCCGTCAGGCGCCCTGCAACTGGATCTGCTAGTGATACCTTGCACCAGCAGAGATGTTTAAACCCAGAATCTCTCCAACTAAAAGATGAGCCAATCGTGCTTTTTAGCCCCTGCTGCATTCAAAGACTTAAGGGCCTTGATCTTGCTCCCAATTAAGTCAATAGAAAAACTCTCATTAGCTTCCCCTGTGCAGTATCAACCTCTAACGATGAAAAGAGGCTCAACTTAGTGGGCCACCAACTAGGGTGACCAGATGTCCCAATTTTATAGGGACAGTCCTGATTTTTGGGTCTTTTTCTTATATAGACTTCTACTACCCGCCACCCCGGTCCCGATTTTTCATATTTGCTGCCTGGTCACCCTACTGCCAACAGAGTTTGGTTGTGAAACTCCTACCCTTCCTGCAGCATGGCCTAGTGGACTGGGACACAGGAGGTGTGGGTTTTGCTTGGATCATTCTGAAGCAAGTCATTTTGGACTAGATTCACAAAGCTCCAGGCTGAGAATTCCACTTGTTGGCAGGGCCCCATGGGGGGGGAGGGTTTAGATGTTGGAACGCTTAAGCACCTTCATGAATCTGGACCTCTCAGATCTACTGCAGAAAGGTGTTATATAAGGAGCTAGATTTTATTAGATGGTAGAGGGGACCCAGTAGGGAAAAGGTTGAGAACCCATGCCTTAGCTGGTCAGCCTTTTTCACCAAAAATGCTGCCTCCCCAATTAAAAATGGCTTTTTGATCAAAATGAAAATGTAATTTGATTGAAAATTTTTCAGCTGTTGAAAACCAGAAGTTTTCTTTTTGGGAGCCATTCCCTGTTTTCAGTGGAAACAGGGAAGAGGAGGAAGGCAAATTTTTTTCTAATGTTCCTATAGTCAAAAGACAGAAGTTCTGTAGCAAGGTTTTCAGGGTAGGGGTCATTTTGTTCATATTTTCAGAAAGACAAACACAGCTTTATATTTTAACCAGCTCTATAGCTGATTGAAACATTCTGGGGACCAGCCACTAGAGAACATCAAATCCATATTCTCCTAGCTTGGGTTATGCTTCTACCGACCCCGGCCCTCCACCCGGATGAAATCTCTTTGGGTCCCATGCTGGCCTCTCCAATTTCAGGACTGGGGCCTTATTTGTGAGCCCTGCCACAAGGGAAGATTTGATTGTGTGTATTGCACGGGGGCCAAGCCTACCATCAGTGCTTAAATAAACAATAGCGATACTCTGTGCGTATTACACTCGAGCATCAATGTGCTGCCCTAACCTTTGTGATGTATCCCTTGCCTCTGAATGGGTTAGCATCAGAGAGGAAACAGCTCCCTTTGTAACAGGTGAGACCCACACTGGCTTGGGAACAACCCCACCTGAAGCTAACGGGGACAATCCCTGCTGGGTTTGGTCCCTTACCTACTTCACTGTGGGTTAATGCATGTTGGGAAGGTGCTTTGAGATCCTTAAAGAGTAGATGCTACTGAATATCTACCGCCTGTCTGCCTCGAGCCCTGTGGGTGAAAAGCAAAGGATCATGATCCCCATTTTTCACTGAGGGAAACTGAGGCAGAGGGTGGGACGTGACTGGCCCCAGGTCACCCAGCAGGCCAGAGGCAAAGCTAGAAAGAGAACCCAGGTCTCCTGCATCCCCATCCAGTGCACTAGCCCCTGGGCCACATGACTGAAAGCACCCACTCCTTCCTAGCCAGCAAGCTTCCCTGTGTAATATTGTTAGCCGGGCTCTGAAGGCTACGTTTTTTTTGTTAGATGAGCCTGTTTCAACCACTCACCCCAGCAGGTTTTATTTAATAAATCGCATGTTGTAGTCTAGTCCTTCCAGCGTCTGGATTTCTTTGCGTGTCAGGTGAAAGACGTATACCTATGCAGAAGAAACAGCCTTTGAATCCAAGGCCAGGGCTTTCTGTGCTCCCAGGTCTACAGGGAGACGCAAGTCCATAGCAAAGCATGGAAGACGCGGGCAGATATTCTGTAAGGCTGGGAAATGCAGCCCTTGGAGTCTGAGTGGTACCAGGAGGCTGGATATGGGAAAGGGCAGGGTGTGGGCATGGGACTTCCCCAGTGCGCACATGGGAGGTTACTGTGTGGCAAGCTGCTGTGCTGAAATTCACCCTCTGCCTTGTCCCGCAGCAGACAGGCCCAAACATTTTGCATGTGGTCTCTCTCTGAGGCTAAGGGCAGATCTTTTGTTGGGGGCCCAGCTCTGAGGATTTGTTCAGCACCGCTCTACCAAATGGGCATGCCCACTCACTCAGCTCCTCAGTGAAAGGACAAAAATCCCACCCCAGATGTCTGGGCCACAATCTCTTCCCACAGCTGCTTCCCTGGCCTGGACATGTTTTCATCCAGATCGTCACAGCTGGAGCCGGGACAAGAATCGCTGTGACGGCTTCCAAAAAACTCTGGTAACAGGTTTCCCAGGTACTGCCTCATGCCACCTCTCACAAGGGGGGGCGGGGCCTGTGCATGCCAACCCAGGCTGTTTAACAGTCAGACCTCGCTCTGTGTTGCGTCTTCTACAAGGAGCAAACCCACTTAGGTCTCCAAGCTGAGGGCCTACAAGCATATTCCTGAACAGAGGGGCTAAACCTCAGGCTAGCAATACTTAAGGGTCCCTTGAATTAGCCATTCAAATCCTGCTGGGTACAGCTCGGCTTTGGTACGAGTCCCCAGCCGTCGCTTGTGTGAAGTGTCTCACCCTGCTCTGGTGACAGTAACACCTCAGCCATAGGCCAGGAGCGGAAGAGGGCTCCCGGCTCGCTAGCCATCCCCATTACCTCTGTGTTCTCCACGATGCGGGCCGGGGTGATGCTTTTCAGGATGGTGGCGATGCCCCTCTGAATGTGGAAGCGGATGAGAACCTGCAGAAAGGACAGGAGCTGGTGAGCCAGGATCCGTGGCTGGTGCAGTGGCCAGGTGGAACACAGCCAGCGTGAAGAGACAGAGAGACCCGTTTTTCCACACTGCACCCATGAACCCCCCTCTCTCTGTGTAGCTTAGATAGGATGTTGCACGTCTACAAAGAAAAACACCAATAGAGCCAGTGCTGTCCCCCCCCCCTCACCTGAGTGCTGGTTTTTCCATGCTTCTGAGCGATCTTATTCACTGTGGGATTCTCCAGGAGAGGCACAGGGCTGTTCTCCCCCAAAGGGCTAAGGGAAGACGATTTGGAGAGTCCTGAACAATGGCTGCTGCTCTTGGAGAACAGGCAGCACTTTGCAAACAGGAGGCTGGTGGGGAGTCGCATTCACAACACCGCTGGGAGGCAGCAAAGCCTCCTGCTGCTGGCTGAAGAAATGGGAAAGGGAAGGAACTGAGGGATTCTGTCACTCCCCTTGAGCCGTGGACAAACGCCCCTTGGTGCTGCTGTGCAAACACTGGCTGCTAATAACAGCCAGGGCCCCTCCCTGGCCCAGCTCACTCAGCCTCTCCCCTGCTTTGTCACCATGCAGCGGGCTGCACCCCAGAACTCATCATGCAGAAGGACCCCTGTTATGTTGGCCAGGCTCTTGATGAAGATAAAAGAACCCAGTAAATGCTATTGGGCCAAGCAACTCCACCCATGTCAGTGAAATCAAACCGGAGTGACAGCAGACTCCGGCCCAGTTAGCCTAGCGAAGATCTCAGCCAGACCTTGGCTGGGTGGGCCAGGGTTACCAGCCACGAAGGAAGAGGAACCAGCTTGTATCTCACAGCCAGTCCAGGCTACAGAAACACCTTTCAGACCTCCAGCTCACACTCACTCCTTTTGCCAGACAGTCAACACAAAGTCCTACAATGCCAGTTCAGGGCAGAACTGCCCCTTTGTGCTACAGCTGTGTGCTGTGGGCATTTACTGTCCCCAGGAGGTGCTTTCTGAGTCCTCAGCATGACCTGTGGAGTAGCAGGACCCCCACCCCTTCTACCTCCCACTCTTCTCTGATTAGCTTACTGGCCATTCTCCCTTTACAGGTGACTTTTGGAGCACGGTTCTGCTCTGAGAAACCAACATCACTGGAGTCCGTGACTCCAGATCACACATGTACCGTGTTCCTCTAACGGCCGTGCAAACCTTGCCCCGGGATCTAAGAGCCACCCTGGCTTCCTTCCGGCGCCCACGCTCATAAGGTAGTTGCTCCTTCTGGAACGCAGGCAGAGGTTCCCCCAGGGATACCTGAGCCAGACTGGAATCCGGCTCCCTAGTGGGGGGAAACGCTGATCTCTGAACGTTAACAAGCAGACAGGACTGACAACAGCGCCGCCTGGGTCCTGTGTGTATTCACCCTCCAGCATAGCCCACTGCTTTAGATCTACCCTCCGAGGGCGCATGTTAGGGGTGACTCGGCAGGGCAGGGCAGCCGAAGGGACTGTATGCAATGAGGACAATCCCCTTAGACTTGCAGTACTCTACCAGCTCGGGCTGGGTCAGGTAGGGGTGCAGCTCCACCTGGTGGAGAAACAGTTATTGTATCTCATGCCCCTGTCCCATTGCCTCAAGGTGCTCAGGAGTGGGCTCTGAAGTGCCCGGAAGTCCTTCCCTAGGAGGGACGGGTGCAGCTTTCATTGGAAAGCCCAAAGCTGGGGCCTGGTTTGCTGAATCATAGGAGCCTCCATAGCCCCAGGGTCAGATGAGCCTTCCTCCTGCCCTGGGCAAGTCTTCTCTTCTCTGCGAATCCCACATATTTCTCCCAGTATGCTGGACCGAGCATCAGATGCAGCCTCCTTCCTCCACACCCTGGCCTAAGAGAGGGGAAGCAAGACTCAGGCTGCAGATTTCTGCCAGGTCAGGCCCGATCAATCCCCCTTCAGAGCATTCCCCAGGGCCTCCTTCTGCAGTGTTAGCTATTGGCCAGTGACAGCGGCTGCCTTGGAGAAGGGACACATGATAGGCCGCAGGAAGGCAGAATCTAAGTGATTAGGCCAGTGGTTCTCAGCCTTCTCCACACCACGCCCCGCCCTCACGTTAAGATGCAGCTTGTCCTAATTAGGGGCAATTTGGAGCCATGAGATTTGGGGTTTATTCCCAGTTGTGCCACTAACCTTGAGCAAGTAACTTTCTCCTCTCCATGATTGTTTCCCCTTCGCCCGGCTTGTCTATTTGGACTGCTGGCTTTTCAGTGCAGGAACTGTCTCTCACTGAGCACAGTGGGGTCCCAAGCTTGGTTGGGCTCTGTGCTTCTGGGATAAAAAGAATCCCTTTTGGGGCCAAACCCTCAAAGAACGAGCACAACCTCTCTGGCTCTGCCCAAGCTGCGAACCCAGTCATTGGGTGCTTAATGCAGCACTCAAAAGTCTGCTTAGCACAGTACAGAGGACGACACAGCAGTAGCTTCCCAATTATTATTTGCAACTATAAGCAGCCCGATGCAAAGCTAGCATAAGCACTCCCCGGAACGCAGATACCATTGCTACAGGCAGAGCGGGAGAGAGACAAGCTTTCGAGCTGCACAGAGCTGAAAGAGACTCACCTGCCTTGTCTCTCTCATATTCAGGGACCAGCCTCTACCACCACGGCAAATGACATTGTTACAGGTGTATCTCACAGGTTGCCCAATCACAGGTTTGATCCTGCACACGGACAGCAGCCTCTCCAGCTGGGAGGCGTTGAAGTTGGAAACCCCAACTGATTTCACCAGGCCTTCATCCACCAGCTTCTCCATTGCCTGCCAGAAAAACAAAGAGGTGCTGGATGATTTAGTTGGGGATTGGTCCTGCCTTAAGCAGGGGGTTGGACTAGATACCTCCTGACAAGGCCAGCTCCAGGCACCAGCTTATCAAGCAGGTGCTTGGGGCGGCAAGTCCGGAGCAGGGCGGCACTTTCAGCTATTCGGCGGCAATTTGGCAGAGGGTCCCTCACTCCTACTTGGAGCAAAGGACCTCCCGCAGATCACAATCAGGCCTTCTTTTTTTTTGGGCTGCTTGGGGCAGCAAAACTCCTGGAGCCAGCCCTGCCTCCTGAGGTCCCTTCCAACCCTGATATTCTATGATTCTGTGCAGCAGGTCACGGGCTGGGCCTGCACAGCTGGGGAAACCCAGGGGGCTGCTGGAATAACGGGCGACTGACAATGCACTGGCTGGCTTTGCCAGGGTGCTGGAATGCTTGCAGCTGCCACCGGCTTCACCTGGAGCTGTGGGCGCTCAGCACCTGTGTCAAAGCCCACCACTTCCTTAGGGACGTCAGCCCACATCCTCCAAGGGAGTGAGGCACTGGTGCCTGTATACCTTTGAGGAGGTGGGCCCAGGCGCATGGACCAGGCCAAGCGATTGGTGCTCTCATGTGCCACAGAAGATCTTGCCCCTGTGCTTACATTGGCAGAAGAGGGTCCCGACTGTCCTCCCCACCATTCTGTCCTCCACGCCCACATAGGGTAAGTGTGCAGCTCCTGGGATGACTGTGATCAATCGGTTTCAAGAGGCTGATCTCCATCTCTCCACGTACTTAGGTTGGGCCTTCAGGCAGTGCCGAGAATGGAGCACTTTAAAATGCAGCCTCCGCCTTGGGCACCCGCACAGCACAGCTTTGCCACACAAGCTGCAGTGATGTGCCCGAATTTGGCCTTCTGCACACGCCCAGAACAACTGAGGTGAAAGGGAGCTGACTGGAATCGGAGCTCTAGTTCCCATTCGGAACGGGTTTAAAAATATTTCTGTCGGCACGTGAGCACGGCCTGTCTCCTCCCGTGATGCATTAGCTCCTTCTCGGAGCCTTTGTACATTTTAAATGAGGCCATTCCATTATCTCCAGCCAGACTAAAAACCTGCCCCAGCTCGTGGCTCTTAACCTCGCTGGTAATTACCAGTTGCTACAGCGGCAGGCGCGTTCAGCCTGTCTCTCGGTCTCTTGCAGCTAGACAGCAGAGGCTGCTGATGGGAAATATATGCGAGGAACGTGAGCCAGCCATGGAGATCGTTATGACTGGAGGGGGATGGGCAGCCTACGCTGCTCTTTCCTCACTGCTTACTGTGTGCTATGGGAGAGCCCGTCAAAGCCAATGAGAGTCTTCCCACTGGCTGCAAAGGGCTTTAGATCAGGCGCTGTGTGCTTATGGCATCCATCAGTGGTGCACGTCACCGAGGCATGCAGGAGGTGGGAATCAGGGCTTCCTCTGGTAAGGGACCCCTTCCAGGAACCCTAGAGACACCCCCTCCATCCTAAATACCTCCATGTGGCTCAGGTGCCATATTCTATTGCTACTGTGCCTTTAGCTCACGTGGTAGCAGCTTGGGCTGAGGCGTAATAAGTCCCAGGTTCTGTTCCTGCTCGTGACCCCCAAAGAACATCATTGCACTTGGCCTGATCTGCTGCCTCTTACCCTCCAGGTGTCCACATAATCCACATCCAACTGCAGAAGCAACCTGTCCTTTTGAGGCATGAGCTCCCCACGGATATTCTGCAGGGGAACAGACCAAGAGCCACTTTCTAAGGGGAAGCATCCCATGTGCATCTCTGGAACTGCTGAGGGTACTGGCCTGACTTGCCAAGAATTAACGAGTGGCGAGGCATCAAACATCCCAGCTGGCCCATCCATCCCTGGGGAACGCCCACCACCTCTGTCAGAGTTATTGCAATAGAAGGAAGTGCTAAAGAAAGGCAGGGGCACTGGATTTTTTTCAGATGGATGATGTAGCATCAGCAAGGTCTGCATGGGGCCTTTCTAGACAGTGAATATCCCAGCCTTTTTGCTTGACCCTGCTCCCACTATTCCAGTCATGGGGAGGCCATTTAGGCTCCTGAGCACAAAGGAGAACGAGGCTAGGTCACGACTTGGATAGGAGACTCCACTGCTCTGCTGTTGCTGAGTCAGGGCACATCCAATTCAGCAGTACAGGGGCGGCTCCAGGCACCAGCACGCCAAGCGCATGCCTAGGGCAGCAAGCCACGGGGGGCGCTCTGCCGGTCACCGCGAGGGCGGCAGGCAGGCTGCCTTTGGCAGCATGTCTGCAGAGGGTCCGCTGGTCCCGCGGTTTCGGCGGACCTCCCACAGGCTGCCGCTGAATCCGCGGGACCAGGGACATCCTGCAGGCAAGCCACCAAGGGCAGCCTGCCTGCCGTGCATGGGGCGGCAAAATACTTAGAGCCGCCCCTGCAGCAGTAAGTGTAATTACTCCAATAGAGTTTAGCCCTGGTGTTCTCACAAGTCCCCCTCCTCTTACCAAAATTGTGAAGAGATTCTCATTGTTCATGCCTGGTCAGGATGACTCTTCTATGTTCCATCCAGAAGACCCATCTACAGTAACACACTGCCCAACACCCGATTACCCTCGATTTTCCCTACAATTCAACTAGATCCTCTCATTTTCTTCATTTCCCAGCCTAGATTATTTTGCTGTTAAACAGTTGCTGTGTGGCAGCGTTCTAGCTGCCAGGGAAGCTATCCTTTATCTGTCTCCTATGAGTACCTTGTGACTACATGAGCCAAGTTCTCTGTCGGCTTATGCCATCCAGCCATGGAAGTCAAGCAATGGGGCCCAGTTATTCCATGTTTCTAAAGCCCTTGTAGCTACTTGGATGGAAGGTGCAACAGAACCTTTATCTTATCACCATAATATCTGAGCACCTCACGCACCTGTGAGGCAGGACAGTGCTGTTAGTTCCATGTGACACAGGAAGAACTGAGGCCCAGGGTCTATCAAGTGACTCGCCCGAGGTCATGTTGTAAGTCTGTAGTTAAACTGGGAGTTGAACCTAGTAATCCTGAGTCCCAGCTTTGCATGTTAGCCACTAGAACATGCTTCCTAGAAATGCAAGAGAAAACCAGACAACACACTCAGGGGCTATCAACCTGCCATGGAGAGACAACCCAGCCTTCCTTGTTGTGCCTCTTGACAATTAAAAATTCAGCAGAATTTTCAAATTGAGAAATGTGGAGGGGCGGGGAATTACTCCAGGTCACACAGCAGGTCAGTGGCAGAGTTAGGGATAGAGCCCAGGTTTCTAGACTCCCAATCCACTGTCTGTTCTATGGGACCAGGCTGTCTCTGTGATATGGGGGCATGGTGAGACAAAGAGTAGGAGAATGGGAGTATAATGAGCTGTACTGATGGGGAACCGAGGCACAGAGAGAGGGAGGGTGTGACAGAGCCAGGAACCAAAGCCAGATCTCCTGAATCCCAGGCCAGTGGCTTCACCCCAGCACCATCCTTCCTCTCTAAGAGCAAAACCAACATCCCTTTCCCCAGCATTTTACTCTATACAAATGGTGTGTCCCTACTGGACCTTAAAGCAACAAGTCAAATGTTGCTCTTCATTCCATGTCCCTGCTCCTATTGGTCTGCTCTTCTCAGCAAGAGGGCAGGAGGAGGAACCAGCACCATGTGACCAATCAGCTCTCAGGTACACCCAGTTTGGGAATCTCTTCTATTTAGCATTCCATTGCTGCTTATTGTTGTAGGAACCTACCATGGGCCTTTGTTACTTGCATCATAAACAAAGTCTGAGATAATATCATAAATATAGGTTAGTCTTGAAAAAAGACAACTGAGGGGGGACCTGATACCAGTCTTGAAATATGTGAAGGGTGGTTAAAAGAGGACTGTGATCAATTGTTCTCCATGTTCATTGGAGGTAGGACAAAAAGTAATGGGTTAAACTATCAGAAAAGAGGATTTAGGTTAGATATTAGGAAAATCTTTCTAACTCTAAGGGTAGATAAGCCCTGGAACAGGTTTCCAAGGGAGGTCATGGAATCCCCTTGCTGGAGGTTTTTGAGACCAGGTTGGACAAAACCTGTCAGGGACAGTCAAGGTTTACCTGGTCCTGCTTCAGTGCAAGGGACTGGACTTGATGACTCTCAGGGTCCCTTCCAGCCTGACATTTCTATGATTCTATAGTAGCTATAGGTGTGCTCCACAAAAGTGAAATGTAGATAGCACTAATTCTATTAACTATCGAATGGCATATAAGAGCATGGAGCACTACTGGGCAAAAAACTGAATTTGAATGCTGTGGAAAATTCCAACAAATTGAAATTTCTAGTAGGGTGAAAATTCTGAAAAGTTTCTATTTGGAAACATTGAAACTTTTCATTTTGCTAAGGTCAACATAATGCAGTCTGGAACACCACAAAAAATATGCAAGTGGAAGTTAAATGAAATGAGACTGTCGAAACAATGTGTTTTGACATTTTTCCATTGCAATTTCACCAAAATTGAGATGTTTCTGCAAAATGGTTTAGATTTTGACAAAATTGCATTTTGCAATGGAAACCTGTCCCATTGTCCATTTTTGATCATCTCCAGTAAGTTAGAAAGTTTAATAAAGTTGTTCTGCACTGGGAGTGGCAGCTGTTTGACAATTGCATTTCAATCCACGAGGCATACAGTACAGCCAACATCAAGCCTTCATGAGTCAGGCCTCCTAGAATCCATAAGATTGGCTTAAAAAGCCATAGGGTCTTATTTGCCTTCTGGCCTTTAGGGGGTGTCATTTTGCAGCTTCTGTGAATAACTGAAAGGGCTAGGAAATCATTTTTTATTTAGCGGAGGCTGAAATTTTCACTGTATCATGAGTCCAGGAGGAGAGGCCATGAGAAAAAAAACCAAACATCCAGTATCCCAAGTCTTGGGGTAACTTAGAAAGAACTGGCAATCCTGGGCTTCTGTTTGGAAGGAAAATGGGGCTCACCTTGCTCACCACATAAAGCTCATCTCTCTTCAGCCCCCCTTCCCCGAACTTCTTTTGAAAGGCTGCTCCGATCTCGGCCTCGTTCTGGTAAAAATAAGCACAATCGACGTGCCGATATCCAGCATCTAAAGCTACCTCCACGGCTTCCTGAACGGCCCCCGGGGGAGACTGCAAAGAAACCAATAGACGCATCACCACTTGCTATCGAATCTTCCCCAGAGCCACGCTCCTGGGGCGAACGAGCTACACTGATTTACACCAGCTCAATAGCTTGGGACCTGTCAAGCCAAACCCAGGGCCAGGCCTTGTCCACACTTGGGTAGGAGATACCCGCAGGGAACGGCTAGGTGCTGCAAACTCCACACGTGGTGCTCGTCCTTCCAAGTCGGTGTTAAACGAAGGCCTTCCAGCTAAGGTGCATAGTGGCACTCCAGCCCACATTTGGTTGTTAAAAGGGTCCCATGGCACCCCAGGCAATAGAGCTTCAGCTGCAACTTTGCAGAGCCAAGCCTCATGGAATATTTTGTTGCCTTGGAGACTAAAAGGGCTTTGGGTACATACACAGACAGGGATAATAAGGTCGTCTGCTGCACTGGTCCCTGGGGGCTCATATGCCAAAAGTACCAACAGCCATAGGCTCAAAGGCACTTCAAACATTAGTTTCGAAGTGCTCTTGCCGTTCATGGGTTTGCACTAAACATCCACGCACATCTAATAGGCTAAGACTCTTTGCCTCTCTCTTTGCTACCAGCCCCAGCAAAGCCTTCGAGAATTACCATGTTCTCTCTCAAACAAGGAGTCTGATCCTATGTCCGCTGAATTCAATGGGTCTCTTTCCACTAACTTCCTGGGCTGTTAACATCTGCCTGAGCATTAACTCAACCTTGTAAACAGGTTCATCTGCTCTGGGCCATGGCATCCTGCTGACACTCAGCAGCACCCTGGCTGGGTGGGGAACAGAGCCCCCGAGACTCTGCTCTGTACCAAGCCTGCTTTAATTAAAGTGTTTACCCAAGAGTGGAGGCCGGCATGCCCCTGCCTGCAAAGAACACAGAGACAAAGAGCAAATGTGGCGTCCGACCCAAACCGATTAACCGGCACTTATGCACGGTTGTTCCTGCCTTGGAACAAAGGGAAAGCAGGTGGGGAGAAGTGTAGACCCAGCAGGAGTTATGCCAAGAGGCAGGATCCCTGGGGTGGATTGAACCCAGTTGCACCCACCCCTTGTAGTGCCAGGGCTCTCTTGGTCTTGAAAACGATCAGTGATTAATCTGCACTCGATATCGGATGATCAGTACATGAAAGAGCCTGTAGTTGGGTGGGCTCCCTGCCTCCCTCTCTCATCTAGCCAAAACACTGATAAAGTCCTCAGTCAAGCGACCCCTCCTCTCCCAGCTCCCACTCGCTCACCAGCATCCTGCTGTGCGTCTCTACTTCCAGATCCTCTTGCTTTCAAGGCTTTGCATGCACCCGCAGCTCTGTTCTCCCAATGTCCTGCTCTTCTCTCTAGCTGTCCTCTCCCGTCTCCCACACTCTCGCGTGCAAACGCTGGGCTTTAGATCTCAGGCCCTGGTTGGAAATTTGCCCCTTCTCATCCCAAAATACCAATTCAACAAGATCAGGGCTTGCGCCATGGATGGCATGGTGCGTTGGCACAGATGACACCCGCCCTGTACCTCTCCCATGGGACTGACAGAGAACATCCCATCTCCAGGGCTGCCAACCCAGCAGTCTTTCATCAGAATTCAACCTTAATTTCCTTTTCACTTTCTTGGGTCTCCTGAGTGCAGCAGATCCTGAGACAAGGCTGAAAAAATCCTGGGGCACCCCACGAGTGTCCCGTGTCCCAGGCAAGTTTATTAAAGGATTAAACTGACAATAATTATTTAATTGCACAACAAAGCAAATGGATCCCGATTGGCCTCAGTGGGACGCCGCTTCCCTCCACCACAAATGGAGCTCTGCCCTGGCACGGAGACATGAAAACCGCCTCAGGGACCCAGGATCCTTTGTGAAAGTAAGGACCAGACCTGGGGAGCAGCTACATCTATCCTGTGGTCCCAGTCGCCCAGTGGGCTACCAAAAGGACCGGTTTTTCTGGCCACTTTCTACACTTCAGTAGCCAACATAGTTTCATGGATTAATCCTTAATGGAACAACTCCCATTGACTTCAGTGGACTTTGGGTCAGCTGTTTGAAGTTTGTTGTGTTTTGTTTTAAATGCCTTTGGGATGAAATGGAGATGTTTGCAAGAAAAAAAACCCACTGTTGTCAAATTTATTGAGCAACAAAAACAGCAGGATTAAAAAAAAAATCCAAAAAATGTCAGTGAAAAACATTTGGTTGATTGGTTGGTTGGTTGGTTGATTTTAGCTTTTTCATAGAACATAACATCCAAGTATTTGCCAACAGGTCTACTCTGGCAAAAAAGTTTCCGAACAAAAGCAGTGTGGGCCCAGTGGAATTGGTCCCCCACACCCCCTAAAGTCCCTTCTCTCATTTTCTCCCTCTCATCCAACCCCCCACCCCGTTTTTCCAGGCTCTTCTTTTTGGTACAGCCTAACACTATCGCTGCAGAAGGGCCACCTATTAAGACCTCATCAACACTTGAAAGTGAGACCAGTCAAACTGTTTTGCTTGGTGCAATTTTACCTTAGTGTGGTTAAAACCACACAGAAAAGGAATAAGCTGCTCTGTGCTTTATAGAGGAATTGTATTACTTCAAAATTGTACCAGGATAGTTCTGATTGGCACAATTTTGTAGTATAGGCAAGTCCTGTACGTGATTAGCCTGTAGGACTCACTGCTGAAGGATCTCATCAAACACTTGACACCATTCAGGGAAGAATTAGACACAAAGAGCATCTGCAGTTGGACCAGCCAGGATTCAAGTTAAGAGACTTATTCAGCTTCATGCCTCAGGGAAGAGCAGAAGATCCACCAGCTCGCGGAAAGAAATAATGATGTTCAACATCAAAAATGCTCAGGTGCTCTGAAAAGTGACCGAAATGGCACCAGGAGCTGCCCAGTTTATCGGCTTGCAGTGATTTTAGCTCAAATCGGTTCACAGTTTGTAAGTAAGGTCTGACCAGGGCCAGGGGTGTCATTAACAATAAGGGAGGAGGAAGGCAGGCACAGATGCAAAAGACAAGACTTTATCAAACATGCCTAAGAGGCCACTGTTACATGCCCAAGCTCCGGTGTTTGTGCACCAGCAGCCTAGCCCCAGCATGCATTGCTAAGCCCCTGGTGCCCCCCAAAATCAGATCCCTCCAGAAACCTGACCCTCTTTCTCGAGTTCCACTCATCACATGACAGAATTAGTGCTTCCTTTATATTCATCCTTCCTTGCCCCCTGTGCAGGTTACAGTTGCACCAAAGCTTGCTCTAAATTGCACACTGCCCACTCACACCCCATTTGAGCCACTTTGGCTGTCAGGATTGCCAGAGTTGTAGGAACACCTTGGCCATCTCCCACTTGTACTTTGCAGTAAATGCTGATTTTTTTTAACAGCTTTGATTGAACCCAATGAGAACAAGCAAAGGATAGCGCTTCTCAGCACTGGCAAGCCAGCACCTTACATTGGAAGTTGCAGAATAAATGCATAACATCTTTCTCTTTCTTAGGACCACTGAAGTCAATGGGAGTTCAGTGGGTCTAGAATGTGGTCCTCGAGTATCTGCCTCCTGTAAATTGACTGCCCGTGAACTCAAAAATGTGGAGGATGTTAATGATCTTTGATCTATAGACAATCAGACCCCTGGTTAGAGCCAAAGTGTGTGCTAAGCAGGCTCAGTAGATGGAGCAATTAAGCCCCTTTATGTCATGAGATACATGGGAACAGTAGAAGCCACCACCCAAGTCAATGGCAAGATCAGAAGCTGAACCATGTGGGCTTCCCTGATTGCAAACATAGAGGCTAGGCCTAAGCAATTGTTTGGTAAGGGTGGGTGTGGGTGTGGGTGTGCATAGAAAGCAAGCAGACACCGAGAGAAGCAATTGTTTGGGGGAGCAGAGAGAGAGAGCTAGCTCCTTGTGGCCTGGAACTGCTGAAGGTAGGCTTGGAAACTGAAAGCTAGGAAACTGCTTGCTGTTTGTTTCTGTTGCGTTCAGGGAAACAAGCAAACTGTGTGTGTGCCGCCTTTGTAAACAAAACAGGATCCAACAACCAAATACCTATTGTCAGTTTCTTTTCCTAACTAAAAGAGACTTGCTGGACTCTGAAAATTGCCTCACGACGGGGACCAAGGGGGCAATGGTACTTAACATGTTTGTAAAGGCTAGTATGGACCCTCCCCACACATCTAATCAAGGCTCTGCATGTTTGTGGTTTACTTGGTGCTATGTCTTCACTGCAAGAAGAGGTGCATTTACGCAGAGATCGCTACTTCAATGTAAATTCCAAGTAGATACAAGGCACAGGGCTTTATTTTTTTACCCCAATGTAGTAAACTCCTGATGGATGAAGGGTGCGGAACAGGGCTGACCCCAACTAGCTACATGGAGATAAAAGCTACTACTGCCTTGTCTCCAGTAGGATTGCTTCAAGAGCGCTATCTCGAGGGATCAGCTGACGGTAAACTACAACCATGTGCCACTCGGATCAAGTGTGAGGGGAACATCCTGACTAGTATTTACAAATGCGTTCTGTACCTCGAGCGAGTCAGTGACCCTGAGCTGAAAAAGTCTAGCAAAGATGTGACTGAGAATGGCAGTGTCCATAACCCAAGGAATTAGTAATGGGTTATAAATAAATAAGATTGCATTGCCCAGATTCTGAACTGCCCCTTGGAAAAGACCCAGAAATACCCAACTGCAGCCCAGAATGCTGCTGCCTTCCCTGCCTGGTAATACAACGGCAGATCCTCATCAAACCTCTAGCATATCTGCAGGGAAAGGGACAGCTCTAGCCGCTGGGCTGTGAGAGAGCCTGTGTTGCCAGAGCTGACATGAGTTTGCTGTCTGAAAAGACCGTGAGATGCCACGCAGGGTTTAAACTCTATTTGAACTCCAGCAATAGCACTGAAATTCAGTTTGTGCCAGTCTCTAATGCCCCTTGGTCATTAGGCCCTTGGGCTTCTGGGTTTGAGTACACTCTTGTTTTGGCAGCTTTGATTGTAAACGCACAAAGGGAGAGGACTGGAGGAAATGGGCTAAGATTACATTGAACCAAAGGCTGATGTGTTCATGTTGGCTCGGTTGGAGTTGGGATGCAAAACTCAGCATGGTCTGGATCCGGGGTTCTGCTTTCAACCTGTCTCTGTGCTAAGCTTCAGCTTCATTCAAACCAGAGCCCTCTGCCTGACCAATCAGTTGCTTTCGATTCAAGCCACCTTGGTTTAGATTTGGTCTAGAGGCCTCATCCAGAAAGGGACCACGTGCCCCTTGGAACATACTCTGCACCCTCAACTCACTGCGAGGACGCTGCTGTGGAATCAGCATGCTGCAGGCTCAGGCCTCGATCCCAGCTTGTGTGGAGCACCCGCAAGCCTCACCAACTTCAATGGAGTCAAGAGCACATGGGGCTAGATTCACAGTAGGCCTGGGGCATTGCAATGCTGAGCTTTGCAGTAGCGAATTGCTAGGTGCCAGGGCTCCTCACACATCGCATGGTGAAAGTTGGGCACCTTACCCAGGGGTTCTCAGAAGCTAAAGTGCTGAGCAGGGAGCAGCCTATGTAAGCTTGGCATGAAATGCAGAGGAAAAGGAGAGGCCCCAGATCCACAAAGCGAGCCAGGTTCCTAACTCCCATTGGTCTGGGTCTCAGGCACTTGAATGACAGGCCAGAGGGCGGGGTCTCTCTCCACTCTGGATCCTCAGTTGTAAACCCTCTCTGGGAGTTAAATGCCTAAACCAGCTGAGCCCTTTCTCAGGAAAAAGCAGAGAGAGAAAAGCTCCCCCACCCCCGCATCCACACCACAGGGCTCTCATGGGGTAGGTAGGAAAGTCAGGTTAAAGCCCTCGCTACAGATCTGGCAGAGCAGGGCTTCAAACCTGGGTCTCCTACACCACCAGTGAGTGCCCTGGCCACTAGGTTACTGATCGACACAGCCACACACCGCGGCCTAACTGGCTTGTGTGTGGGTTTGGCGTGCTTGGAGCAGATCTACCAGATCAAGCCCAGCAGGCAAGCTAGGCTAAGGAATTCCTAACTGGAGAATCCCATTGGGGTTTAGGCATGAGCGTGGGCTCCGAGCAGCTTTTTAGCCCTGGAGTGGCATCAGGATTTACTGCCTTTGCAAATGCCACTGGCAGAAATGTAGGCACCTCCAGGGTTAGGTGGCAGCTGAGCCGTGATTTTGTGAAGGTCTGTGGTGCCGAGCTGTTGGCCTTTGGCACCTAAAGAGACACTCAGGCACTTAAGCCCTTTTGTGAAACCAGCCCTGCACCGGAGAGCTCAAGCATCTTGCCGGCTTGCACCCTAGAGGAGTGTTACCCATCCCCGATCTCTCACAGGAGCTGCTCATGCATTGGCTCTTGGGGGGGGGAAGCACATGGCTGAACGGAAGCCCCAAGGGAGGTATTTGCCACTCTCAATATTTCTCAAAATTTCAGTAAAGAAGGGGGAGCACCCTATGTCCCCTCGTCTGGGGCAGCCACTGGTAATTCAAATACTCTGTGCCGCCAGAGAGCTGCTACTCCGATCCAACTGGCTGGGCTAATGCTTAAACATGGAGAATCCCTAATGACTGACAAGACGGAAGTTAGCCAAAGCTGAGAAGTAAACTCACCAAGACGCAACTCGCTACAGGGAGAGAGGGGAGCAAATTGAAGTGAGGCAGGGACAGCGGCATTTACTCATTAGCTTTGTTGCTTTTCCTTGTGCCAGCTTCCCAGTCCCGGAAGGGGCTGGACACAGACCCAGCAATCACAGTGCAGACCCGCTTCCTTGAGCTGATCTTCAAGGGTGTAATGTTGTTACTACTGTCCCCGCACTCAGTGGAACAAGCCGCAGGCGATTTCAGTGCTGCACATTAAGCAACTCAAATATGGAGTTAATTCTAACAGGGCACATTTTGTACCACTGACAGATTAGATGTCTTTGTGTGGGAGTATGTTAAGCAGGGCTGGCTCTACCACTTTTGCGGCCCCAAACAAAAAAAAAAGGCGCTTGGACAGCTGCCCGAAATGCTGAAGCAAAAAAAAAGAAAAAAGAAAAAAAGTCACCCCTTAGCATGTGCCGCCCCAGGCACATGCTTCTTCCACTGGTGCCTGGAGCCAGCCCTGACGTTAAGGATGCATAGGAAGCTTTCTATAGAATGAAGTCAATGGGTCATCTACAGCATCTAAATTAATCATTTCATGCTTGGAATTTGATTTTGACCCTGTGTGATTTCCATGGCTATCTAAGTGAGGTACTTATCTGATTCCCACCACTGTAGGGTGTGGGCACCTCCCAACCTTTCATATTTTTAGCCTCACAAGCCACCTGTGAGGCAGGGCAGTGCTATTACTCCCACTGTACAGATGGAGGAAACTGAGGCAGAGAGGCTAAGCCAACTTGCCCAGGTTCTCACAGGATGTTTGCAGCAGAGCAGGAATTGGATCTAGGTCTTCCACAACCTATACTAACCACTGCTTCTCCTCTTTGTCATTATAGTGAATCAGATTTCCAGCTAAGCGTAGGCCAAATACCAAAGTGGTGCCAAGAAATGACCCCAAGCCACACAGTCTGGATCGGTCTCCAAAACTTATGGATGGTGGATTTGGGATTTTAGTGTGAGCCAAGAGCTAGTGGGAAAATGCAAAGTCTGAGACAAGATAGAACAATGGGCTAATACAGCATGGATTGTCCCACATATCCAAAACCAGCCATTTTGCCTCCAGGACCTGAGCTTCTGCTCTATTAACTAGAGCAATTTGGGAATTGGGTCCCATCCCCAGTGAACGTTTGGATTTTTACTCAGAAAAATAAAACATCCCCCAAAGTCTTTGTTTAATCCTGAGCTTCAGTTCATTTGCAAATTTGACACCATCAGCTCAGGATTAAACAAAGACTATGAATGGCTAGCCAACTACAAAACCAGTTTCTCCTCCCTTGGTGGTCACACCTCAACTGCTAAAAGAGGGCCTCACCCTCCCTGAGTCAACTAACCTCATTATCTCCAGACTGATTCTTGCTTGCATATTTATACCTGCCTCTGGAAATTTCCATTACATGCGTCTGATGAAGTGGGTATTCACCCATGAAAGCTCATGCTCCAATACGTCTGTTAGTCTATAAGGTGCCAGAGGACTCTTTGTCGCTTTTTACAGATCCAGACTAACACAGCTACCCCTCGGATACTTAACCCCTTATAGTTGAAGAAACTTTTCCCAGCCTGATCCTCCACAGTGCTGACTTCCTGAGTCTTCAGGTAGCAATATTTCTAAAGCAGTAGTTTCAAGAGGTGTGGATGCCCTATTCAGCTCAATTGTGGGTTAACTCTGAAGCCTACTGACCAACTAAAATGCCAATTTGCTCCTTATTTCAGCGCTGTCCATTTCAGCAGAAGCCTCCAGCTATTTTGGGAGGTGTTGTTTCAGTGGCACCATTTTCTCCTTCCCCTTCCAACTAATGCTAACAGTGTTCTTTCGGTAGGTGCTACACAAGAGATTTCAATGAGAAGTCCGTATAGCTCGTTGGAAGACGATTGTGTCTTAGAGCAATGCTCGCTTTGCAGTGCGAGCTCTCACGGGCACCGTGGTCAGGAAATTTAAATGGATTGAGCTACAGGAAACCATGTGAACTTGAATTATTTTCATGTAATTAACTTTTTTTTAAAAAAAATCCAGTGCACCCTGAAAATCTCCAGTTAAGCAGATGGTCTTATCTTGCCTGTCTGACAAAGAGACGGTCACACAGCGCCCACTGCTTGCTACCCAGCGTGGTGCCAGACAAGCCAGGCACCGAGTGAACACCCAGTGTTCCAACATGAACAGCAGGGGAAAGAGGACTTTGGGTTCCCTTGTTAGATATAATATTTTGTACCATAAGAACCCTGTTTGGCCAGAGATCCCCAGCAGCTTTGCAGCCATTTGATATTCAGCTGTTTGCTGTTATTTAATAGCTAGTGGACAAGTAGAATGATTCGTCTTGTAGCAGCACTTCGAGTCCCTAACCAAGATCAGCGCCCCACTGTGCTAGGCACTGTACGAACATCATAAAAATACATTCCCCACCCCAAACAGGAAGGAGAAAGTTTAAGTGATTAGCCCAAGATCTGGTCTGCATGAGGGTTATTTTCCAAGAGTGCTGGGCGTGTGACAGCTGCTGATTTGGCCAGTGCACGGGGAATGGAGTGAGCTGAAAAGCATCAACTGGGACAGTCAGAGCTGAAGAGCCAGATTCGCTAGCTGCAGGTGTAACCATTTTCTATGCTGTGTAGACTGAGCAGAAAGATGGACCCACCTGGCACACGTTCACCAGCTGGTTCCAGTCCAGGTCTGACTTTAAGGCAAGTTCAGCAAACAGCAGCTCCCGTTTCCTCTCTCCATCTACGTGCTTAAAGGAGAATGGGGCTCTTAGGAAAATCGGGCCCCCTACTAGAATGGACGCACCAGCCTTTTAAGCACCATGGCAATTAGACCTCCTCTGAGCAGAGCTAGATGTCCATAAATGCATCTTAAAGGCACAAACCTGCTTTAATGAGAGTGGTTCCCAGGCTCTCCCCTGCTCCCACAACAAACTCTCCCTGCAATATTGACTTGCTCACCCGTGTGTGCACTGCATCTTGTATGTTAGAGAGAGCTGCCCAGGGATCTGCCATCACATTTTTTCTGACCAAAATAATAATCATAATAAAAATCAGTGTTCACAGAAAATCTATTTTTTTGTAAAATATATATTTTTTCTAGTGCAACCCCAGAAAATATTTATGGGATATTAACAGCATTTTTATGAGGGGGGGGGAGGGGGAACTTCCTGGCCAGCTTTAATATTAAAGCACTCGATGTTAGATCCAGAGCTGCAGACTTTGACAGCACAACCATTAATGTGGAGGAGAATTGCCCAAGTAAAGGTGGCCAGCTCAGGCCATTCCCTCCCTGACTGTACATGCATGCCATGTAGGCGGGTTAACCTGGGAACGAGAACTGTCAACTGTTTTTCTTTGCTTTTGTCAGTCTGAGTCTGACCTACTTGGAGGCCATTTTGCATCACGCTGGCAGGGTAAGGCAGCCTGGCAGTGGCAGTGAATATTGACACTGAATTCCCAGCCCCTTGGTATGGCCAGAGTTACACAAAGTGGCCTGTAAGACGCTGCCTTCCTCACCAAGCTTGGGAATAGCCAGCCCCATCCAGAGTCTCTTGCCAGACAAAGTGTTATCCTCCACACCTAAGCCAAACACACACAAACAATTCTTCAGCCCACCCTGGGCTACAGCTCCCAGGAGAATTCTCCCATTGACTCTCTCTGTCCCAGCATCAGGGCCTATTGCTGGGTACTTCCTTGCCCTTTTCATTGAGCACCATCTCCCATGGCTTTGTCCCTGCAGGACCTTTCTGCCCCATAGTTACCTCTCCTCCTTCCTTAGGGACAGTCTGGCTCTTTTATGTAGTCCCAGCTGCTGCCCCACCCTCTTAATTGGGAGCCCTTGTTCTAACACAGATGTGCTGGACCTGCCTCATTTAAAGGGGCTGGCCATCCTGTGACATGGCTTTAGTGTTTAGAGGCCTTTAGGGGTTTCAATTTTTAAGCTTCCCGTTGCTTTCATACAGATTTCCACCCTCGCTCTATCCACACTCAAGTGATCAGCCTCAGGAATTAAAGAACAATTAGAAGAGCATAAATGGAGGATTTAAAAAATAAAAATTAAAAAAACCCACAAAAACCCAACAATCACTCTGTTTAATCCAGCCACCTGTGGGGCCCGGGCTGTTCAGAAAGCTTGCTAAGGATGTATTTCCACAGTGCTTTTCTCCCTTCAGCTTTCAGCTGCTCACCACAGCATCAGATACGCCTCACCAGTAACTCCACTCTGCCCCAAGTGTGGAACATTCCAATGAGATTAACTTTGGGTGAGCACCTAGTTCCCTGGGAGCCAGGACGCTACCGATGTTTTCTTAGTCTGGAAAGAAAATGAGACCAGAGAATTGCTGCTATGGAGCTTACCTGCCAGGTCCCTAGGCCAAGTAAAGGCATGCTTCCCCCAGAGGGCAGTGTTACCGTCTTCGAACTCATCACAACGCTTTCAATATTTCAATCTCAGTGCTCCAGTCTCTCACACGGAGGCACCGTTTCAGGCACTGGAGTTTTTATGCATTGGCTAACTCAGCCTACACATGCCCACAGGTCAGGGAATAAAATGATGCCCTTCATTGGTTATCTTAGCAGCCAATGGGAAAGCTTAAGGATATTTTGTGGCCTTGAGAGTCTTGGAATGAAAGTCTTTATAGGAGCAGCTAAATAAACAAAATTCTGTCCTGCAAAAAATAAATCTCCTCCAGAAGCATCCAACCAGGGAGATTACCTGACTAGAAGCAATGCTAACAGTCGGTAGGAGGGGAAGGGAAGAGTCACCTAAACCCGTTGGACATGCCTACTGCTGAAGGTTCTGAAACTAGAGACAGTCGGGGAATTTTCTGAGAAGACGCCTTTCAGGCAAAAAATACCGAGTCATCAAAAATCTAAACACCTTGCAAGACAAGGTCAGTTTCCATGATTTTCCCATTTTGAAATGGTCCAGCTGTCCCCTTTTGACATTTTTGAAATGAAAAGTTTGTTGCTTTTTGGTTCAAAATGACTATTTTGTTTAGAAATCTAATTCATTTGGAGTAAAAGAAGTTTTAAAAATACCGTAACCAGTCAGAAACAAAAATACCAAACACTTCCAAAGTTAAACAAAATGTTTCAATAGGTCTGAGTCATTTATTTCACATTTATTTTTGGCTCATGAAAATTTTAGAAACAAGTTATTTATTAATGCAGCCTGGTCAATGTGAGCTAGGTAGCCCTCAACATTGGTAGCTGCCCTCTTACTTTCTGGGCCCAAGTCTTCTCTCAGATCACTTTTAAGCCAGCATAACACCAGTGGAATTATTCCTGACATGCACAGGGCCCAAGCGAGGGGCAAATCTGCCCCTACTGGAGATTGGCTGAGGCCAGGGCTGGTGCAAGGATATTTTGCACCCTAGGTGAAACTTCCACCTTGCACCTCTCATCCCCACCCCCTCCCCCAGAGCATCGCTTATTATAAACTTTCAAAAAATGAATACTGCATAATGTGGCATTGTTCATTAGAGTTAATACACATTCGGCTTGAAAATTTATTAATTTCATTATTTAGTCTACATATTTAATGAAAATAAATGAATAACCTGACAGGTCGTGGGGCTGGCTGGCTGGCTTGCTTTGGGCAGGGGGGTGCGGAAGGGGCTGGCTGGCTTCAGGCAGGGGCTGCGGCAGGGGCTGGCTGGAAACAAGGGGGTTTGGGGCTGGTTGAACACGGGATGTGGGGCTAGTTGGCTTTGGGCAGGGCAGTGCGGCAGGGTTTATAATATATGGAGATATTCCTGACTTAGAACTGGAAGGGACCCTGAAAGGTCATCAAGTCCAGCCCCCTGCCTTCACTAGCAGGACCAAGTACTGTTTTTGCCCCAGATCCCCAAATGGTCCCTTCAGGGACTGTGGTCACAACCCTGGGGTTATCAGACCAATACTCAAACCACTGAGCTATCCCACCACCCTGGCTAGAGATGGGGTGTGGGGCTGGCTGTGGGTAGGGCAGGGAGTGCAACGGGGGCTGGCTGCAGGCAGGGTGGCGGGTACCAGGGCCGTCCCTAGATATTCTGGGGCCAGACGCCGCTGCCCCGTGGGAGGTGCGGGGGGGCGGGGCAGGGCTGGCTTGTGGGGAAGGGGGGAAAATCCCCAGCACTCCCTGGCGGGGCAGCTGGGCCCGGGTCTCTGCACTTCCCCCCACCAGTGAGTGCAGGCCCGGCCCTGCTGCAGAGCTCAAGGGAGTTGGGGCGGGGCAGGGGCCGTGTGGCAGAGCCAAAGTAGCGCACCCCTGGTGGCCAGAGGAGGAATGACATCGCTTCCTGACCGGCCAGAGCTGATCAAAGCTGCAGCGCCCCCTTACACAAGGGCAGGAAGCAGGTTACACATTTAGCCGGTGCTGGGTGAGCATCCCAGACATTTTGGGCACCACTTTTTGGTGCCCTCAAATCTTGGTGCCCTAGGCAGCTGCCTAGTTTGCCTAGTGGTTGTACTGGCCCTGCCTGAGGCCCTGGAGGTTTTTTGCCTTCCTCTGCAGCGTGGAGCACGAGTCACTTGCTGGAAGACTCTCTGCACCGTGAAGTCTTTAAACCATGATTTGAGGACTCCAATGGCTCAGACATAGGTTAGGGGTTTGATACAGGAGTGGGTGGGTGAGATTCTGTGGCCTGAGTTATGCAGGAGGTCGGACTAGATGATCATAATGGTCCCTTCTGACTTTAAAGTCTGTGATTCAGTAACGATAAGACTGACCCACAGGAAAGTAAAAAGTGAAGTGACTTTCCCAAGGTTACACAGCAAATCGGTGGCAGAGCATGGCTGGCCTCTTAGAGAAAGGACATCAGTCTGTGACTTGGAGACTGGGATTCAATTCGCTGCTCTGCTACACCTCCTGGATGTCCTTGGGCACATCGCTAAGGTCCAGCTTATTAAAGGCTTTTAGGTCTTGTGCCATTCTGCATTGCAACACCCAGCCGAGTTAGGTTCCTAGGTCTCATTTTTAAAAATGACTCAGGCAGCTAGCTCCAAAGTCACAGCAGGCCCACATTCACTTTCAGCATGCCCAAGGCACATCTGAAAATGGAGATGCTGGCGCTGTAACGCTGAATGGTTAGGGACAATTGAGGTTCATATCCCTGCCCTTCCCATTGTCCCACATAACCCTCGTAGGCACGTTAGCCACCAGACAATAGCATCCGTCTTAGTCCCTCCTGTTGGAGCTGTTCCGCACTGTATAAGTATTTATTTATTCACTGGGCCAAAAGGGGGGAGAGAGAGAGACACACACTGATTCTGTGTCCCAATGGTCAGAGCCACTCCCTGCAGATGCAGGAAACACAGGCTCAAGTCCATGGTCTGAATCAGGCAGAACAGAACCTGGAGAACCCATATTCCCAGGTGTGTGCCCTCACCCCACGGCTGTTCTGGGGTGGATGGCTCTCAAAATTCCATCCTGGACCTGAGAAACCATTTTCCCATGGCAGTTCCACAAGCTCTGGTACGTGCCTACAGTGAGTTTTCGTTTCAACACACTGGGAATTGTTTGATAGAAAATGCCAGCCAGCTCGACTCCTCACCCAGTGCTGCATTCATAGCAGAGTTGGTTGAAATGTTCGTGATGGGAAGTGGCTTTTTGGTCAAGTCAGAAATTTTGGCAGGAAGGATTTTTGATGGAGGCGGGGACAACCAACCCCCAACTCCCCAAAAAAGCAACCCACTATTTCCCAACCAGCTGTAATTTCCAGCCTGACACACAAAACTGAAAAGCAAAAAGCAAGCTATTATTTACTCCTCTAATGTAGCAATTAGTATAGATGCATATTTAAGCAGGCAATGGAAGTCAGATTAGAATGCCGTGGTGGAACTCCTGATGAAAGCTAATTACCCTGCGTGCTCAGCCCCTGATTGCTGGCATTAAATGCCTCAGATGTTTCCGTTTGTTTGCTTTTTAAATCCCACAAGTAATTAGACCCCTGTTATAGATTAATCACTTGTCAAATTGAATTTATTCAACTAAAACCATGTTTTGAGTTACATTTGTATGTACAGTCAGGTAATGGTCTGGTGTTCCACTTCAGACCAAGAAGCTGGATGTGCAAGACCTCCAACTCACTCTGAAAGAACTAAAGCCAAATGTTCCTCTGTGCAGGGGATTTTGTGACCACAGATAGATATATTAGGCTTGGGGCTATAAAGAGAAGGAATGGCAAGAAGGGTTTAGGAAGGTCCAATATGGGAAGGCAGCCTTAGGCCAGACTAGGAATTTGGAGCAGGTGACATAAGAACAGCCATACTGAGTCAGACCAAAGGTTCATCTAGCCCACTGTCTGGTCTTCCAACAGTGGCCAATGTCAGGTTACCAGACAGCAAGTGTGAAAAATCAGGACAGAGGGTGGGGGTGGTAATAGGAGCCTATATAAGAAAAAGCCCCAAATATCGAGACTGTCCCTATAAAATCGGCACATCTGATGACCCTACTGCCAGGTGACCCAGAGGGAATGAACAGAACAGGTCATCATCAAGGATCCATCCTCTGTCACCCATTCCCAGCTTCTGGCAAAGAGAGGCTGGGGACACCATCCCTGCCCATCCTGGCTAATAGCCATTGATGGACCTGTCCTCCAGGAATTTATCTAGTCCTTTTTTGAACCCTGTTATAGTCTTGGCCTTCACAACATCCTCTGGCAAAGAGTTCAACATCCTAATGAAAGATCTTGCGCATAATTCTTTTATTTAAACTAGCAGTTCTCAAACTGTGGATCAGGACCCCAACGTCCTCTGTTTATATGAAGGTAAGAGAGGAGAACTAGGTTCCAAGTCCTTTTCATCACCCTAAGCTGAAGAGAAGACATTATAGCAGAGTCCTGATCCAAAACTCCAGATCCAATTGCCTCCAAATTTGAGGATTTGAAATCCAGGTTTGGGTATGAACTTTCCCTAGAGTTCAGAGGTATCTCAGATTCTGTCCCATCCCAAACATACTCGGGTATTACTAACGCTGATCTAAGCCACATCTCTACGCACAATGAAATAAGGTGATCCAATCATGGTTCGCTGGTTTGGGGACAAACCCAGCTTCCCCTCCCCAACACTTAAAAAAAATAAATTAAAGGATAGCAGGTGTTCTCCCTTTGAACTACAGAGAGGAAGGATGGTCTTTTGGTTAAAGTATAGGTCTGGGAGCTGACCCCAAATCCCAGATCTGCTGTGTGGGATACCACATCTCACCTCATCTCCCGGTGCCACAGTGTCCAACCTGCTAGGTATTACCAGAATGTTCTTAACCTGCCAAATCTTTTGGCTGTTTTCTGCTGCAGAGCCAGAAGTGATGAACCAATTAGTGCCTAGGCAGAAAGCCTTTGGGTGAGAATTGAACTCTGCCGCTAGAGCAATCAGGAAGAACTCAGGAAGGCACTGAAGACCATTTACGATGTTACTAAATAAGACCCAGGCGAGCCACAGCAAGGGAGATTAAAGGAATGCCAGCAGTGGGTTAGTCATGACAGTGCTCTTGCCAACGGGACTGTCAGTTTAGTAAGTGAATTTGACTTCAAACAAAATTACTTTCAAACCAGACCAGACCAGACAGTCTGCAATGTAGGATTCTATATTTAGCAGCAGCTGAAGCGAGAGCCTGGGGAGATGAGGCCAAGCACTGCAGTACTTACTGGGTAGAATTTAACATTTGTTGTTCACTGGGGACAGTCACTGATACCCCAGGACTGATTCTTGATTGCCATTTTATTTCAGTCTGTCTATTGAGCAACATTCAACCTTGGTGTAAGCAGGCTAAGGTAGAGCAGCCCTGAGGCTGCTCTAATTAACATCAGGGCCCAGACTGATGGCTCCAGGATTATGGATACTTTTCTACCCCTTCAGCCTCCCAAATTGGACTATGCACTCCTCACCTCTGCTGGAGAGCTGAGCTACTTCTCTATTTAAAGCCCTATAGAAATTAACAGGGATAGGGAAAAAAATAGGATTCTACAGAAGTAACTCTAAAATCCTAAAGACTTCTAGATAGAATAGGATTTGCTCTATAGGATTTTGGACTGCCCTGTAGAAATCTATAGCAGAGATCTCTCTCAATTAAATCATATAGGATGGTTAAAAACCATTGAGCGAAGTTCTCATTCTCTATTACGTATCAGAGGGTAGCCGTGTTAGTCTGGATCTGTAAAAGCAGCAAAGAGTCCTAGGTCTGTTAGTCTATAAGGTGCCACAGGACTCTCTGCTGCATTCTCTATTACATTATCCCTTTCAGTAGGGACTTTCCCACCAAACACAGGGTTGGGGTAATGGGAAATTGTAACTGGTACTGGGTTTACTGGACCGCTGACCCTTCCCTGTCTCAGAGGGCACCCCCCACCCTTCAGGCCTCAAACTGTCACCTCTTTGGGGGAGGGTCACGTGAAGGGATTCTGGTTGCAGACATCCAGTGTAGCAACTGGGATTACCTAAATCAGACCTGATTTATGCCCAGACCCTGCATTTCTTTTCCCAGAGCAATGATAGGGGTAACCAGTGACCAGACAGCTCTCTCTAAACCAAGTATTATTTATTTAGGACAAAATAGATCTTAGCACAATAAACAGAGAGTGTGCGTGTGTAGTTTACCAGATGTCTAACCATCTTGCACATGGGATCCCTGGTAAGTCTGACTCTCCATAAACTGCTTGCTGAGCCTCTCTCTGCATCAACTGACAACTCTCTGGCCAGCCCCTGGCAACTGACCCCTCGATTCCCACGAAGGTTAACTTTTAAACTGCTTATAACCATTTGATCTGGTAGTTCTCAGCATTGGCAAACAAGAAGTAGGGTCCTCAAAGCTAATAGCTTCCCCCAGTGTCTTTCAAGCATGCGCTTGAATATTTGTACCTCGGACCATTGCTCTCCAGCTTGTTCCAACTGAATTGATAGACATATATTGGGATAGTGGAATGCTTATACAAGTTATACAGTTTCTCTCAATAACTAGGTTGCACAGCAGTATTCTTAGACTACTACAAAGGCTCTTTCACAGAATATAAATTTATATATATTAGAGAAAAAAAGACCTTCCTGGCCCTGATTCAGGAAGGCACTTAACACACTTTAATGCATGCAAAAGCTGTGAAGTATGTTCCTGAATCAGCACATATGTAACGATTCTGCTGACCATGAACACGTACAGCTCCTATTAATATGAAAAGCCTAATTCCAAGTTAGGTAGCCTCATTCTTACTGCTTACATTTATTATTTGCTTGATGGCAGCGCTTAGAGACCTTGCCGGAGATCAGGGCCCCAGTGTGCTGAGTTCTGTACACACACAGAAGGATATAGTGCCTGCATCAAGAGCTCATGATCTTTTAAGAATTATTCTCCCCATTGTGAAGATGGGGAATTGTGGCGCACAGAGACATGCCCCAGGTCATACACCAAGAGCCAGTATTTGAACCTAGGTGTCTTAAATGCCTGTCCAGTGCCTTAACCACAAGACTTATTACTCCTCTCAATTCCCTCTGCAGTTTCAATGACATTCTTCCTTTCCTGTCCTAATCAGTAGGAATGCTTCTGCATGCGCTCTTCAACCATGCCCCGCCTTGAAAAGTGGGGACACTTCACAGAGGGGGCAAAGCAATGCTTGCCTGTTTTGTGACGTGCTTCTGGTTAGCCTTTAGGCTGAGAGGTGCCACTCATTAGCATCCTTTCCCCTCCATTCTGGCCCAAGGCGCATTCAGAAAAAAGGTTAAATTGTTTAAATTTTCAGCTGACAAGACTGTGCTTTGGAGCAACCTGCAGAAATAAATTATGAAGATAAAATTCTTCAGTCAAGCTGTGTGAGGGCTTGATAATGAGACTAATAATTGCACTCCGAGCTGAAATTCATTAGCAGGACACTCGTGTGTTACTGGGGGCACTGGCGCCTGCTGATTTGAAACCCTGTGGTTCCCAAAGAAAGAAAGATTTCCAGAGATATTAAGTGACTCAGCAATTGCTTGTCTGAGATGAATTTGCAGTTCTAGATAATGCTTCAAAAACCTATCACAGGTAGGTGCGTGATTAGCTGATGAAGGGCATTATCTTTACAAGACCTCCCAACCAAGCATGCTCAAGCATCTGCATATTGCTTGCATCTATGTAACACCTAATGGCCCTGATGCCGATTGTGCTCAGGCCTGTGGAATAAAGAGTATGTCTAAACACCTACGGCTTGCCCGTGTCTGCTGATACTGGCTTGCTGGGCACAGGCCGGAAAGCTCTTCGGTTGAAATTATTTCAGGCAGCTTTACATGCAAACATGTTAATTGTGCATCCAAATAAGGCAGGCAGTTGCTTGCACATGTTTATTATGGTAATGTCTAGGGACCAGCCAAGAGAACAACATTATACAGTCACAAAATAGGAGATCGACCTTCCCCAGAGAGCTTACTTCACGGCACACTTGCCTTTACTAAGGCTCAGACCCATGAAGCCCGGTCCCAACTAGCCACTCTGCTACACTGGTTACATGCTCATGTACTCCGTACAAGTTACTCTGTCATAAAACAAGGCCTTTAAATCCTGTAACAGGATCTAGGGCCAAACACCTCCAAGCTGGTGTGTTCTATGACTGGATCCAAATCTGTCAGCTTGAGACCGTTCTTACTAATATAAAGGGTTTCAAAATTGTAACCAATTCAGTTACACCAGGGAGGAATTTGGCCCAGTGTTTGGTCAGGAAACTATTCTTTGTTTAAGTGATGGGCACACTTCCATTTCAAGATGACTGCACTAATTGTGTATTCCAGGAGATGATCCAAACTCAGACCCATTTATGCAAATCAGCCTTGTCTAAGTCAGAATCAGAACAACCTGACCCGTTCATAGCACCTCATAAATCAGCTTATCGAGATGGTTGTTGGCCTTCTCTGAATTCGGTCCAACTCACCAGTATCTTCCTAGTAACAAGGATCCCAAAACAAGATGCAGTTTCCCAGTGATGCGAGTGAGGCTATTGCATCTCTGCATCCATTTGTGCCGCTTCTGCATTTTAGAGCCAGAGCGAAAGCTGACTGAGGTCATCTGAAGGACTTTCATTGAGGTCAGTGGGCTTAGGATCAGGTCCTGGCAGCAAAACAGTGCATGGACTTTTCTTTGCAGCCCTACCGCATACCGAACTCATTTCCTATTTGCTCTCACACCCAGCGATCTTCCCAGACCTTGGTTAATATTCCATTGCAGTTCTCTACATGTAACCCACACCCCTCCTTGGTGTGGTGTTCTGTCCTATCTAGTGGCACTGAGACCATTTACAGAGAGAGATAAAATGAGTCTGTTCTACAGTCTTTGCTAACAGCCAGTTGGCTTTTAGCTTATGCAGTAGAGGTCAATGCACTAAGCTCCAGAGGTCCCAGGTTTAATCCTGCCCGCCGACACCCGGAGTTTTGTCAGCGTTACATACACACAGCAGGTTCAGTGCACGAAGGGGGACTGAGGATCTCGGAGAGCTTCAGATGCAATGACCTTGAGGCTTGCTTTCCCATTTGCAAAGGGTCAGTGCCATGTTATTTCATTCTTCAGCACTGCCATCCATCACAGTTAAAGCACTTTGGAAGTGGAAATCAAATTAAGCAGGAGGGACCGTGACCTTGTCAATATATAGTATTCTGCAGCAAGAAAGCGGCTGCGTGCCCTTGACATGAAAAACATGTTCCAGCAACATTTGCTGCATGCATTGAATTGGTTTCCTTAAGCAGCAACCAAGCCATTGATAGAACAATGGAACAGTCAGGAGTTCTGATTCCCAGTCCCCTGCTTCCATCACTAGAACGCACTCCCCTCGTGACATTGCAGGCTTGGTATTTGTGCTATTCAGACAATACTACAAAGTGTTTTGAGTTCATTGGCTCTGAAGTGCTAGAGAACCGCAGAGCGTAATAAGAAGTAGTCCCTTGAAATGGGACAAGATAAAGACCTTATCCTCGGATATTTGTGTGCACTGTAACAAAGAAAAAGAAACCCTGACGCATGTGTTATAGGATTGTCCAACAATCAGGCACCTGCAGAAAGAGGGAGACAGAAAAGTGAAAAAAGAGCGCTCAGCTCCAGCTGCCAAAGCTCTGCCAAAAGTTATATCCTAGGGGTTTTTTTTACCTGCTGAGCTGAGTTTAACTCGACCACAGTTCTTAAGGGCACATAATTTTACAAAAATGGAAGAGAACGCTTATGCCCAGAACAGAGCAATGGTATTCACACTTGTCCGACTTATCACCGAAAGAAAGAACAGCTTAATTCCAGAGAGGGCAATTCTATTACTCTGAAGAAATCTGGACCCTATTTCTAGATACATTTGAATAAAAATGGAGATGTGGAATTATTTGAGCCATCTCAGCATTCCCCACTAACCCTCCTCTTTTCCCCCCCGTCCTCTCCGCTTCCTATTCATGTAGGTATTTTATTACTTTTACCTTCCCCTCCTTACGCCCCCTAATGTGTCTCTGTACTATTATCTGGTCTTGCAGCTTTGACAAGTTGTAAAATTGCATAATTCTATTGGCAAACCATTTGGAAACAAAAAAAGTTGTAAGTCATTTACCTTTTCATACTTCTCATGATCCGTTTCTTCCTGAAATAATAAAAAATAATCACAGAACAATTAGAAATAATGCCGTATTTCGGTTAAATATACTGATTGGCTTCAAACTGCAGTGCCTTGGCTTGGCTGTGTATGCGAAAGCCTGGAGCTGGTAGCTTTTATATCTTACTTTGCATGACTTGGGGCTGAACTCTCTAGCTCATCATTTTCAGATGAAATAAAAATTTAACCCTAAGCAGAGCACTCAGTGTCTCTCAGTCCTGTACATGTGACTGGTTATTTTTACTTGCTACTGAAAAGTTACCAAAGCAAATAGAAAAGAAAGAGAAAGCATAAAGACAGGCTAGGAAGCAAGTGACACTCAAGACCAGGTATCAAAAGAATTTGTTTGGGACTTCTAAGAACATACACCAGTTTAGTAAGTCAGTCAAGAGTGTGCTCTTGTAGCCAAGATGACTAACAACATTTTGGGCTGTATAAGTAGGGGAATTGCCAGCAGATCGAGGGACGTGATTATTCCCCTCTATTCGACATTGGTGAGGCCTCATATAGAGTACCACGTCCAGCTTTGGGTCCCACACTACAAGAAGGATGTGGAGAAATTGGAAAAAGTCCAGTGGAGGGCAACAAAAATGATCAGGGGGCTGGGGCACATAACTTATGAGGAGAGGCTGAGGGAACTGGGGTTGTTTAGTCTGCAGAAGAGAAGAATGAGGGGGAATTTGATAGCTGCTTTCAACTACTTGAAGGGGGGTTCCAAAGAGGATGGAACTCAGTTGTTCTCAGTGGTGGCAGATGACAGAACAAGGAGCAATGGTCTCAAGTTGCAGTGGGGGAAGTTTAGATTGGATATTAGGAAAAACTTTTTCGCTAGGAGGGTGGTGAAGCACTGGAATGGGTTCCCTAGGGAGGTGGTGGAATCTCCTTCCTTAGAGGTTTTTAAGGTCAGGCTTGACAAAGCCCTGGCTGGGATGATTTAGTTGGGGATTGGTCCTGCTTTGAACTGGGGGTTGGACTAGATGACTTCCTGAGGTCTCTTCCAACCCTGATATTCTATGGATTCTTTGATAACAATGACCTATTGAGTGAGAAGAGCATACGGTCTGTATACACTACACACTAACCAAGGCTCTGACTTAGGTTTGACCTAAAACACACTTCTATCAACACACAAATCAGTCTGATTCAGGTCAGCATGCACTAAAGGCTGGGGTCCTAGGAGCATGCTATGGGTGGGTCAGGGCTTAAGTCCCACTGAAACTCTAGTCCAAGCACTTTAATTTTGCAGTGTAGATGCAGCTCAAGCCACAAACCTGAGACAGAAGATCTGCGTAGTGCAGTATGGGTGCATTAGCACAGCTGAGACCCCCAGAGCCAGCAACTATAAACCCAATGCAGTTTGGACCTTCAAACATAGGCTTGAAAACACTGAGTCCACAAGCCCAGGTCTCTCAGAGCCTGGTTTTCAATGCACTGTAGGATATACTCATAGAGACTGGCACAAGCCACAGAGTTTGGATCTGGATCGATACCACCACCGAAAGTTCAGGGACATTAAGATACAGTGACCTCTAATAATATAAACCTGTTTCATTCCTTGATCTCGTTAAAAAATATCATCCCCATCCTTTGTAAAGATGGGGAACCTGAGGCAGAGAGAGACATAATTTGCCCAAGGTCACATAGCGAGTAAGTAGCAGAGCCAGGAATAGAATTGAGGCTCTCAAGTCCCACTCTAGTGCCCAGTCCATTAAGCCAAGCTGCCTTCCCCAATGGTCTGCTATTTAGGTTACTTGTGCTAAAACCATCTCCCTTTAACTTAATCCTGTTTGCACAAGAAAAGAAGAGGCCTTCCTTTGAAAAGTCACTTTTGAGCAGTCTAAAGTACGAGGCCCAGCAGTGTCCTTGCTATTTGCTATCGCTCCCTGGCAGTCGGTCCCCAGGGTGCACCACTCTGACACGTTCTGATTGGAAATACTCGTTCTCCAAGACTGGCTGTTTGATTTAGTGGGTGAATAATTGGATTTCTGGCCATGTCATCTCAACAGCTTCAATGAACTTGGGGGGAGGGGGGCACAATGACTCACAAGGTCAGGAGCAGCATAACCTATTCCTAGCCCGCAGAAGCCATCTATCAAGCTGTTCAAAACCATTTTTTCCTTTTGCATCAGAGTCTCAAACTGCATTCCTGCAGAGAAGCTGTTCAATGGATCAGCAGGGTAGCATGAAAGAGGGTAAATAATCAACACAGCATGGAAGCCTTCGTTCCTGTGTGGCTTTGGGACACACTATATCCACTGCAGTGATCTAATTCCAAGGCTGCATGTCCGGCCACGGAAAGGGCCCAGTCCTTGGCTGTCGTCAATTTGCTCTTGGTCCATTGACTTCAAAGGAGATTCCTTCGCTGGTGTAAAGCGGAGTACCTCCTTTGAAGCCAATGGACCAAAGGCAGATTGATACCAGCCAAGAATCAGGGCCCAACCTCTTAAAAACTCATCTGCTAGCAACAATCTGCTCAGTTATGCAAAAAAAGGTCATCAATAGCGTTATATTCTCTAAATGCTGCTTTGAGGGGGGTATTATGTGTTAGGCCAGAGTTACTCCTTTTGTCCCAATCGCAGTGTCCCACTTGACATGAATAGGACAACAGACTGGATTCAAATGAGAGAGATCATTTATGCAAGGTTTTTTTTTTTTTTTAAAAAAAGACACACAAACCCACACACCTCTTCATGTAACAATGCCCTGGGCAGGCCACCTTTGGGGATTGAATCCTTGAGCTCTGGATGTAAAGGCCAGAACCTCTACTGTTTGAGCTAAAAGACTAGCTCCATTTGTTCAAAGGCAGTAGCAGACTCTAACCTCTTTGTTTAAGATGGTTGAAGTTTTTCCATTTAAAAAAATTGGTTCCTGAAAATAAAGTTTAAATAAAAATTCCATTGAAGTTTTCAGAAGAAACAATGTGTTTCTTTTGAAGTTTTTCAGAGAAATATGCATACTGTTTTCCAATCAGTTCTATTCTTTAGTTAGTCCAGACACTAGAGGGAGAGAAATATATTTGGCCCGTGTGTTACATTTATGGCCAAGGATCTGCAGCAAGAATTTTTTAACTCCATTAAGAAGTCTCAAACTTGGTTTTGTATTTGTACAGGGTCTTGGTGTAGGACTGTCAGGTGCTACCAGAAAAATAAGTAATATATTTGGCCAAGAAATATTCCTAAACGCCTTCCCTTACCACAGTGATGATTTGAGAACCAGAACAACATTCAGACAGCTCCAAGATAAAATAATGCTTTGTCCACTGTTGAAAATCTCAGCTACCACCACCTCCCACCCTACACCAAGGATAAACATGTCATAGTGCCAGTTATTCTCTTAATATCTACTCTCCTTCAGCAGCATCCAGTCTCTCTGGTGGCAGATCCATCTGTAAGACGCAACCAGAACTAGAAGGAAAATCAAAAAGAACTTAATCTGCAGCAAGCATGTTCAGGCCAATTCATTTCTCTCCTCCCCTTTGTTGTTCTTCCTCCTTTTTATTGAGCGAGATGAAATAGGCTCATTATCATTCAAATTTGAATCCCTAGGTATGATCCCAGTGTATCCATTCTCCATGGTGACAGCTGCTTTAGATCAAGTTAAAATTGGGCTGTTGTGGATTTCCTAAAAGCTCAGTCTGCAGTGTAGATAGCCCCTTTGCAAGTCCAATCTCCATTAATATACAGAGTAACTATAGCTCCTGTAGCGTCTCTCTCTAGAGAACTTCTGCTAATGAAATATTAGTCATTATGGCTCAGCCTTGTCCAGCAATAAGATTGGAGCCTGGCTGTCTTCATTCTAATGGAAGGCACAAGGCTCATGTTTGAACTACTAAACTACCAGCATAAAGCTACTCAATTACAGTTGTATGGTGCCTTTCATGTCAAAGCACTCTACAAAGGCACAATATAGGATTTGCTTTGTCTACCACTGGACAGCAGCCACCTCTGAGATGCACCTTGGCAACTATTTTAACAGGACACAGCAGTGTAGGAAAAGAAGTGAAGAATCTTACATCCACTTGAATATGGAAAAGGGTGTGGGGACTGAAGTCACTAGAGTGACTTCTGATTCACAATGGTGTAAGTGAAAGGAGGACAGTTAGACCCATAGCATGGAAGAAAGGCATCAGTAAATGATATGGGAGCAGTTTCTTCAGCATGGTTAAAGTTCTCTGTAGCCTAGATTACAATAATAAAGACGAATATCAGAGGGGTAGCCATGTTAGTCTGGATCTGTAAAAAGCAACAAAGAGTCCTATGGCACCTTATAGACTAACAGACGTATTGGAGCATGAGCTTTCATGGGTGAATACCCACTTTGTTAGACACATGCCTGACTGACTGACGCATGCGTCTGACAAAGTGGGTATTCACCCACGAAAGCTTATGCTCCAATACAAATAATAAAGATGAAGTTGCCCAAGATGGCACTAGACTAAGGTTTGTAATAAGAGACAGTAGATCTGTATTTAGTCATTCAGGGTCCAATCCTGCCCCACTGAGTCAGGCCCTTAGTACAATCTAGTGGTTAGAGCACAGTACTAGGAGGTAAGCATCCAGGAATCCTCTCCTTGCACTACCATTGCCTGTCCATAGAGAAGGAGGTTAATAACCAACCTCCTCCGGAAGGTGAGGATTTAATATTTGCAAAGCACAGGTGACGGTACCTCCCATAAGGCTCTATGGAAATATACTTAGAATGTGTTTTATGCTACGTATGCCGTGTAACATCTCTCTGTAAAGGTTATGATCTACTGAATGTATCAATCCTATTTGCATGCATGTATCATTTTTGTATTCGATGTTGTGAATGTTGGCTATGTACTGGCTTGATTTCTAAATAACCTTAGTAAAGCATTTGGTCAGTTCCTGGAGAAAGGAATGTTAAAATTAAGTACCTAATCAAGAAACACTTAAAGGACAATGCATCTTGGAATGCTCCAATCCACATAAGAAGTCTAGTTGCAGACGTTCGAGGTAGCATGTAAACCAGAGGTTCTCAAACTGGGGGTTGGGACCCTCCAGGGGTTCACGAGGTTGTTATATGGGAGTCACGAGCTGTCAGCCTCCACCCCGCCTCTAGCATTTATAATGGTGTTACATTAAAAACACTTTTTAATATATTTATAAAGGGGAGAATCGCATGCATAGGTTTGCCATGTGAAGGGGGTCATCAATACAAAAGTCTAAGAACCCCTGATGTAAACAATGGATGCTGCCTGTAAAAACTGTGAGTCATGCATGGACATGTGACTTGCCCAGGTAACTCCTAAACTCCATCTTGGAGTCGGACTTTGCATAGGAGTGAGGAGGGGGTGTCCACCCACAAGAGAATGTCTATTTAAACCCCTGGGAGACCCCTCCATTTTGTCTTCAGCTGGCTAAAGAGAGCTTCTCCACGGCCCCCTCCCTCGCTAGGATACCTGAAAGAAACTGGAACAAAGGACAGTGACTGCAAGAGGTGTGAGTGATTGTTGGACCCAGGAAAAAGGAGATTAGTCTGTACAAGGGAGCATTCTGAAACTGGTGAGGATCTTATCTGTATTCAATTTGATTAGTCATAGATTTGCACATTTTATTTTATTTTGCTTGGTGACTTACTTTGTTCTGTCTTTTACTACTTGGAACCACTTAAATCCTACTTTCTGTATTTAATAAAAATCACTTTTTTACTTATTAATTAACTCAGAGTATGTATTAATACCTGGGGGAGCAAACAACTGTGCAGCTCTCTCTATTAGTGTTATAGAGGGTGAACAATTTATGAGTTTACCCTGAATAAGCTTCATACAGGGTAAAACAGATTTATTTGGGTTTAGACCCCATTGGGAGTTGGGCATCTGAGTGTTAAAGACAGGAACACTTCTGTTAGCTGCTTTCTGGTAAACCTGCAGCTTTGGGGCAAGTAATTCAGACCCTGGGTCTGTGCTGGAGCAGACAGGAGTGTCTGGTTCAGCAAGACAGGGTGCTGGAGTCCTGAGCTGGCAGGGAAATCAGGGATACATCAGGTGGCATCTCTCAAGAGGGTTTCCGTGATCCAACCTGTCACAGCATTTTCACCCAAGAACCTCAGAAAATGCTACAGAATTGCCAAAGAACTCTGAACTACCTGACATTTGGTTTCCTCCGATCCGTCCTCTGCCCGGATGTCTTTCCTAAGGCTGCATTTTGATAGGTTTGCATCTGCTTCTAAAGCATGTGGCCTAGTTACTGTAATGCTGAAACGTTACAAACAAATCCAAATAGCTGTGGAATATAGTACAGATCCTCAAGTGCCGTACAGGAAAGAATTTACCCCCACAACCCCTATGGGAGGCAGGAATCATTTCAGTGGAGACCCACCAGCATGAAATTTGAGGTACCATAGTGAAGCATCAAGCCTTGGACTACAGGAACGAAAGAAAGTCTGCCCTCTTCCATTTCCAAATACTCCTCGCAGCTACTATGCTGCATGCATCATAAATCATTAAACAGCTGGCGCTCTGCTATCTCATCCTGAACTAATTACTGTTTGAGCGTAACTTGAGAAATGGCAGAGAATGGAAAGCAGGAAGCTAAAAATGGGGAACAGAATATACTCAACTAACCTTGTTAGCCTGCTCTTCCTAGCCATTAGCGCAGACTCAGAGGAACCATTTGCTGGGCTTCAAAACTGAATTTGTGATCTAATTCTGCTGCTACTAACACTTTTTTTTTTGGCGGGGGGTGCAGTGCTAGAGGATGATCTCATTAGTGTCTCCTTATAAAATTGAATTCCCTGCATTAGCAGCAAATAATCTGCAGTTTGTGGCAGGACTTCTGTTTCATGTATCGCAACCAGGATCTTTGTGCTGCGCAGAAAAATATTTACACTTCTTTTTGCAGTGGATTATTTTCAAGTTTTTGATAGTCTAGATTATTATAAATGAATGAGAGAGAAAGAGAGTTTACTCAGAGCAAACTGCCATAAATTCTGATGTGTAAATGCATTTGCCATATTGATACTAGAGCAGTTAGTAAGCTTACCTAGACAACACAATTCCCTTTCCAATCCGGCTGCACTAAGGTAACGTGGGTAGTGTACACAAAAACCCCTTAGTCAACATACATCCATTGGACCAGATGTTTCTCACAAAGGCAGAAATACAAGGGCCACAAATGGATGACTTGAGGATTCATAGTGAGTTAGTGCAACGGACCATACCAAGGTACAGATTCTATTTCACATTCCATGTGAGACATCTGCCTTCTTGGCCAATACACTGGGTATGGAACTAGGGACTTCCAGAACTAAAAGCATGAGCTGCTACAGAACAAAGCTGGGGCTGTAACGACTCATATCCTCAGTTATCCCTTTCTGCCAAAACACACACATTCATCAGGGGGTTACACACACCTAGTTCTTCCCACTTTGTGTTGCAAGCACTCCACACGCAGGCCTCCCATTGACTGCCGTGGGAGTTGCACTAGCAGGATTGGACCCACCTGAACAAGTCTAAAGCCTGCAGGCAGATATTCTACAAATTGACTATTATTTCTATGGCAGTAGCATCTGGAGGATCCGACTGCAATCAAGGGCCCACTGTGTGAGGTGCTGTAATCACAAAAATAAGACATCACTCCTGCCCCAAAAAGGTCACAATCTAAATAGACAAGACAGACAGATGGGGAGAAATGAGCATAATATTTCCGTTAAGTGGGGAAACTGAGGCACTGAGCTTAAATAACTTGCCTAAGGTCACACAAGAAGTGAACCTAGATTTTCCAAGTCCCGATCCAGTGCCTTAACCCCAAGACCATCCTGCCTCATCTCCTACTTTCCAATCTGCTGACCAACATAAACCCATTCAGCCTATTTCTATGGCTTCAAACCCTAAGGAACATTTGCTTAACACTGGAACAGTATTTCCACTCACTGTTGCGGTGATCAGGTGATTTATGGTGTAATTATCTGCATGCCTTTATTTCATCACCTCTGTATTTTTTTCTACCTTTCAGTGATATTTCTCCCTCCCCCACTCTCCCCCCGCCACTGCTGATCTTGCTCAGAAGGAATCAGTTTTTGTATTTTTTTTACAAAAATTATAAATGAGATAAATATCAAAGCCCCCTGTTATCTGCAAAACAACCTGATCCTCAACACATTTTTGAAAGGCTGTGGGTGAAACAACCAGGGCTGGTGCTTCCATTTAGGCGACCTAGGCGGTAGCCTAGGGCGCCAGGATTTGGGAGGGCGGCAGACTGCTCTGGGTGGACTTCTTGCAGGCACGCCTGCGGCAGGTCCACTGAAGCCGCGGGACCAGCGGACCGTCTGCAGGAAGTCCACCGGAGCCGCGGGACCAGCAAGCCGGCCCTGCGCCTAGGGCGCCAAAAACCCTGGCACCGCTCCTGGAAACAACTGCAGTTAGCAGAGAGGAATAATTTTCTCCACTGTAGGAATGACAAGGTGGGATTTGTTGGCCTGTGTGTTACACAAGAGGTCAGGCAAATGTCCCTTCAGGCCTTAAGGATCTACGAGCCTCTCATTAAACAGATGTCAATTTTCCAGAACTGCAAACAGCTTCTTTTCTTCAAAGCAATTCAAGAGAAAGTGCTTTTTGATTATTCTTTTTGCAGCATCCTAAATACACAAATAGAAGTATCAGAAAGGTATTCATTTTAGTCTATACTGCTTTGTAAACTCAATCTGTGGAACCTGGGCTTGTGGACTTGGTGTTTCCAAGCCTGCGCTTGAGTGTCCACACTGCATTGTAAACCTGGGTTTACAATTGCTGGACCCGGGTCTCACAGCAGTGCTAATGCATCCACACAGCAATAGGCAGACTTGACTAGGATGTCAGCTTCAGCTGCAACCACACTGCAAAAATAACAGGGCATGGACCAGAGTCAGAGCAAGACTTGGGTGCTGACCTACCCCCTTGCAGGGACCTAGGTCCCAAATGCTTCCTGACCCAAATCAAGCTGATATGTGTGTGGATGGAAGGCAGGTTTGGGTGAAACCCGAGTCAGATCCTGGGGTTAGAATGCAGTTTAGCTATACCCTAAGGAGTCAGAGGGATTGAATTAGAAATGACAAGGAGAACTTGAAGAAAAAAGGAGGTTTTAGGCTCAATACCTGAAACAAAATAGCCAGAGAATGTTTGATTGTGGAACAGTTTCACTAATGGCAGTGGAGGAAGCATTATTGTTTGGGACTGTTACAGCTGTATTGGACAAAGCTCTGGAGAAAACACTGTTGAGAACAGCTGTCCAGCAGCCTCATGGATGGATGAGAGGGACCTGAGCTGCAGGCAGCTATGTAACTGAAAAAGGATGCCTGGGTGTTTTCTGGCTACTGCCTCTTAGACACAGGAGGAATTTCCCTGCCACTTTGTGAAGCAGTTCAGATGCAGAATGTTGCAAACTGAATCACTGTATGCATCTTTTATATATGGAATAGGTTCCCGAGGGAGGTGGTGGAATCTCCTTCCTTAGAGGTTTTTAAGGTCAGGCCTGACAAAGCCCTGGCTGAGATGATTTAGTTGGGGATTGATCCTGCTTTGAGCAGGGGGTTGGACTAGATGACCTCCTGAGATCCCTTCCAACTCTGATTTTACACACACGCTCTCTCTCTCTCTCTTATATAGAAGTTTTACATTTGTTCTTTGTATTTTGGTTTCCTTTACCTGAAGTCAAGTTATGGTAACTAGACTAGGTGCTACAGGACTGTGTGAAAAAGACACTAACCTATCCCACCTCTCATTCCCATGAGTCAAAAAATAGCCCACAGAATCTAGAAATCTTATGAAATAAAACAACTGATTTTTGCTGGGTCACGAGTCAGGAACCTTCACTTTGATTTAGCATCACCCAGATGTGACTCAAAGGACAATAAAGTAGCACTAGAATAGAATAGGGACAGGATCCTGTTTTATGGACATTGCTAATGATTTCCTAGCATCCTGCTTCTTCATAGAGAGATTTACTGTAGCAGTTAAGCCTTCTACCACACTTCCTTACAACCACTTTGTAAGGTTAATTTCACAATGTATTTAACATCCTGGTAATCGTTAACACAAGCATCAGATCTGTCTGATCTAGAGACAGGATTTCTCTTCCTAACATTAATAAACCTTAGCCACAGACAAAAGCAAAGAGCTAGTATTGTTTCACATCTGATAATTACAAACCTTTTAAGATCTCATTTTCAGGACTGGATCCCACCCTACCGTTAGTTTATTTTCCAGCAATTTCACCCACATGTTAAACTCTTGAGCCTACCAGATTAGATGGCCGTTTATATCCACAAATCTTGCCGAGTCACATTGGCTCCATTCGCACATTCTCTTTTACATTTTAATTTGAAGTTTGTTTCAGGAAGTGGGGTTGTGGTCGCAGGCTGGGAATTGCAAGAGAGCCTAAGGGAATTCCATGCTGAAATCCCATGGGATACAGGCTTCATCAAAAGTTCCAGCCTCAGTAAGAAACTGTCTAGCCAGTGAGTCAACAGTGAATGAGTACTCCAGCATGGCATTGTGGTTTGGTGCGTTACTGAAATTGCATTCTTCTGAGCAGCAGGGAAGCAGTGTGACCTAGTGGATAGAGTACTGAGCTATGACTCAGGAGACCCAGGTGCCATTCCCAGCTTTGCCACTTGGCCAAGTAACTTCACTGCTCCATGCCTCAGTTTCCTCAACAGTAGAACATAAATCTTTGGTAAAGCATTTCTGGATTCATAGATTCACAGACTCTAGGATTGGAAGGGACCTCGAGAGGTCATTGAGTCCAGTCCCTTGCCCTCATGGCAGGACCAAATACTGTCTAGACCATCCCAGATAGACATTTATCTAACCTACTCTTAAATATCTCCAGAGATGGAGATTCCACAACCTCTCTAGGCAATTTATTCCAGTGTTTAGCCACCTGACAGTTAGGAACTTTTTCCCAATGTCCAACCTAAATCTCCCTTGCTGCAGTTTAAGCCTGTTGCTTCTTGTTCTATCTCTAGAGGCTAAGATGAACAGGTTTTTTCCCTCCTCCTGATGACACCCTTTTAGATACCTGAAAACTGCTATCATGTCCCCTCTCAGCCTTCTCTTTTCCAAACTAAACAAACCCAATTCTTTCAGCCTTCCTTCATAGGTCATGTTCTCTGGACCTTTAATCATTCTTGTTGCTCTTCTCTGGACCCTCTCCAATTTCTCCACATCCTTCTTGAAATACAGTGCCCAGAACTGGACACAATACTTCAGTTGAGGCCTAACCAGCGCAGAGTAGAGCTGAAGAATGACTTCTCGTGTCTTGCTCACAACACACCTGTTAATGCATCCCAGAATCACGTTTGCTTTTTTTGCAACAGCATCACACTGTTGACTCATATTTAACTTGTGGTCCGCTATAGCCCCTAGATTTCTGTCATACTCCTTCCTAGACAGTCTCTTCCCTTTCTTGTATGTGTGAAATTGATTGTTCCTTCCTAAGTGGAGCACTTTGCATTTGTCTTTATTAAACTTCATCCAATTTACCTCAGACCATTTCTCCAATTTGTCCAGATCATTTTGAATTATGACCCTTTCCTCCAAAGCAGCTGCAATCCCTCCCAGTTTGGTATCATCTGCAAACTTAATAAGTGTACTTTCTATGCCAATGTCTAAGTCGTTGAAGATGATATTGAACAGAGCCAGTCTCAAAACAGACCCCCGCGGAATCTCACTTGTTATACCTTTCCAGCAGGATTGGGAACCATTAATAACTACTCTCCGAGTATGGTTATCCAGTCAGTTATGCACTCACCTTATGGTAGCCCCATCTAAATTGTATTTGCCTAGTTTATCAATAAGGATATCATACGAGACTGTATCAAATGCCTTACTAAAGTCTAGGTATACCACATCCACCGCTTCTCCCTTATCCATCAACTGAAAAAAAGCGTTATGTAAATCCTCAACATCATTACTGAAAGAGACCAAAAACAAAAGGTCCCCAGACCCACTCATTTGGTCAAAATTCCATAGCACCCTTTATAAAAGCATCAAGCTCTTAACCCCTCTTGCCCTCACCAAATCCCTCTTTCATCCTGCCCACCTAGAATTGAGGACAGGTCAGTGATTCAGAGAGATCTGGATCGTTTGGTAAACCAGGTGCACAGCAAACAATGGCTGTTTGAATATGGCTAAATGTAAACTCATACAGCTAAGAACAAAGAACATAGGTGTGCTTACAGGATGGGGAACTATCCTGGGAAGTGATGACTCTGAAATTGAGCTCCCAGAATGACACTGCAGCCATAAGAGCCAATGAGATCCTGGGATGCATAAAGAGGGGAATCTCAAGTAGGAGCAGAGAGGTTATTTCACCTATGTATTTTACACTGGTGTGACTACTGCTGGACTACTGTGTCCAGTTCCGGTGCCCACAATTCAAGAAGGATCTTGATATATTACAGAGGGTTCAGAGAAGAGCCACAACAAGGATTAGAAAACATCTGTTAGGAGAGACTCAAAGAGCTCCATTTATTTAGCATAACAAAGAGAAGGTTAAGGGGTGACTTGATCACAGTCTATAAGTACCTGCATTGGGAACGAATATTTCACAACAGGCTCTTCAGTCTGGCAGAGGAAGGTCTAACACAATCCAATGGCTGGAAGTTGAAGCTAGACAAATTCAGGCTGGAACTAAGGTGTAAATTTTTAACAGGGATGGTAATTAACCATCGGAACAAGTTCCCAAGGGTTGTGGTGGATTCTCCACCACTGATAAAATTTAAATCAAGATGGGATGTTGTTCTAAGAGATCTGCTGTAGAAATGGTTTGAGGGAAGGTCTCTGGCCTGTGTTATACAGCACATCCGACTAGCTGATCACAGTGGTCCTTCTGCCTTGGAATCTAGGACTTCCCCATGCAGTTTGCACTGGTGGTGGTTTGTATTCTTGACTTCCCGTCCTCAGTTGTTGCATAGCATTGCTGTGCATCACCGAATAGCCACTCTATTCCACCCCAGAGCCAGCTGCATGCAGTGGAAGGTACTGGGCCCTGGAAATATCCCCTTGAACACAGCTCAAGCCCTGCTCTGGCGCTTACATACAGCCCCCTGCAGCCATGCACAGCTCCATTGACTTCAGTAGGGTTCTGCCAAGCATAGGTCCGCCTGCCTGGAGCGCATGAGAGAGTTGGCTTTGGGTAGATGGGGGTGCCAATGATACATCTGTCTATGGGAGCCACATCAGTCATGCCCACTCCTGGTGTGCAAGAGGATTGTACTACTTCTGATGCAACAGTCACACTCGCTAATATTTCACAGGCAAGTGATACGAGGGGTGGAGGCTGAGGAGAGTAGAGACAGAAGGAGAACACCCCTGATCTCACCCTCCTAGCAAGAGACTAATAAATGAGCATACCTGTATTTCACCAGCTGTTTGGTAGGCTTCTCTACATTAGGTGACTGCTCTTCTTTGCATGTGGGTTTTCTAGCCAAATTTCTATAGACACAGACTACTCAGCATTACAGCTTACTCACCAGCCAAGCTAGATCCTTCTCTTCTCCAGGAGTTAAGCTCAGCTCCTTGACTACATGATTACTGCACACAGCCCTGGCCTGAGCAAAATTGCAGCTGAGCCTAATCAGATTGCTAATCCCAGCTGCCTATGTTGATCAGCCTCCCAAGTCATTACGCCATGGCAACTGCACAGCACCCAGCAGCATGTTAGCGGAGGGCATTTCCCCCACTGCTTCCAAAGTCTCCAACTATCTTCGTAGATTGCCGTCTGCCCCCACTAAAACATTTAATCAAATCCACTTCAGTGCTCACAGTTTTGTTGATATGCAGAAAGGGTTTTAACCCATGATTGTTTTAAGTGCAGGCCAGTAATAATTAGAATTTTATATCCTAGCCATAAAATGAATCACCAGCCAATTCAGTTATTTTCCTCCACTCCCACTGTATCCATTCCAGGTAGCAAATGCTCTACTAACATTAGAAGCTTTAGGTCCAGATCCTCAAAGGTATTTAGGCACCTAACTCCCATTGGAATTAATGGGGATAAGATACCTAAATACTCTTGAGAATCTGACCCCTAGATTTTGAACTTACAAACCCTTAAGCCCATAGGTAACTTTAATCATGTAAATAACTCTCATGCATGCCACTGGAGAGCAAAGTTATATGCATGCTTAAGGGTCTGCAGAATCAGAGCCATAGACATCTACATGGTGAGCTGGCATTTATCCATGAATCATAGAATATCAGGGTTGGAAGGGACCTCAGGAGGGCATCTAATCCAACCCCCTGCTCAGAGCAGGACCAATCCCCAGACAGATTTTTTGCCCCAGATCCCTAAAGGGTCCCCTCAAGGATTGAACTCACAATCCTGGGTTTAGCAGGCCAATGCGCAAACCACTGAGTTATCCCTGCCCCTACCCCCATGAGCTCCTTAGAGATTATAGTACTGTAACAAGAAAGACCTTACCTGACAAAACCAGCCCCACCTCTTAATACTGGGAGCAGTAGCAGGACTTTTCGTCGCTCCTTGAGATCTCAAGAGGTTCAGGCAACTGTAGAGATATCTCTAGGGGACTATGTTTTCATTCCCAGTGGAGAACAGCTGTAACAAAATCTGGTCCTCTCCCCAGTGCTGCATCAACACTGAGAATTTTACAGAAATCTTCTACTAATGCAAGCCACAGATAGGAGCATAAGCACAGACAGGGCTCAGGCAATTTTACTCCACCAGGTGGTGGGGCAGCACCTGTGCTATAGTGGTGGGGGAGAAATTTCCTAAACTCCTCTGAGGCAGACTCTCTCCCACTCTGTACCTGGTGCTGCCATTCAATCCTGTGCAATGCGGATTGAAAGCATTACCAGTCTGATTAGGTCTAGGAGCAACTCTAGACAAACCTGAAGCTTAGGAGTCCTTCTGGCCAGCTCACAGGAAGAGAGACTCCTCCAAATGTAGCATTTCACTGCTAAACTAGCTGATGATGGGCTAGATCGTCAGCTGATATAAGTCAACAGTGCTCCATTGACTTTACCTGAGGATATGCCCAACGACTTTATTGGAAGGGAATTAGCAGAGTGGAATATGAGAGAAATGAAAACACAGCGGAATGAAAGAACCAGAGACTCAAAGTCAGATTCCCCATTGGGAATTAGGCATCAAAGTACCTTTGAGGATCTGGGCCAAAGTCCATTGAAATGCCCTGAAGCACCATGGGACATCACTATAAAGTAGCATTTCACTATGACCAAGTTATAAGTGGGCTCTGCTGTATTCCTAAAAAGTCACTGGCTGTCAGGAGCCGAACTACTTTTGTGCATGTGGGCCTGTGTGTTTTAAAATATCTGCAAAGCTTTGTTTTTCAGCTCTCATATGAATTACCTTCTTGGGAAGAGCTGGTTTGCAGGGAGCCTTTGTGCAATTTCCCCCCTCCTTTATTTGTCCAGAATTTGTATACACATGATGTTCTCTTTAAGGGTTTTCAACTCTGCAACTTTCCAAAGTGGATATGGGGGAAAACCCGACTGACTGACTGCATGTTTGCAGGCTTTACCAACAGGCAGTTAAATGACAAAAACAAAGCCATTGAAAAACCAAAGCACTGAGATCTGACAAGTGCTGCTAGAAATGCAAAGGGGTAGGGCTTCCCCTGGGGCCCAACAGCTTTAGGTACCGAATTCCTATTGACTTTCAGTGTGTGCCTAACTCCGCTGGTCTCCTTTGAAAATCCCAGACTTCATTATTAGTTATTAAGTACTATTATTAGTATAGTGCCATCTAATTTAAATCAAATGCTTACCTTTCACTTTAAAACAAACAGCCGATCTTATCCATCTGAACACCTCTAGCACATGGTAGCTCTTATTATCTCGATAGCAATGTTTGAATAACACAATGTAGGCAACTTTCGTTAACACAGAAGCTTTTTTTAACTCACTGCTCTGGCCTTCCTTGTTATTAGGGTAAACAAAACATAAGAACGGCCATACTGGGTCAGACCAAAGGTCCATCCAGCTCAGTATCCTGTCTACCAACTGTGGCCAATGCCAGGTGCCCCAGAGGGTGTGAACCTAACAGGTAACGATCAAGTGATCTCTCTCCTGCCATCCATCTCCATCCTCTGACAAACGGAGGCTAGGGACACTATTCCTAACCTTTCCTGGCTAATATCCATTAATGGACTTAACCTCCATGAATTTATCTAGTTCTCTTTTAAATCCTGTTATAGACCTAGCCTTCACAACTTTCTCAGGCAAGGGGTTCCACAAGTTGACTGTGCGCTGTGTGATGAAGAACTTCCTTTTATGTGTTTTAAACCTGCTGCCCATTAATTTCATTTGGTGGCCCCTAGTTCTTATATTATGGGAACAAGTAAATAACTTTTCCTTATTCACTTTCTCCACATCACTCATGATTTTATATACCTCTGTCATATCCCCCCTTAGTCTCCTCTTTTCCAAGCTGAAAAGTCCTAGCCTCTTTCATCTCTCCTCATATGGGACCCATTCCAAATCCTTAATAGCAACTTTCTATAGCATTACCCACTGCTAACTGCCTAGAGCTATCAATACCAACCCGTATAAAGGGTAGAAATCATATAGTTTTTAATAGAAATGGTTTGGTAACTGAGGCTTTTAATCCAATAAAACAGAGGATGACCTATTTAACTAGAAAATTCTGCATCCTTTTTATTGAGTTCCACAGGAAACAATAAATACCTCCAAAGATAACTGCTACTGGAAATTGTGAATTTAACTGATTACTGGGAGATGATTCAATTGATCAGACTGGACAATGAACTGTAAAGAGCATTAACTCTTAAGAAAGGCCCTGAATACACCTAGCAAGCTGCTTCACCCACTTCACCCACCCCTATGACTTTTTTTCCATGTTCCGATTATATTAGCAATAACCTCCTGGGGATTAACGAGCCCAGTGCCATGACTATTATTGGAAGTAAACTCTCCATGGAAGGGCTTTTTTATTCATGTAGCCTGTGTTTTTAATGTAATACAGTTAATAGTCACTTTTCCTAATAAAGAGGTCAAGGAAAGGCTATTGCCGTTATTCATACCCAGGACACGTCTAGACAAAGAGTTTTGTATGACCAGCAGCGGTAAATGATAGAGTAGAGGTTTTATGGGGAGAGGAATACAGTGGGATCAGATACACTGAAATTCCATTCACGGTGCATCACAGTGCAAGGCCAAAGCCCTTGTAATGTGTCGGCACTGTACAAAGTGCCATTGTAGCAACAGGCAAACTTCCACCGAGAGTCCTTTTCACCTGATGATCTCAAAGCGCTTTCCCAAGATGGGCAAAACAATAACAAAATCAGGATTCCCACTTCTACAAGTGGGGGAAATGACACACAAAGTGGGCCTTTGAGCAGTCTTGGAAGAAGAGCTGACAGCAGAGAGCCAACGGTGGCAAATTTGACAGAGGGCCTGTGCCCTTGGCTTTGTATCCTGAGACACGGTGCTGAGACTTAGGGTTCTAACTAATACTTGGCCTGAGTAAGGCTTGGGCTACCCACACGTTTCTGTACAGGTACAACTACAGAATAGGGAATAGAAGCCAGGTCTTCTGAGTTGCAGTGCAGTGCTCTATCTCCTAGGCCCCACTGCCTCCCAAATAGCACTGGGATCATTGTCACCAGCTGAGAATCTGCCCCTGGAAGTCTTTCCGTTAACTCAGAACTGGATGTGCTCCCAAGCATTAAACTTTCAAGAGGAGTTAGATCCAGCCATTGAAGATTTCAGAGGAGGCTATTTACCAGGCCTTTCAACCTAGGAGACCGCTGCTGGGTGCCCAGGCAGTTCTATGAGTTCATTATGTGATCATTGGCCCTAGTTTAAAGAACAAAGTGGCACAAGCAGCTAGGGAAAGGCAGTCCCAGGGGAACTAAAAGTTTTCAGAACCTCTCCAATTATTTTTTGGGGTTAAAATAACTAGTTTGAATTCATGAATCTGTTTTCCAACCGACCCTCTGTGATTTAAAATTATATCCCATCCCCAGCTCCAACCCTGTGTGATTCAATTAAAAACAAGAGCAAAACATGCTCTTCTAACTACACTGCAGCCTGTGATCTGTATTATGGAGAAGAGAGTCCCCCACCCCCGCCCCCACCCCCAAAAGTTTGGCTGGCGCAAGTGAGTGCCCTGTGTTACAATATATAGATTGTGACTGTGTTCATTTTGCTGTTTGAATGCTGTTCCCTCCCACCCCAACTCCTTTGTCACAACCATTGCCTAGGGGTGAAACTCATCCCTTTGCAAAGAATCTGTCCAATTCTGACGGCGTAACCAGTGCATAAGTCTTGCACTTGCTGTCTGAACTGCGCCCCCTACAGGCACTTTGCAATGGGCTTTAAATACAGAGCCGGATATTGAGCTGGCGTAAATCAGTGTGTTTCCACTGTCTCCAACAGAGTTATGCCGTTTACATCTACTGAAGATCTGGCCCAGTATTTCCAATGGGGGAAAGAAACTGATAAAAACGAAGCACAGAGAACTAAAAATGCTGAAGCCAACAACCAAATCATAGTCCCTGGACTAGTGTATGGCACATGTGTTAAACAAATGAGTCTTAGAAATACAGGACCAGATCCTCAGCTGGGGGAAATCAATGTAGCTTCATAGACATTGATGGAGTTACATGCTGAGGATGCCAGGCAGATGAGTTTACAAGCTGCAAACAACATTTTTGTTCAGACACCAACATACTGTTTATTGGGAGTTCGGTTTTCTACTCATTTGCCTTCCAAATAAACAAAGAACATTTTAATGGAAAAAGAGGAAAGTCACATTCAAATTATCTGACAGATAACTTCATGCAAAATGATACCTCAATCCAAAATGTTATATCGATTAAAGAAAGAGCACTTGCAATAACCATTGTCTTATAACCAGTCTACATTCCACTATACATACATACTCTAGATTAGGCCATGGATCTGCATTCAGTAACAATTTAAAGTTCTCCAGTTGATTGAAAAATGTGGAGAAAGTTTCTCCCCAATTTTTTCCCCCTTCAAATGTCAAATTCTGAAATCATCAATGTTTTGAATTCGAACCATTTTGACCAGCTCTAGACTAAAGTTTTAAAACTACCTCAAGCCCTCTAACAGAACTCTAATGCTCCCAGCGACCAATCGCTGCCTGCTCTACATTCAGAATATCAAACTAATTCTTTCTACAGAACATTCACTTTCATGATACAATTCTTCTCCCCCCGGGTGCATTCATGGGTTGGAAGAGAGACAGACAAATAACATATGGATGTTAACTGAAGGATATCAGACTGTGTTTACAGACGGTCTTTCTGCATCATAATTACAGCACCTGAATTTCCACAACATCTTCAACATTTTGGATGTTACACGTCTTCAGATTGCCATTCCCAAAATATATTACTGATGCAATCTGCCCTACGCTCCCGAAATGCTGGTTTTTTTAAAGAAGAGCTATAAATCTACTATTAATCAAGAAGGGCTAAATTTGCAAATTCCAAAATCTGGGCCAGATTGGCAGAAAGGCTCAACACCAGACACAACAAGTGTGCTCTTGTGAAAATCCATCTCAAAGGGCCAGATTTCTTAGTACCCTTATTTACACTGAGACCCTTGCTAGTACCCCAATGAGACCACTTATGGAGTAAGGTGCTATTCAGTGTGAATAAATGCATCAAAATCTGGCCTTAAACCAGAGCTTTTCTATCTCTTCTCTTGTCGTGCATGACCTTATCTACACTAGAAAGGGTTTGTTGGTACAGCTAAGATGACCCAGGAAAGGCAGAGCGAGGTGTTAAGAATGGAAGGAGTCTCATGAGGAGGTTGGGGCTGAGTGCTGAGACAACTCCCAACTAGGGTGACCAGAAGTCCCGATTTTATAGGGACAGTCCCGATATTTGGGGCTTTCTTATATAGGTGCCAATTACCCCTCACCCCTGTCCCCATTTTCCACACTTGCTGTCTGGTCACCCTACTCCCAACAAAGATGAGGGGAAAGGGGAATGGAAGAAATTGGCTGACCATCTATGAATATGCCGGACCAGCATTGCTCTGGACTGGGGGTTCTCAAACTTTTTTGCTGGCACGACCCCATTTTAATGACTAAGTTCTTCCCAGGACTCCAGACAGCATGGAGGACGCCATTTTGAAGAGCCAAAAAGCATCCTTCGCACAGCGTGACCTCATCCGTATAGTGTATACGAGGGCTCACTGTGCGGAGGAAGCCATTTTGTAGAGCATTGTGACCTCGCACGCACCATACATGCGAGGTTACGCTGTGCAGCGCAAAATGGTGTCCTCTGAACACTAGGGATCACTGAGGCGCCATCTGCTGATGGCCTGTCCCCATTCAGGGCAGTGACCTGCAGTTTGGGAAACACTGCTCTAGCTATTGCCGAATAATAGGTGCGTCTAAGGGCCTTTCAAGAAACCATTTACACTCTCATTCTCACTTGGTTTCCAAAGGGTACGTAGTGGCTTTGGTTCCCAATCCTTTCAGGCAACTAGACCAAGTTTGCCAGGCTTTGGTCCCCGAGAATCTATGGACGTTATTTACTTTAACAGGGGCCAAGGTTTGGTTCTGAGCATCTAGCTGCACCAGCCAACCTCCCATTCAACTAAGCCTACTCTATAAACCACAACGGAGAGAACAGGGGCTGGAGCAGCTAACGGTGCACTGCAGAACGTGGGAGGGAGAGGTCAGGGCTCTGAAGCCCTGGACACTGTTATGTAGGGACCCAATTCTGGCCCTGCTGAAGTCACTGGAATGTTTTACCACCATGTGCAGTGTGAACAGGATGAGGGCCTGGAAGTCGAGCCTGGAGAGGGCAGGGAACATACATACACACCTTTGTTCTACAAGCATTATTAGAGTAGCACCAAAGGTTCCAACAGATATCAAGACCCCATTGTGCTAGGCGCCATACAAACACATAGCCAGAGACAGTCCCTGCCCAGAGAAGCTTACAATCTACATAGACAAGGTGAGAGAGGAAACTGAGGCGCAGGGAGGTGAAGTGACTTGCCCAAGGTCACCCAGCAGGCCAGTGGCAGAGCTGGGACTAGAACCCAGGTCTCTGAGTCCCAGTCCGGAGCACTAGCCACTGGACCAGGCTGCCGCTCAGTATTACTGTAATTGGCTACATTAGAACACAACTTAATCTCTTGCCTGTGAGGGACTCCTCTTCCCCCAGGGGAGGCGCATAGTGACTTCACTCCAGTTTAGTTCTTGGCTGGGATGGTTTCAGCCTTTTCTTCTCCGGGCTGATCTTCCTCAGCAGTCTTCAGCTCCTCTGGAAGTCTGGGATCCTTGATGCTTTCCTGCAGGTCTCGCTTCTCCTCCCTCCTGACAGTGACTGTGCTGGTAGAAAAGGCTTTTGCACCAGAGAAAGGGCTAGATGAGAACGTGTAGCCAAGGCCGAAGGTGTTCCCGCTGCTGACAGTGCTTAGCCGCGTTTCCTCCCCTTCCAGTAATTTCCTGAGGGGGAGAGGGAAACACTAAGAAAGGTGCAATGAAGCTGCTTGCTGGAGCAAGATTTCAGATCCCTGCATTCTCCTTTGTAAAATATCCTCCTCAGATCAGTTTTCATCGAGATGTGGCAACAGAGAACTTCCCCACCACCACCCATGGGAAAGCAGGCAAGCGATCAATCAGCACATTGCCCCCAGGAAGGAACAGCCTCTATGGTAGGCTCAGCATTTTGCTAAGCGCTATCGATCAAAGGCTACTGAGACCTGAAGAGCTACTTCACGGGCACACTCCAGACAAACTATCCAGCCAAACCCTGTGACTCAGACTATCCAGCCTAACCGTGTCATGGAAGGAATCAGAGAAAAACTGGCGACAAGCTGGTGATGAATATCATTGCGGGGTGCGTGTCCAGGTCGTGTATATAGCACTACAGATGTGTGATGGAAATATGTTCTTAAAATAGGCTTTTGGAGGCACTCTGCCCTTGACAAAGGAATGCTTTCTTGGCTGTTTGTTTGCCTGCATCCCCAATGCATATTGAGCAAGGTGAGGCCAGAGACAATGGAAAGACATTTACATAGAAGGAAAACAAGTGATTAAGCCAAGCAGAGAAACAGATTGACCAGAGGAGGAAGGAGACAGCCTATGCATATGCACAAGCAGCAGGGGAGAAAAACTTTACATGGAGATACACTTCAAAAGTTCACAGGACTACAAAAAGAAGGGGAAAGAACTCTTAGTTATCCATCACTTGGGGACACAGGGTACAGCACCCTCTGAGCCTGTGAATGGTAGATCCTTGCTGATAATTTGCTACAAATGGGAAACTGTTTTGGGCAAAGATATATCTTCCTAGAATTAAGTTTGAGGCACTAGAAAGCATGTTATTTTTGTATAGTTTAATCCTTTTTTCTCTTTTATTTTTGCCTGATATCACTTAACTCTGTGCTCTTTATTAACAAACTTAGACTTTAAGGTCAGAAGGGACCATCATGATCATCTAGTCTGACCACCTGCACAACACAGGCCACAGAATCTCACCCACTCACTCCTGTATCAAACCTGTGTCTGAGCCATTGAAGTCCTCAAATCATGGTTTAAAGACTTAAAGGTGCAGAGAATCTTTCAGCAAGTGACCCATGCCCCACGCTGCAGAGGAAGGCAAAAAACCCCCAGGGCCTCTGCCAATCTGTCATGGAGGAAAATTCCTTCCCGACCCCAAATATGGTGATCAGCTAAACCCTGAGCATGTGGGCAAGACTCACCAGCCAGCACCCAGGAAAGAATTCTCTGTAGTAACTCAGATCCTACCCCATCTAACATCTCATCACAGACCACTGGGCATATTTACCTGCTAATAATCAAAGATCAATTAATTGCCAAAAGTAGGCTATGCCATCATACCATCCCCTCCATAAACTTATCAAGCTTAGTCTTGAAGCCAGATATGTTTTTTGCCCCCACTGCTCTCCTTGAAGTCTGTTCCAGAGCTTTGCTCCTCTGATTGTTAGAAACCTTCATCTAATTTCAAGTCTAAACTTCCTGATGGCCAGTTTATATCCATTTGTTCTTGGGTCCACATTGGTACTGAGCTTAAATTTATTCCTCTGATGTATTTATAGACAGCAATCATATCTCCCCTCAGCCTTCTTTTGGCTAGGCTAAACAAGCCAAGTTCTTTGAGTCTCCTTTCATAAGGCAGGTTTTCCATTCCTCTGATCATCCTAGTAGCCCTTCTCTGTACCTGTTCCAGTTTGAATTCATCCTTCTTAAACATGGGAGACCAGAACTGCACACAGTATTCCAGATGAGGTCTCACCCTGCCTTGTATAACGGTACTAACACCTCCTTATCTCTACTGGAAATACCTTGCCTGATGCATCCCAAGACCGCATTAGCTTTTTTCACAGCCATATCACATAACTTGTTCTTGTTTTATACAAAACCACCTCAGCGCTGTTATATTGATGAGTGAGTCCTCAGCCAAAGAGGCTGAGGAGTGCTCTGTCTCTCTGGAAGCAGCAAACTTCATACTTTCTAAGCGTGTCTGGTGAGAAGGACTGGACACTGCAGGGAGATGTCTCAGGAACTCAGGACCTGGGCTTCACTGATTCTTACCTGTAAGGCCACATTTGGACAGGCAGAGTCTGGAGAAGCTCCTTAGTAAAGCAGACACACTGGAGCATCAGGGAGCTGATACACAGGTAGCAGCCGCAAAGCTCTCACTTGTCAAGGCAGATGGGTAACACGGTGGCTTAGGGTTCTGGATTCCCTGATGAGAGCGTCACAACTATGTGACATCAATGACACCATGGAGATGAGTGTGCAGGCAACACGGTGATGACAGTGATATATGTCAGGGATCTTCAAAGACGAAGAAGGGAGCTGGATACCATATTTCTATTTAAATGGGATCTGAGCACCTAACTCCCTTAGGTCATTTGAAAATCCCAGCTTGAAGACCTAGACAGACAGATGGCTGCTGTACAGCATTTTGTTCTAGGTTTCCTAATGCATATTGCTATGGATTCCTTTTTGGATATTTTTTTAAAGGCTCTGCTCAAGGAATTATTTTTGGGGACCTTCTCTGCCCTGTGTTATGCAGGAGGTGAGAATAGATGATCACAGTGGTTCCTTCTGGCCTTAGAATCAATTAATCTCTGGAAACTTTAAAATGCATATGCGTATGAGGAGGACTGAAGTCAAAATAGGAGCAATGGGGGCTTTTGACCAGTTCTAACCCTGAGCCGAACCAGGGGATCTGCTGCAATTTTTCTCATGATTTTTCTCATTATTCTCATTATAGAACTGCACAGCTGGATTGCTACACAATCTTACGGAATATCCAGGGGTATAATGTTTCTAGGTATTTATTTCTCTCTACGCAAACGGAGAGGTGTGACCGCCAGCATCGAACATCCCCAAAGCCATCAGGGAAGAAGGCCTCTTGGTCTTGTTTTACCTGTATGCAGCTATTTCAATATCCAGGGCCATCTTCACATTCAGCAGGTCTTGGTACTCTCGGAGGTGACGAGCCATCTCTCCCTTGGTCGTCCTTAGAGCATTTTCAAGCTGGTTAATAGTCTCCTGCAGAAAAAGAAGTGGAACAGAGAACATTCTGATCATGTCAATAGGTCCCTCTCATTTGCTTTTAGTGCCCTTCCTTCCAGATGTGTTGTTCAAACTGATCTTAGGAGGCGATATCAGTGTGGTCCAGTGGATTAGGGTGCTGGATTGGGACCCAGACTGGACTGGGTTTCCATTCCTGGCTATGCCACTGACTTGCTGTTTGAGCAGGGCAAGTCATTTCACCTCTTTCCCCTCCCACCTCTGCCTTGTTTATTTCAACTGCAGTCTCCTCAGGGCAGGGAATTGTCTTATTCTGTGTTTATATAGTGCATATCCCAAATCTCAGTAGTGATCCTATACATTTACTAATACAACCAAACATTCGTTTGGGCTGGTTCCTTCCCCAGAATATCAGACGTCTGCTGTTCTAGCAAATGAGCTCTGTTCCTCAAAAGAGTTCACATAATTATTATTTTTTCTATCTAATCTAATAGTTAAATCAGAAGACTAGAAGCCCGGACTCCTGCGTTCTATTGTTGGCTCACAGCCTGATCTCAGGCAAGTCACTTAGATCTACAATTTCAAAAAAGTCCAACCATTTGGGAGGTGCAATTGGAATTCGAGCACCTCTGGAAATCAGCCCCTCAGTGGACACCCAAAAAACAGACGCCCCCAAAGATCAATGAATGCTTTGTGCCTCTGTTTCCCAAGCTGAGATGTGGGGCTAAAAATACTTACAATCTACCTCACCCTGGTTAGTGAATGAATGTTTTCAAAGTGAAGATCACAGGTGGGAGACATAGAAATGTTACTATCACAGTCTCTCCCCCTCCCATTCAAGGCAAGGTTTGCTAAGTACACCTCTACCCCGATATAATGTGACCCAATATAACACGAATTTGGATATAACGCGGTAAAGCAGCGCTCGGGGGGGGGGGGGGCAGGGCCTGCGTGCTCCGGCAGATCAAAGCAAGTTCGGTATAACGTGGTTTCACCTATAATGCAGTAAGATTTTTGGGCTCCCGAGGACAGTGTTATATCGGGGTAGAGGTGTACATCCCATCTCTGTGTAAGGACTGTCTTCTTCCCAGTGCAAACATGTCCAAAAGCATGGCCAGCAGAAGCTATCAGGAAAGACAAAAGCCCAGGATAATCTTTGCTAGATGCATATCTGGCATTTTGCCACTTCTGTCTGATTCCTAGGGCTGTGAGTGAGCTCTTGAGTTGGAAACAAATAAGAAGCCAGTGTCTATTGGCAAGTGTCAGGGATAGCTCAGTGGTTTGAACACTGGCCTGCTAAACCCAGGGTTATGAGTTCAATCCTTGAGGGGATCATTTGGGGATTTAGTTGGGGGATTGGTCCTGCTTTGAGCAGGGGGTTGGACTAGATACCTCCTGAGGTCCCTTCCAACCCCAATATTCTATGATTCTACCTGCAGATTATGGATCTCCCCATTGCTCCTCTCCTCTGCTTCCTGCAGCTGCCTCTCCAGGGACTCATTGGCATTCCTCAGAGCCTCGATCTCGATGTTACGGGCCTGCAGCTGGCGCCGGTACTCCGTGATCTCCTCCTTGGCCTGGCGGATGCTGTCACTGCTGCGAGCTGCCTCCTCAGTGAAGTTGGCGAATTTAGATTTGTACCACTCTTCGGCGGACTGCTGGTTCCGGGCAGAAAGGACCTCGTACTGCATGCGGATCTCCTTCAAGGCGGCCGTGAGATCAGGCTTGCTCACATCCACCTCCACCGAAACCTGGAGAGGGCACAAAAGGAAGGGATCCCACCCCACACACAGACAGCATGAAGCATGGGGAAACGGAGAGAAATACAAAGACACTGAAGCTGCTCGGGGCTGTTCCTTGACATCCTAGGCTGAACGCCCCAAATGATGGCCCAGATCCTTCCCCTTGTCCCCCATGCAGAGCTGGAGCGCTCAAGACACAGTGGAACAGCTGTGTTTCCTCTGCACAAAGCAAGCTGGAGGACAAATGGCTCCCATACTGAGCTCCAGACCTCTTACGACTGGTGGAGCCCAGCATCACGCGGTCCCAATACAGAGGCCCTTTGAATTAAGGAAAAAGTAGAAATGAAGTCAGGGGATTCAGTGCTACATGGCTGTTCTCTCCACAGTCATGCACGGTCCTGGAACTCCTCTGCTGTCACAGGATGGCCTGAGGGCAGGGGGAGATGTGGGGTTTCCCCAGCAGCTAGCCAAATTATTCAGATACTTGGGGCAGGAATAAGTCCTAATGAACTGGATTGGTGGACGTGAAGCGGGCAGTCATTGGTGCATGACAGAATGTCACATAGCCCGGGGAAACATTGCAGGACCCTTGCCTCCACATCCATGATATGGTAAACCTATAAAATACAAATTATATGGGACCAGATCCTTAACTGGTGTAAATCTGCATAGCTCCTCTGAAGTCAGTGGAGCAATGTCAGTTTATACCAGCTGACCAGCCACCGTGCCCCGTCTATAGCCACGGTGAGTAAAGATGTAGGCAGAAAGACCAGATAGGCAAAGGACACATAGATGGATACGTATAGATAGATAGCTGCATTAGACAGATATTCTCTCTACGTTTATTTGTGTGTAGACAGTGAAAGAGAGGGTGTGTATGGAGATAGATAAAGGGGTAGATGGGGATGGATGGATGGATGGATGGATAGATTAGATATTGACTCGTGTTAAAAGTCAGTATCTCAACAATTACTAGGTTAACATAGCAAATTAACCTGGGTTCAAAGAAATGCATCAGAGGAGCAAAGACTTTGACAGGTACAGCATTAATTTTAGACATGCGAGTTATGAAGGATTGGTTAGCAAGTCCTTTTTGATCCTACACACAGCTCTGCTAAGTGTTGCTACCGTAACACCACCCAAGAGTGAAATGACTCATTTATTTAAGTTGTCCAGTGTTTCTGCATAATTCTGTACAGTGAATCTAAACGTGTATATGTAACTGGTTTATTGCTCCTCCATTTGACGGAGAAAAATGACAGCATTGTGGGCAAACAGAATGCTTTGCCTTCTCAATCCAACCCCCAGGGCCTGCTGCATTCTTTGGAGCTCTGCAGATTACAGATTTTACACATTGAAAGAGTTTTCCACAACCTGGCCTTATGCTGAAAAATATTAAGAAAGCCATAAAGTTATTGGTCTGTCAGTGAATTTCCATACAGATGGTGGATTGTGGCCATGATATAAAGAGCTCATTTTAGGGTTTGCTCATCAGATGCCTGCACATATTTATTATAATACAACCAGTGGAGTTCCTCACTGAGGAACATGGACAGCAAAATATGGAATATGCAGGTGCAACTCTAGCAATGGATTTAGTCCTATATATGAAAATAAATTATGTATTGGTGATTGGTCCTTCTATGAGCAGGGGGTTAGACTAGATGACCTCCTGAGGTCCCTTCCAACCCTGATATTCTATGATTAGAAATGAATGGCATTCCAGAAGTAGAGTTTAACCTTGCAAACAAAGGACACTGTAGCAAATATGCAAAAGAAATGGCATTTGCCGATATCATCATACCTCATTACACAGGGGGCTCTTAAGTGAAATCAAACCTCTAATGCAGGGGAAAGTCCTCCTTTGAATGAAATGGGCTTCAGCTCCTTGTCTAGGAGAAGTTCAAATATTCATGTATTCAGGAATGTACTGGGTCAAAGTCAGCTGTAGTGTAAGCAGATGCAACTCCAAGGCTGAAGTGGTCTCATTACGCTGGCTTGATCCTGTAAGGTGCACAGCACCCTGGCTCCAATCTAGCAAAGCACTAAAACATATATATTTGCTGCAAGTAGCATAGTTAAGGGGGTACTGAAAGCCACTGTCAGAGGAACAAGCAAAACAAGCAAGAAAGAGAGAACAGAGCGGAAGAAGAGTCATATTTCTAGGTTTAACGAACTCTGAGAATACAGCGCAACCTTGATTATTGCAGCCATAGCCAAATTTCCCTGTTATAGCCAGAGCTGTACCCCTCTCTGCCCCACCAAAAAAATCTATTTGTGGTATTATCACAATTATATCTACGTGCCCCAATGGGCTAAGTGCTGTACAAAGATTGAGACAGTCCCTCCTCACCCTTAACAGTTTATGATCGAGAGAGACAAAGAACGGGAGAGTACTGTCCTGATATTACAGACAGAAAACTGGGTCAGAGTCAGACTAAGCAACCTGGCAAAGTCACATAAGAAATCTGTAGCAGAGCTCATCTCAAATCCAATCCAGTACTTTAGCCATAAAACTAACCTTCCTCTGCATAAATTAAATGAAAATTCCCTTTCATTAGCCAAAGCTTTGGTCATCTGAATGTACTCTGCGTTCCTTGTGACATTTCAGGGGAAATCCATGGTGGATGGGTGAGGTCCCAGAGTACTGGAGAAGGGCAAACATAGTATCTGTTTTTAAGAATGGCAACAAAGAGCACCCTGGGAATTATAGACCAGTCAGCCTAACTTTAATACCTGGAAAGATGCCAGAACAAAATTATTGCACAATCAATTTCTGATCACCTGGAGGATAATGGGGTTATAAGGACTAGCCAGCATAGATTTATCAAGAATAAATCATGCCAAACCAACCTAATTTCCATCTCTGACAGGGTTACTGGCCCAGCAGATGGGGGGAAGGAGTAGATGCGACAGATCTTGATTTTAGTAAGGCTTTTGACCTGTCCCACATGACATTCTCATAAGCAAAATGTAGTCTAGATGGAATTACTAGAAGGTGGGTGCACAACTGGTTGAAAGGTCGTACTCAAAGAATAGTTATCAATGGTTCACTGTCAGACTGGGAGGGTGTATCTACTGGGGTCCCGCAGGGGTCAGTCCTGGGTCTGAAACTATTTAATATTTTTATTAATGATTTGCACAATGGAGTGGAAAGTAGGCTTATAAAATTTGCAGATGACACCAAGCTGGGAGGGGTTGCAAACACTTTGGAAGACAGGATTAGAATTCAAAGTGACCTTGACAAATTGGTCTGAAATCAACAAGATGAAATTCAGGAAAGAAAAGTGTAAAGAACTACACTTACCAAGGAAAAAATCAAATGCACAGCTACAAAATGGGGAATAACTGCTTGGTGGCAGTACTGCTGGAAAGGGTCCGGGGTTGTAGTGGATCACAAATTGAACATGAGACAATGGTGTGATGCAATTAATCGGAGTGTTGCATGTAAGGTAATTGTCCTGGTCCTCTTGGCACTGGTGAGGCCTCAGCTGGAGCATTGTGTCAAATTCTGGGTGCCACACTTTTGGAAAGATGTGGATAAATTGGAAAAAGTCCAGAGGAAAGCAACAAACATGATAAGAAGTTTAGAAACCTGATCTACAAGGAAAGATTAAAAAACCTGGGCATGTTTAGTCTTGAGAAAAGAAGGAGGGGGGACCTGACAACAGTCTTCAAATACAGTAAGAGGTGTTATAAAGAGGATGGTGATCAACTGTTCTCCGTGTGCAAGGCAGGACAAGACATAATGGGCTTAATCTGCAGCAAAGGGGATTGAGGGGAGATAGTAGGAAACACTTTCTAACTCTAAGGGTGGTTAAGCTCTGGAACAGGCTTCCAAAGGAGGTTGTGGAATCCCTGTCATTGGAAGTTTAAGGACAGGCTGGACAAACACCTCTCAGGGACAGTCTCTGTTTACTTGGCTCTGCCTCAGCGCAGGGGGCTGGACGTGATGACCTCTCAATTCCCTTCCAGCCCTATGTTTCTATGATTCCATCTGGATACTCAAGGCTGCATTACAATACCTCTGCACCAGCTATTGATTTCAATGCTCAGGAGATTCATCCGTTTCCATCAATAATGCAACTGCAGCTGTACAGCTGCTTCACTTAGCTGCTCTGGGTTTGTCCTTACGGATCTTCTGTTTTAATACCTTTACATGCATTTTAACATTTGTCTAACAACACCTTGCAAAGTGGACATTAACGAAACCCACATGACAAAAGAGTTGTCACTGAGCTGCCCATGACACCTGTGCATAACAAGCTCATTAGGATAACCGCTATTCTCATGTACATCCAAAGAATTAACGTGGGTTAGCTACTTTTTGCATTAAGCATGCTTGATTTTTTCCTCCCAACATGTACAGAAATAGTCCCACAACGTCACTTGAAACCCAGACTGATGAATGAAGCCAGGATTGAGCTTTCCTTCTTTTCCAAGCTTTGGTCTTTTCATTCCACTAGCACATGGCTCAGGCACAATCGACTGTCATTGTGTGCGCTCTGCAGGGTGGGTGCTAGGTACCTATTGTACCAATGGCAGTGCAGTATAGCCGCAGGATGCTATCTTCCCAGCAGGGCTTAGCAATAATGTAATCAAGGTACAGTTTGCTGTGGCATTCAAGGAACTGAATCACACTTCCAGCAGTCCAATGTGAGCCAATTCAATACTCAACACAAAAGAAGATGAGGTGCTGATTTAATCTTCCAGATGACTTTATGCCGAATACAATGTAATAAAAAAAGCAGAATACGTAAGTACTCTATTACCCATTCTATATAGGGAAGGAGGATAGGGGTCATAGCTGCAGGATGCAAAGGCATTGTGTGCAGGCATCCAACACCAAGAGGTGAGCCAGTCAAATGTCTACCTTAACAAAGATAACCTTCCAATGACCGACTGGCTGCAATAGCTTTGTGCCCAGTGCAAAGGATCTAGTATCTATCCATTCAGCATATGCAAGAGGAAGAGAATAGGAGGAGTGTATGTAACACTCTCTATATGCTCAGCCTATGGAAATATAAAATTATGGGATGGGGGTGAGGGCTGTGCTGTGATAACAGCATAGAGGAGGAGGGCAGTATTGTGCATGTGTGCCACACCCTATCCATCTAGCACATACAGAAGAGGCGTAATCACTGCGTATAACACACCTTATCCAGCACACAGGAAGGTTTTATATGTGTGTGTAGAACACACTTTATCCAGCATAGAGACGGAGGGGTGTGTGTGTGTAGCACACACTTTATCCAGCACACAGGAGGAGGGGTGTGTGTGTGTGTGTAATACTCCTTAGGAGGAGATGGTTATTGGGGGTGAGTGAAGGCGCACCCCATCCACGTGGCATGTGGCGGGGAGAAGGGTGCTGGGCACCTGGGGATGCGGGTGGTGGAACGGGATTGCTGAGTGGTTGAATTCCGGAGGGAACACCGAGCCCTTGGGGGTGTTATGTGCCACCCTGGGGAGGCTGCTGTTGGGCATCTTGCGGGGAGGGGAGCACTGGGAAGGCGGGTTGCAGAAAGGGGAGCGCTGTGCTGGGCAGGGACAGGTGGGGAGAGCCATGCAGCAGGGTTGGTTGGTTGCGGGGATACAGAACAGGGAGCGTGCAGGGCTGGGGCTAGGCAGGAACAGGGGAGGGGAGCACAGGGCTGAGAGGGCTCAGGGGGATGGGAGCGCAGGGACAGGAGGGGAGGGGAGGGGAGCGCAGCATTTGTCAGGGATACAGAACTGGGAGCCCGGCGCTGGGCAAGAGCAGGTGTGGAGCGGAGCGCAGGGCTGGGCAGGGTCATGGGGAGCACAGGGCTGGGCAGGGGATCAAAATGCAGAGCGGGGCAGTCAGGGCCAGGGGATGCTGGACAGAGGCAGATAGGGAGGAACATAGGGAGCGCGGGGCGGGGCGGTCAGAGCCGGGGGATGCTAGGCAGGGGCAGGTGGAGAGGGCAGCACAGCGGAACGCTGGGCAGGGACATGGGGAGCGCAGGGTTGAACAGGGGATCGGAGCACAGGGAGAGGCAGTCAGGGCCGGGGGATGCTGGGGAAGGGCAAGTGAGCAGTGCAGGGCTGGGCAGGGACCTGGCGAGCGCAGGGCGGGGCGGGGCGGTCAGGGCCGGGGGATGCTGGGCAGGGGCAGGTGGAGAGCGCAGCGCAGGGCTGGGCAGGGCGCTGGTACCTGCGCATCCTGCAGCGAGGCTTGCAGCTCCGCCACCTCCTCCTCGTGCACCTTCCGGAGGAAGGCGATCTCGTCCAGCAGCGACTCCACCTTCTTCTCCAGCTCCAGCCGGGCCAGGGTGGCGTGGTCCACGTCCTTCCTGTACTCGCGCAGGGCCAGCTCGGCTTCCTCCCGCCGGCGCGCCTCCTCCTGGCACTGCTCCCGCAGGCGCTGCAGCCCCTGCGCCAGCTGCTGGCTCTCCAGCTGCGCCTCGTCCCGCTCGTGGCGCAGTTCCTCCACCTTGGCGCGCAGCTCGCGGATCTCCTGCTCGTAGAGCTGTTGCAGGCGGGAGGGCTCCGCCTGGCGCTGGCGCAGCAGGGAGACCTCGGCCTCCAGCAGCCGGTTGTGCTGCTCCAGCTGGTGCACCTTCTCGATGTAGGTCACGAAGCGGTCGTTGAGCCCCTGCAGCTGCTCCTTCTCGTTGGTGCGCACGATTTTCAGCTCGTTGCTCACCGCGCTGGACTGGGAGAGCAGCTCCAGGTGGTCCACGGAACTGGGCACGGCCAGCTTGCGATAGGAGGAGGGGTAGGAGTCCCTGGCATGGTGGGCGCGGTAGCCGGCAGCCCGGGGAGCAGACGAGCTGCTGTAAACTCTGCTGGAGAGGCGAGAGGTTTCCCCGAAGATCTTCTTATAGGAGGAGGGTGGGTAGAGCAGGTCGCTGCCGTAGCTCATGGTGAGGCTGCAAGGGAGATGTAGGCAGGGAAGGGACGAGGCTGGGTGGGTGATGCACAGAAAGGGGGGGAGGACAATGCGCCTGGCTCTCCCCTTTTATAGCCACGCAAACACCAATCCTCTTCCTTCTGCTACTGGAAATTAACAACGCCCAGACAACTGCAAATCTGCATGGCAGGGAGGAGGGAGCGCAGCGGAGGGGGGAGGCTGACAGGGAGGCACTTGCCTCTCTCCTTGCCTGAGATTCGCTTGATCAGCAAAGTGCTGGCTGCAGCTGGGACCTGCCACCGAATCAATGTGTGCCAATCCCCAGGATTGACAGAGGAAGGGTTGTGCCTAGGCAAGGTGGCCCCATGGGGCTGGGGGAGGATGCAGCTGCTTGCAACAATCATCAGAAAGGGTGAAGGATACAAAGGAGGGGTGGGGAGTGGGGTAAGAACAGGGAAGGTGTAGGCAAGGCTGTCAGTGATCGCTGGAAGGGATGCCGGTAGGACACCACCACTGTATCAGAGCTGGGGGCACATGCAGGGAAAGAGTGAAGGCTACTAGAGTCTGCAAGTGACCAGGAAGAGCCCAGACAAAAGTGGGGAGTAGGAAAATGCAACCATATTGGGCAAGTGAACATATGTGGTGGGTTTTTTTCCATCCTTGGGGATGGGAATGGGAAAAGGAGGACCAAAAAGAGGGGATATGAGGCTAGCTTTGACTCTTCCCCCAACAAATCACTGACCTATCATCTTAATTGCCCAAGATTTCCAAACGGCTAGTGATTTTGAGTGTTCATCTTGAACCACTTTAATGGCGGCTCCATCCAGAACTGCAGTTGCAGGAACTGCCCCCTGGCAGGGCACAGCACCTCTGAAAATCAGGCCCTTTTAAAAGGTGGCTTGTGTTGGCGCAATCCAAAAACAGAGACAATCAAAACAACCAGTCACTTAAAATTTAGGCCTATGCATTTAGGACCAACTTCTCTTTCAGCGGCGGTTACTTAAATGCAGATGGGGCTATCTGCTGAGACAACAGAATGAGATCCAGACTGAAACAGGCTTTGCATTCGAAAGAGGATAAATTTGAAAAATTTGAATTTTTGGAATGACCACTCTTTTCACGCTGGGCTGAACCAAAATCCTAGGGTTGAGTCCTTGCAGTTTGAGTTAGTTTGAGATCATGATTTGTTAAATAGTGTCATTTCAGTCCATCTCTGCTTTAAAGAGACCTCCAGATCCAGCAGAGTTATACAGATGTAAATGAGGGTCAACAGGACCGGCACTAGGGGTTTGAGCGCTCTAGGTGGACGGGAATTTCACCGCCCTGCGCTCTGGTCCCGCGGCTCCGGTGGAGCTGCCGCAGTGGTCCCTGCGGAGGGTCCGGTGCTCTGCGGCTCTGGTGGAGCTGCCGCAGTCGTGCCTGCGGGCGGTTGACTGGAGCCACGTGAGGAGCCGACCGTCCGCAGGCATGACTGCAGCAGCTCCTCCGGAGCTGCCTGCGGCCCCCTCCAGCAAAATGCTGCCCACCAATTATTCTGGTGCCCTACGCGATTGCCTAGGCTGCCTAAATGGTAGTGCCGGCCCTGAGGGTCAAGCCTGCAATTGCTTTGTTTGTGCATGTGCTTTGCAGATTGGCTCCTCTGCCTGCTTATGCAGGTAACACCAGGACACACACAGCTGTCAGGACCGGCCTTATTACTCTGTTTTGTAAGACTTACTGACGTTTACTGGTACTCTGCTAGCGCAGATCTGTGGGACAGCATGGCAGGTATACAAGCAGAGCTATAAAGGCATGGGTCTGTTGCTGGCACCTGGCACAAAAGAGGCCCAACTCTGAACTCAGACTGACTTTTACACGGATATAACTCTATTGATTTCAGTGCAGTAATGCCCAATTCATGCTGGCGCAGATCAGAGTAGATCCAGCTTTAAAAGCAGCCAGGACCAGCCTTTGTACTGGACAGGCAGTTGAGCTGTAGGCAAGTCTACAGCTTGTGACATGAAGGGGTAAATTGTAACTTTGGCCTTTGGGTTGATGAATTTGGGGTCAACGAAGGATTGGTGGATAGCTGACACTTGTGCCCCCGTGTCTCTCCACGCAGTAACCTTCTTTCCGCCCACTCTCAAATTTTCCCTTCGCTCCAAGGGTATTTGAGAGGCATCCGGGCCTGGGGATCTTTGGTGTGATGGTGGTGTAATGAATTGCACTCGCATGGTGTTCTTGGGACACTTGGCCTTGATATGTCCCAGTTCATTACACTTAAAGCATCTTCCATCTGATGGGTCACTGGGCCGAGGTGAGTTACTGGAGACTGGTGAGGTTGAAGGGTAGGGTATCTGTGGCTTTACTTGGGTGGTATGTGGGGTCTTTGGCTGTCCTCGGTTGTAGGGTTTATGGTCTGTGTGCCCCCTGGGGTAATCGTTCCCCTTGACAGTAGCTTTCTTGCTTTCTGCCAGTTCCATCCATTTGGCTCCAATCTCCCCCGCCTCAGCGATATTCTTGGGGTTTCCATCTTGTATGTACCGCGTGATGTCTTCAGGAACACCATCCAAGAACTGCTCCATTTGTATGAGGAGGTTCAGTTCTTCCAAGGTTTGAATGTTGTTTCCTGTTAGCCAGGCCTCATAGTTTTTTGCAATGTAGTAGGCGTGTTTGGGAAATGACACCTCTGGTTTCCACTTTTGGGTTCTGAAGCGCCGACGGGCATGATCTGGGGTTATCCCCATCCTGTATCTGGCCTTGGTTAGAAAAAGTTTATAGTCATTCATTTGCTGCTTAGGCATTTCAGCTGCCACCTCTGCTAAAGGTCCACTGAGCTGTGACCTCAATTCTACCATGTACTGGTCTTCGGGAATCTTGTACCCAAGACAAGCTCTTTCAAAATTTTCCAAGAAGGCCTCGGTGTCATCACCTGCCTTGTAGGTGGGAAATTTCCTGTGCTGTGGAGCAATAATGGGCGCCGGGTTGTTAGGGTTGGCTGGCACATGCAGCCCAGCTTTTGCCAACTCCAGTTCATGTTTTCTCTGTTTTTCCTTCTCTTCATTCTCTTTTTGTTGTTTTTTCCATTTCTTTTTGGTGCTTTTCCATTTCTCGGCGGTGGGCCAACTCTTCTTCTTCTTGTTTCCTTCGGTGGGCGAACTCTTCTTCCTCTAGTTTTCTTTTGTGTGCTGCCTCTTTGGCTGCCTCTTTGGCTGCCTGTTCTCTTTGGTAGGCTGCCTCTTTGATCTGTTCTTCTCTTTCTTTCATCTCCATCTCTTTTTGTTTTATTTCCAGTTGTCGCCTGTGTTCAGCTTCTTTGATTTGTTCTTCGGCGCCAATTTTTGCCTTAGAAGTCATGGTTCCTGTTTTCTTGTGTTGGGGTGCCCTCCGGTGTTTATCTTCTGAACTGCAGGTTCTCTGTTGCCTCCTGAAGTCTGCCTAGCAACAGTGCCTTTAGCTAATTTTCCTTTTCTCTCTCTAGCTAATGTTCAATGAAGGGAAACCAGAAAAACCACTTTATTTGCATGCCTATAAGTGCTGGTACTTGCCTCCTAATGGGAGGGCTATTGCATGACAAAAGACCCTTAACATGCAAGCCACAAACTGCGAGAGAGAGCAGAAAAAAAAATTCTCTCTGGTTCCCTTTTAAAACCAACTGTTTCTCTCTGCTAAAAAGCCCCTAGCAGAGAAAAGAAAAATAAAATATTTCCACTGGCTTCTGGATTCTGTCTATCCCGTAACCGCTGCTACACCATATCATAACCTTAGTCCCAGTTTTGGACCTTAGTGTCCAAAATATGGGGGTTAGCATGAAAACCTCCAAGCTTAGCCACCAGCCTGGACCTGGTACCTGCTGCCACCACCCAAAAATTAGAGTGTTTTGGGGCACTCTGGTCCCTCTGAAAAACCTTCCCTGGGGACCCCAAGACCCAAATCCCTTGAGTCTCACAACAAAGGGAAATAATCCTTTTTCCCTTCCCCCCTCCAGGTGCTCCTGGAGAGATACACAGACACAAGCTCTGTGAATCCAAACAGAGTGAATCTCCCTCTCTGTTCCCACTCCTGGAAACAAAAAGTACTTTCCTATTCCCCCAGAGGGAATGCAAAATTAGGCTAGCAATCCAACACACAGATCTCCCCTTGACTTCTTCCTCCCACCAATTCCCTGGTGAGTACAGACTCAATTTCCCTGAAGTAAAGAAAAACTCCAACAGGTCTTAAAAGAAAGCTTTATATAAAAAGAAAGAAAAATACATCCAAATGTGCTCTCTGTATTAAGATGATACAACACAGGGTCAATTGCTTAAAAGAATTTTGAATAAACAGCCTTATTCAAAAAGAAGACAAATCAAAGCACTCCAGCACTTATATTCATGCAAATACCAAAGAAAAGAAACCATAGAACTTACTATCTGATCTCTTTGTCCTTACACTTAGAAACAGAAGATTAGAAAGTAGAACTACTTCTCCAAAGCTCAGAGAAAGCAGGCAGCCAGAAAACAAAGACTCAGAGACTAAATTCCCTCCACCCAAAGTTGAAAAAATCCGGTTTCCTGATTGGTCCTCTGGTCAGGTGCTTCAGGTGAAAGAGACATTAACCCTTAGCTATCTGTTTATGACACATGTGCTTTGCAGATTGGCTCCTCTGCCTGCTTATGCAGGTAACACCAGGACACACACAGCTGTCAGGACCGGCCTTATTACTCTGTTTTGTAAGACTTACTGACATTTACTGGTACTCTGCTAGCGCAGATCTGTGGGACAGCATGGCAGGTATACAAGCAGAGCTATAAAGGCATGGGTCTGTTGCTGGCACCTGGCACAAAAGAGGCCCAACTCTGAACTCAGACTGACTTTTACACGGATATAACTCTATTGATTTCAGTGCAGTAATGCCCAATTCATGCTGGCGCAGATCAGAGTAGATCCAGCTTTAAAAGCAGCCAGGACTTTTTTTTATAAAAAAGCTGTTTTCTTCTGTATTGGGGAAAGGGAGGTGCGGGACCTGATGGCCGAGGAAAGCGCAGGAGCAGCGCTTCAAATCCATTTCTGGTTTTCAAGGACAGAAGATTTGTAAATGTAAGTTAGCTGAATTCCGCATGAAACTGAAGTGAGTCATTGCAAAATTTAGAGAGAAAGGATTCACTCACCGTCGCTTACACTTCACTGCTCATCCTGCTTTGTCCCCACCCTGCAGAGTATTCTGTTTGTCAGCTGCTTGGCTGCTTCCAATTAATTTCTTCACCTTTATTCCATAAATCAATGTTCCATTATGCAGACCATGTCCAGGGGGCAAAACCAAAGTCATCAGTTGATGCTGACTCAGGCATATTTGCTGCACCTGTGTAGTAGATGGATGTTTCCCCCCTTAGATGAGGCATAGGATTTAAAAACAGGAGAGATGCTGCCCTGCGTGGATTGGATTGTAGAGAATCCACACTGTCTCTTTACATGGAGGAAACAGGAGGGAGAACGGGCCAAATCCATGATGTAATAAGGGAGGGGAGTTTTCATTTGTAGCCTCTTCAACGAACAAAACATTTCTTAGTGTTGTTGCTTTCATTTTCTGCAACGATCACAGAATTGCACAAAACAAAGCTAAATGCAAGACGCTAAATTCTACCGCTACTCAAAGACCTGGAAATGAGATCAGAATTTCATCCAAGTAATACATCACGGGATGGGGGGAGGGAGCACTTGCCACTCTTAATATAGCAGATTCTATTCCCATTGAAATCAAATGGGAGTTTTGCCATTGCCTTCAACAGGTACAAGCTTGGGTCTTAATAAAATAGATATAGAGTCCCATAAGGATAAAGCCACTACTAGATAACACATAAAAATGTAACTCCCGCATTGATGTCAAAACCACTAGCACTTGTGAATTGCATGTTGTGGCCAGATTCTGGTGGAAGTGGCCAAACGCCACTGAGGAGGATGGATGTTCAGCCATCTTTCTGCACACTTACTATGTCCCTTAGGGCCTGAGTCAAAGCCCACCGGAGTAAATGTGTCTCCATTAGATCAGGCCCTTGATAAGTAGGTTTAGTTCTATTTCAGATCTTTGGTGTTATTCCGGCTAAGCAGCCTCAAGGGATTAGCAGCAGAATGAGATGCCTATTGCTCATTCAGAGCCAGCCCAAACTGGCAGAGAGCAAAAACTGTTATCATCCAGAAGGGGGCTGGATTAGGTGACCTCCTGAGATCTCTTCCAACCCTAATCTTCTATGATTCTATGAGCTCATGGGTATTCGGTGATCTACATGAATTGAGTTGTTGGGTCTTAGATGGCAAATATCCATAGCAATTAGATGACTGGTGCTCCTTGGCACCTTTGCGAGAAGACCTAGAGGAGGAGGATTCAATATTGTTTACTGTGTTGTTGTGGCCATGGCGTGGGGGGGGGAGGGAGTCTTAGAGAGATAAGGTGGGCGAGGTGATATATTTTATTGGACCAGCTTCAGCTTGTGAAAATGACAAGCTTTCAAGCCACACAGACCTGAAGAAGAGCTAAGGACTCTCATGTTATTTAAGGCCTGAATCCTGCAAGGCGCCGAGCATCAGCCCCCATCTCTCTGAACAAGACTGTTCTCAGTTTTCTGCTGTGGGACAGGTACACAACCTAGATTCATAGATTCCAAAGCCAGAGGGACCATTATGATCATCTAATGCGCTGTCCTGCCAAAGAACTTCCCTGAAATAATGTCTTTGAACTAGAGCATCTGTTTAAGAAAGACATCCAATCTGAGTAAAAATGGCCAGCGATGGAGAATCCACCACAACCCTTGGAAAATGGATCCAATGGTTACTTACCCTCCCTGTTAAAAATGTACACTTTATTTCCAGTCTCAATTTGTCTAGCTTCACCTTCCAACCATTGAATCTTGTTATTCTTTTGTCTGCCAGGTTGGAGAGCACGTTACCAAATATCTGGCCCCCATAGCCCCAAAGACTGAAGCTGGGGGGTATTTCAGAGAACGACTTCTTCATACTGCTTGAGCAAAGTGTTTTTTAAAAAGAGAAGGAAAAAAAACCTCCAGCTCTCTCGCCCGAGACATCAGCAACTAGACATGACCTCGCTCGCTGTCAGACCGATGTTTTTAAGAAGCTTCAAATCCATAAAGCAACTGCATTCAGCGGTGAAAAAAAATCAGCTGGAGAGAAAGGCAACTCCTGAACTTGGCTATGTGGGAATTTGACTGGGATTTCACAGAGGAAACCATCACTGTTAACTCAAAGGCATGGCCCATGGTCTTAGATGATGGAGGATATAATGTCTACACTGCAATCCAAGGTGTGAGTGCAGCTTGGGTAGCTTTACTCAAGCATAGTTAAAAATAGCAGTGTAGATGTGGTGGCATAAGCGGTACAAGCCTCCTGGGTATGGATTTGTGTTGCTAGCCTGTGCCTCTGTCTATGCACAGCTATTTTTAGTCAGGCTAGCATAGGTATGTCTGCCCAAGCTGCACCACACCTCAGACTGTAGTGTAGACAAACCCTGAGCACGTGCCTTCTTTCCTCCGAAGCAGGAAGAAGCAAATGAAAACCTTCTCAAACAACCTGGCTAGAAAATCTGGCCTTCGATTCTCAAAGCAGTGTTAATACATGTGTGTGTTGTGTCATATCGCTGGGGAGGTGGGATGCTGCAGATCTGATGGAAGGTTACACTCTCTCAAAATGTCCAGCAGAGCATTAACACACTGCAATCTCTGTCCAAGAAGGTGAATTCAGCATTGGCAAGAGCATGGATCCCTGCCCAGTGCATGTTATTTGTCATTAGAGTAGGCAGCAAACTGTTTTCCCAACCCAGAAAAATGTTCAAAATAAATAAATTCCTGTCGCCAGCTGGGACAAAATATTTTTCACAAACCGAAAATCCCCTCAAACAACCAAAACTGGCTAGTGTCAATTGAAATGTTTTGTCCTCATCTTTTTTTTTTAATGACAAATTAACTTAAATTTTGAAACAAAATGTCATTCCCAACTGAACCCCAGAACTTTTCATTTCACAAGTGTCAAACCAGGACATCTGACAATTTCAAAAGTTGATTTTTTTTTCCAAAAATTTTTTCAAAACAAGAAATTTGTCAAAGCCGGGCCTTTCCCCACAAACAGGTTTCAGTTTTGACAAATCAGCATTTTCTGATGAAACGAGTTTAATCAAAAAATTCCTGACCCGCTCTGTTTATCCCCTGGATCAGCAGAGGCTGAGAGCCTACTACAGCTGCCAGCTAGGGGATTTAACCCTTTAGCTCAAGCTGCAGAAGCTCAAGGTTTATCTCTGGAGTCCTACCTTCAATCTTTGGTGACTGTCAAGATGACTGTAGAAAAGTTTCTAGGCTGACAGAAGTCCCCTGTTTATCTACAGTACAGGTAGAGACTGGCCCAGAATGATCTACCAGGGTGCTGCACCCATGACCAGGAAGAGCCATTCTCTATGACTAAGTGGGAGTCCAGTGTGTCTGTCCCATTCGGTCCTTGGCCTCTTTGTTGAGACTGCCAATTTTAGGTGCTGCTTGCACAGGTGGACTTTAGGTTATGGAATAATCAAAAGCACTCAGCTCTGGCTTAAGTGCCCCATAGGCTCCAAAGACATCTGAGGTAAGTCGAGGCCAAATGCTTTGGAAAATGCCCACCTTGTCCTGCAGGAATGAGACTGGGGACTCACCAAGTCCCTTCACGTAAGATGCCAAACCGCCACCAAATGGTAATGAGCTTCCATGACAGCCAGCAACCTAGGTTGAAAAGTCTGAATAATCCATTACCCCTTCTCCAGGGCCATCCAGTCCTCTAACTCCCCGAGCTCTCCTATGGAGCTATGCTAGCCATTCTACTGTTCTCTTCAACCTGTTTGGGGTAACGGGCATTTTTCTGCAGTGACACTTAGAGTCCAGCCAAGAAATTATCAGAGTAAAGAGAATCAGTTAAGACGGCGCTTAGGAAGACCCAAACCTGGAGCAGACAGGGTGTCATCATTGAAACACAGGCATCAATCACACCAAGATGAGATACACCTAGGTAGGGAATTTTGTTGCAGCACTGCAAAACAAGGCTGAAGTTTTTACAAAGGAATTGCAACACTGGTTGGATCCATCATCCATCTAATCCAGTATCCTGCCTCTAGCAGTGTTCACCTTCAGCAGAAGGTGCAAGAAAACCTTGCAACAAGCAATGATGAATAACCTGCCCCCCAAGTTCTTCTTAATTCTCATTAACTAGTGGTTGGCTTATCCCCTGAAGCAGGATGTCCCCCAAAACATTATGTTTTCTTATTGCAGTAGCACCTTGGAGGTCCACTCAGGGATCAGCACCTCGTTGTGTTAGGTGCTGTACTAACACAGAACAAAGAGGCAGTCCTCACCCCAGACAGCTTACCCGCTAAGTACGGGTTACTATTTACCATCAGAATTCTATTCCTATTTTTGGCTTTAGAGATTGCATTTCATTTTCAGTCTTTCAATGCTGCATTAGATAATGGATAAGATTTTCAAAAGCGCCTAAGTCCCATTTTCAGAAGTGACATAAGTGTCTAAAAAAAACCCAGGAGTCCTTGTGGCACCTTAGAGACTAACAAATTTATTTGGGCATAAGCTTTCGTTGGCTAGATACCTAAATAAATGTGTTAGTCTCTAACGTGCCACAAGGACTCCTCGGTTTTTTTGCTGATACAAACTAACACGGCTACCACTGATAAGTGTCTAAGTCACTTCTGAAAATGGCATTTAGGGTCCTCAGTCTTATCACTCTTGAAAATATTATCCTATATCTTAATTCATGACCCCTAACTCCTAAGGTATCCCAAAGAGTTTTACCATCCATGATCCAAATCTCTTCCCCCTTTGTGGGGAGGTTACTGCTGGAGCAAGTCAGAGTAGTCCCAAGGCTGCTCCAGCTTGCACCAAGCCCTGGCTGCCCCAGCAGTGGAGATGAAGGGGGTACGAGAAGGGATATAAAGACACCTAACTAGCATAGCTGAGGCACGTAAAGCCTCTTGGTGCTACTGCACTATAAAAGTGATAACCAGTAATTGCAAGAATCGCGTCACCATCCATGAAATGCAGCCACCTCTGGGGTGGAACATGGTAAGTGTGTAACGCCTCAAAGCAATGCTACACAGTGGTTTAGGGCAATTACATGGAGATGAAAAAGAGACAATTTCTAAGTGAACTGGGGCTTTGGAGGAGAGAGTGTGTGTGTGCAGTGGGAATCTCAGACCGTGGAAGTGAGTAGGGGCAGTGGCAACAGAGTAAGAGAAGAGATTAAACTACTCAGTGGGAGGATATTAAGTCAAACCTGCCACTGCTGCCAACCAAGAACTTTGTGACCTCTGTGTCACTGCTAATAGAGACATACTCACTCAGTGTCAGTTTCATAAAACATCCATTTGTGCCTCCTGGGAACAGTTACTAAAGAAAACTCTCTCAGCTTTGTCAGACTTTTTTAATATTTACTTCAACGCTCAGCCAAGCTGTTCCCACACAGCCAGCAAAGGCAGGGCAAGTGCTTGGGGACTCAAAGTACCAGAGGGAGGACAAAACCTTACCCCACTGCAGTGGTTAAAGGAACAGACAGAACATGTAGCTGTGAGACTTAAATTCACCCTGTGCACAGAGCCAGCACAAGCAGTGGTGCATAGGCCATTACAGGACTTAAGTGGTGCATAGGACTTGTTCCATCTCCCTGCACATGGTGAATTTCACCCCGAGAGTGATATTGGAAGAAGGGATGAAGAAGACCAGCAAGACTGGACTTGTCTTTGTAGTAGCACCTCCTTGCATGGATTATGATTATTTGCACTATGGGCTTCAGCTGAGATCAGGGGTCGTTGTACTGGCCACTGTATGAACACACAATGAGAGGCAGTCCCTGCCCCTAGGCGATTACAGCACAAGTAAACCCTAGAGAGCACAGTACACTGAAATGGAACAAGGTTACAGTTGATAACCATCCAAGAAATACTAAACTCTTCAGGGCAGGGACTGTCTTTGTTCTATATCGATTCAGTGCTGAGCACAACGGGGCCTTGGCTACTAGGCAACTGTTTCTCCATGACTGGTCTGCGGACTGGCGCGGATCCGTGGCAGCCCCCTTGCCACTCCCTGAGATTTCCCTGATGCAGATAAGGAATGCAGCAAGCTGATCCCTGGTATCGAAAAGGTGGAGAAACACTGCTGTAGGCCATACCTGAAAGCAAGCAAACAGCATTTTGCCACAGGTGACAGTGCCGTTAGGTACAGTACTTAGCTGCATTTAACATGCATTCTCTGTTTTATGCCAATAACTGTCTGAACAATAATGCTGGCATGAACTGCCCGTTGAAGTGCTTTGAACAGACGGAGATTTCACATCCCTTTCACATTCGTGTAATGCCACCAACTGCAAAAGGAGTTGCACCTGATTTAGGTGTACTTAGCACTAGGGAGATGAGAATCAGGTCCATCCTGCAGATCAGAAGGCAGCAGCTTGTATATGTTGGACTCCATTAGCTGTAAACATGATATTCCAAGTGGCTTATCCATGTCCCCTTGGATTGTTCAGCCATGCTGGAGACCACATGGTTGGAGGGGATATCAATCTCTACACCCAGACACCTGCCATTTTCACAGCATTGCGCATCCTGATATTGCCTCCAAGGCAACAAGACAGCTGAGAAGTCCTGATTGTCTTGCACCAAAAGAAACAGAAGAGCAAGCTAAGAAATGGACGAGGAGCCATTGTATCAGGAGTAATTATACTGCTTGGCATTGTTATAAGCTAACACTGACTCACTGGAACAGAAGTCATCTGAGAGGATTCCTTAAGAGTGGCTTGCTCTGCCGTGTGTGTGTGGGGAAGCTTCTTGGGCCCGAATCTCATTTACATAAGAACATAAGAACGGCCATACTGGGTCAGACCAAAGATCCATCTAGTCCAGTATCCTGTCTTCAGACAGTGGCCAATGCCAGGTGCCCCAGAGGGAATGAACAGAACAGGTAATCATCAAGTGGCCCATTCCCAGCTTCTGGCAAACAAAGGCTAGGGACACTATCCCTGTCCATCCTGGCTAGTAGCCACTGATGGACCTATCCTCCACGAATTTATCAAGTTCTTTTTTGAACAGTTATAGTGTTGGCCTTCACAACATCCTCGGCAAGGAGTTCCACAGGTTGACTGTGCGTTGTGTGAAAAAATACTTCCTTTTGTTTGTTTTAAACCTGCTGCCTATTAATTTAATTTGGTGACCCTGTAGTTCTTGTGTTATGAGAAGGAGTAAATAACACTTCCTTATTTACTTTCTCCTTGTCGAAGGATTTCTGAAAATCTAAATACACTATATCCACTGGATCCCCCTTGTCCACATGCTTGTTGACCCCCTCAAAGAATTCTAGCAGTTTGGTGAGGCATGATTTCCCTTTACAAAAACCATGTTGCATATTCCCCAACAGATTATGTTCATCTGTGTGTCTGACAATTTCGTTCTTTACTATCATTTCAACCAGTTTGCCCAGTACTGAAGTTATGCTTATGCCTGTAATTGCTGGGGTCACCTCTGGAGCCATTTTTAAAAATTGGCATCACATTAGCTATCCTCCAGTCATTTGGTGCAGAAGCTGATTTAAATGATAGGTTACAGACGATAGTTAGTAGTCCTGTAATTTCACATTTGAGTTCCTTCAGAACTCTTGGGTGTCTTATGGCATCGCTACTGAAAGGCTGCTTCTAAGCTCATTTCACATTCATGCCTCTATGGGTTACCAAAGAAGATGGATGAATGTGATTGGAGCTTTCTGCTTTAAATACCATGGAGTAAAAGCCACTATCACCTTAAAGAGTCTTATCTGAAGCCCACTGAAATCAAAGGAATGATCCTCATTAACTTCAGTGGGTTTTGGATCAGGACCAAAGAGAACAAGAACTTTGCAACTCCAATCGTACGTTCCTGAGCAGCAACGGATGGTAACGAACAAAGCTGTTTCCCAGCAGTTGCATATGTCTTGAAGGATAATTAAAATATAGCTAATAAGATTGGGGAACTCAGGGGTTTCATTAAGTCTCCATGAGCCTATTAGATCTGATGCTTTTAATCGCTTCAGTAAGAGATCTCCCCTTTATTTGAATCTTCCAATTAGGCAATAGCTTGTTTGAGAATGGCCAAGGATTCTATCCCCTTATAATTTTAAGCCTCCCCTTTCTGCACATCTTTGTATGGATGATTGTTCTTTATCCTTAACTTACAGCCCTGTCTGCTCCCAAGTTTTAGTAGGTGTGACAAAGTTCCTCCTCTACCTTGGTGGGTCCTGAGCTTATTGGCAGATTTGCTTGCCTCACAGATTCACCCTGTGGGTCAAAAAACAGCCCGGAGACGTTCCTCTCTGGTAGAAGCCACAGTCCAGGTGAATTCCTCCTGTGTTTGATCAGGAGTTGGGAGGTTTGGGGGGAACCCGGGCCCGCCCTCTACTCCGGGTTCCAGCCAGGGCCCTGTGGATTGCAGCTGTCTAGAGTGCCTCCTGATACAGTTGCACGACAGCTACAATTCCCCGGGCTAATTCCCCATGGCCTCCTCCCAACACCTTCTTTGTCCTCACCACTGGACCTTCCTCCTGGTGTCTGATAACGCTTGTACTTCTCAGTCCTCCAGCAGTATGCCCACTCACTCTCAGCTTCTTGCACGCCTCTTGCTCCCAGTTCCTCGCTCACATGCACTTCCTCTCCTCTGGCTCCCTGGCTCCCTTTGGCCTGACTGGAGTGAGCCCTTTTATAGCATCAGAGGGGCCTTAATTAGAGTCAGGTGTTTAACAGTCTCACCTGACACTTAGCAGGTTAATTGGAGTCAGGTGTTTTCATTAGCCTGGAGCAGCCCCTGCTCTGGTCAGTCAGGGAACAGAAAACTGCTTAACCAGTGGCCAGTATATCTCCCTTCTACTACTCTGCTGTTTCCAACTGGCCTGGATCTATCACATAGGGATGACGTGTACTCCAGCTCCTAAGTTAGCAGTGCCATTAACTTATCCTGTATCCACCCCCTGCTTCGTAAGTTACACTTGTTTTGCACCACCATGGCACAAGAAGCCACCATTTTTCTCACTTACACAAGTTTTCCAACCAACTCACACCCAGCAATGTAACTGTACATGATTGTTCAGGTAACTGCTCAATTTGTCCCAGACACATCTGTAGGTGTCAGACTTGTTTACATCAGCACTGGATCTGGTTAATCAAATTTAAAGCCCATTAGCCAAACTCATCTCTGGTGTAACTCTGCTACCTGCAGTAGAGTTACATCGAGACAAACTCTGGCTCCAGGACGGGAAGAGGCAGCAATAGATTCTGGCAGCTATCTAAGGGTTTGGTGGAGCAGAAAGATTAAAAAACTAAATGCAAACTGTCAGCACTGTCATCTTCATGCATCTGAACAAAGCAGAGGCACGGCAATGGAAACGTATAGATTAGCTGATACTTTTGACAGCTGGTGTTGCAAAAATGAGACATTTGCACAAAGGACCAAACAGATTCTACCAAGCACCATCCAGAAGACAGATCGTAACTTCAGGGATACATCCAACATGCGGGACTCTCAAAGATTCCTGCTGGATAGCCACATGCTACAGACGAGCACCAGGCATGGCAAGTGGAGAAACCACATTTAGCAGGAAGTGCTGCACTGTTTTATGCTGATTTAGAATCAGGACTAAGAGTTCTGCAACCACAATACAGTCAAATCCAAAGTGCAGTAGTTAGTGCTGCAGTTAGAGTGGTTGCTGGAATCATAGAATATCAGGGTTGGAAGGGACCTCAGGAGGTCATCTAGTCTAATCCCCTGTTCAAAGCAGGACCAATCCCGAACTAAATCATCCCAGCCAGGGCTTTGTCAAGACTGACCGTAAAAATTTCTAAGGAAGGAGATTCCACCACCTCCCTAGGTAACCCATTCCAGTGCCTCACCACCCTCCTAGTGAAAAAGTTTTTCCTAATATCCGACCTAAACCTCCCCCACTGCAACTTGAGACCATTACTCCTTGTTCTGTCATCTGCCACCACTGAGAACAGTCTAGATCCATCCTCCTTGGAACCCCCTTTCAGGTAGTGGAAAGCAGCTATCAAATCCCACCCTCATTCTTCTCTTCTGCAGACAAAACAATCCCAGTTCCCTCGGCCTCTCCTCATAAATCATGTGCTCCAGCCCCCTAATCATTTTTGTTGCCCTCCGTTGGACTCTTTCCAATTTTTCCACATCTTTCTTGTAGTGTGGGGCCCAAAACTGGACACAGTATTTCAGATGAGGCCTCACCAATGTTGAATAGAGGGGAATGATCACGTCCCTTGATCTGCTGGCAATACCCCTATTTATACAGCCCAAAATGCCATTAGCCTTCTTGGCAACAAGGGCATACTGTTGAATCATCAGTTAGGATCAGAAGCAGGGGATCCAGCATGTGCAATTTCCTGTGACTGCAAGGGAGAGTCTCAGTGCTTCCCAGCAGCTAGTAGCAGCAAGGAAGGGGATGAGAAAAACCACAGAAGAGAATACAAGACAGGACTTTTATCTGTTTGGGATTAGAGTAAAATAAATCCAGGATTATGCTGTGTGTGAAGACATGAGATATGTTATGGAGAGTGATTCAATTAGGCACAGCAGCAGACATTTACGTTGCAAAAATGCTCCCAAAATTGAATGATTCCAATTCCAGTTTGACTAGCTGAGTTGGAGCATCATATCGAGAGCTACTTTCCCTTCATGACAAATTTCTCTGGCTTCTTTGAACACATCAGTGTCCCAATCTTAATTAGGGCTGAATGTGGGATGCAACTTTTTCTTGGGATGCACACACAGCACACTGACTAGCTGCACCCGTGTTGAGCCATTGGGCCAGGTTCTCTGGTCCCGTTCTGATGCCCGAGCTGTGCAAAGGGGTTGGAATCTGGCTGTAGCTACCAAATTGGGAACTCCATTCCATTAGGCAAATTTTCAGCTAGAACAAAGCTGTCTCCTCCACTAGACATCCCCACCCACAGTGCAGGGAATGATTCATGGCTGACAGCAGGGTCTTCATCTATTGTCTTAAGAGAAATCGGTCTTAGCTCTAGATAGTGCAGAGGATTTGTCATACCATACCAAGCCATCCTGCTCAGAACAGGGGCCATTTCCAGATGTTTCAAGAGAAGGTGAAAAGTGGGTATGCAACCTATCAGCTAAATGTGTCAATTCTCTCTAATGGCTGGTCATCCGAGGATGGTCATCAGAGCATGGCTTGCTGCATTACAATGGGGCTGTATCCTGTAAGGTGATCAGCACCCTCAGACATCACTGGCGTGCCCAGTCTGCAAGTTCACTGCCTTCGAGTGTATGAATTAATTTCAGAGGGCACCCACTAGCGAGGACCTGGGACCTGCTACCACTTAAAGGTATGGCGCCCACAGGGGTCTCTCAGTGCATCTGCGTACTGGCCGGCGGACAAGCATCTGCTGAAATGCCAGTGAAATTAGGCGGCATTTCGGCGGCGATGCCTCTGGTTGACGCCGCTTGCTGCCGAATTTCGCCGGCATTTTGGCGGATGCTCGTTCACTGCCATGGTCCTTTGTCTGGTGGGTGCCAGACGAAACAGGTTGGGGACCACTGCTCTAGGTTCTTGCACTTTGTCATTAGTTGCTCTTGTTTTCCTATTTCCTTGAATTTAGTCCTGCTCAGCCCGCTACCAGCTGAGTGAATGGAACCCCAGGCCAACAGTGGGTTGAGTGGCTCAGCCAGGGTCTCAGTCGCCGGCCTTCTCAGCTCACTACCAGCCTGGGGTTCCTTGGGGGTCCCCAGGCCAGCAGTGGGTGCTAAGTGGGGCTAGCGGCCAGGACCCCGGGTGGCAATGGGGCAGCCGCCGGAACCCCAGAGCAGTGGTGAGTTCAGCCGCTCAGCCTGCCTCTGCGTGTCATCAAAAATCAGCTCGCGTGCCACCTTTGGCACGTGTGCCGTAGGTTGCCGATCCCTTCTCTATACATTAGTAAGGAGATGAGCATATTACAGTTGTTGGAGGGCTCTATTTAGCTGTAACAGGGCTATAGGAAAGTCAGTCAACATTTTTTGTTTCTCTGATGAAAACTGGCCCACTCCCTTCCCCATACCAAACTTGTCACAAATAATTGTCAACTTAATTTTCTGTTTTTGGCTAAGATATTGATTTAAAAAAATATTGAAATTGAATTCAGGATTGTTAGCAAGCATTTTTGGGGACCAAATTTGTTAAATGACAATCTAAATGGAAACACAGTACTGCTTGGCTCACCCCCCAGTCTGCTGGTCCAACAGCTGTAGTAGAGGAGGAGATAGGTGGAAAAGTGCAGGACCCCAAAATCTACCTCTTGGGGTGCAGAGTGGCAACAGTAGCAGCAAACCCTCAGGTCCGATCACATGCCAATGGGCACCACTGCCAGCCTAACTGACCATGGTGAAGTTAGCACGGCATCTGATCTCAGGGACGGGGCACCCATGAAGCCACAGCAGCTCATCCTGCCCTATGCAGCTCCCCCCGGATGAGATGGATCACTGCCAGCCCAACGGAGAGACACGCTTCCCAGCTAGGGCGACCAGATCCAGTTGTCCTGATTTTATAGGGCCAGTCCCGATATTTGGGGCTTTGTCTTATATAGGTGCCAATTACCACCACCTAGGGTGACCAGACAGCAAGTGTGAAAAACTGGGACGGGGGTGGGGGAGAATAGGAGCCTATGTAAGAAAAAGACCCAAAAATCGGGACTGTGCCTATAAAATCGGGACATCTGGTCACCCTACAGGTGAGTTCCTTCCCCCACCCCTTCCCAGAGACCCCAGCAGCCAATCCCCTCCCTCAGACTGTGCTGCATTCATCTCTCTCTAGGACCCAGCAGCCCTGCTCTTACATGCTCCACTGCTTCCCCTCTGTCCAGGCTCCCAGCAGAGCAGTGCCCCCAGACCTAGTGGTGCCCCAGGCAACTGCCTGTTCTGCCTATGGCTAAGGACGGCCCTGCCAGGGGGTGCATGCAATTCACGCCCCCATCCCATGAAAATCCATTGTGAGCGAAGTGCCCAGCTCCCTTAAACTCCTTTGAAAAATCCCCACCTTAGTAACTGTTCATTGCCTGCAGCACAAGCGCTTGTAAGCAAGCCTTCACAGGATCAGGCCACGTCTGCCTAAGCCACGCAAGGAACAATGCCTCCTTGTAACGGCCTATTAGTACCATATGGGGTCAGTCTAATTTTATAGGTCTTAGATAAAACTACATTGTTAAGAGTATCATTCCTAAGGGGTGAAAAATACATTAGGAAGAAAGTGATCTACCTAGGAGCTCATGTAGGCAGATCATCACCACCACTTGTATTAATTAGCATACATCATCACCCTGGTAACAGACACTGAAAATAACTGATGAATCCCAGGCCAGCTAAGGTAGATGCGAGGGGCAGAAGGGGTGAGTAATTGATGTGCCTGACACTATTGTCAGCTCCATGGTGAATACAGAGAGGCGCTTATGCTACACAAGTTTTCCTCCTTCTTAGACGCTTCACTGGACGTGTTGGGAGACAAGAGGTCATGATTTGCGTCATGCTGCTGAGGTCACTGTTAAAAGTTTTGCCCAAGAGTGTGGTTGAAGGTGGGGTGCAAATTGCTTTGTGGTTATCTGCTAGAGGTGCAAGCAAATATTTATGGAGTGTGTTATCCATTCGGTTTACAGGCAATGTGAAAGTGGCGAGGAACGTAGGATGTTTCCCTTGCGGTTGTTGTGTTTTTACAGTTTAAGGTTTGCGCGGGGGGAGGGGAAGAAGGGGGGGAGTGTTTTGGTGGAATCTTAACTGCCACTAAACAAAATCCTTTAGTTTTTAACAATCGTCTTGTCCGACCACCTGCATAACGCAGGTCGTATCATTTCACTAAGTAATTCCTGTCTCGTCCATATTCACGTCACTTACCATTTAAAATGGTTACTAGTTCATCATAGTGCATTGAGCCTAACTCTCCTCTACATTTTCATGAGATGGCAAATTATGCCTTTTTTAAAATCAATGACGCCTTGAGGGCGTAAGGTCTAGTATAAAGAGGATGGTGATCAATTTTTCTCCATGTCCCCTGAAGGCAGGGCCGGCTCCAGGGTTTTTGCCGCCCCAAGCAGCAGCAAGAAAAAAAAAACCACGATTGCAATCTGCAGCTCCACCGCCGCCGCTTCAGTCTTCAGCAGCAATTCAGTGGTGGGTCCTTCGCTCCGAGAGGGAGTGAGGGACCCACTGCCAAATTGCCATCGAAGACTTGGATGTGCCGCCCCTCACAGTTGGCCACCCCAAGCAGCTGCTTGCTGGGCTGGTGCCGGCCCTGCCTGAAGGTAGGACCAGAAGTAATTAGGTTGATCTGCAGCAAAGGAGATTTAAGTTAAATATTAGGAGGGGAAAATTCCAACTCTAAGGGGAGTTAAGCTCTGGAATAGGCTTGTAGAATCCCTGTCATTGGAGGTTTTAAAGACAGGCTGGACAAACCCCTGTCAGTGATGGTCTAGGTTTGCTTGGTTCTACCTCAGTGCAGGGGGCTGGATTTGATGATCTCTGGAGGTCCATTCCAGCCCTGCATTTCTGTCATCGTCTCTGAAGTCATCTGACTGGGGACAACGGTAGACTGGTCACAAGAACACATTGCTGAGCACACTAGAAAACTCACATTGCTAGCGGCTGCTACTGAAATTGTTTTACCGTGCTGGCAATGTGCTGCTTGTGTTGACCCATGGACTTCTGCCAATCTTAGGACACACAATTGAGGGGATTTATTGTTCTAACCTTAATTGACCCCATCTCAGGATCTGGCCTATCAGAGCAGCTCCAAAGGTGTCAGTGGAGCTAGACAGATTTACACTAGCTGATCATTTGGCCAGGGCCGGTGCAAGGATGTTCACGCCCTAGGCGAAACTTCCACCTTGCGCCCCCCGCCCCCCGCACCCCTGCCCAGAGGCGCCACCCGCTGTGGCAGCTCCCCCCCGCCCTGAGGCTCTCCTCCCACCCAAGCTCACCCCTGCCCCGCCTCCTCCCCAAGCACGCCATGGCTGCTTCACTTCTCCTGCCTCCCAGGCTTGTGGCACCAATCAGCTTAGGCACTACAAGCCTTGGAGGCAGGAGAAATGAAGCAGCCACGATGTGCTCGGGTTGGCGCCGCAAGCCTGGGAGGCGGGAGAAGTGAAGTGGCCACGGTGCGCTCGGGGAGGCGGGGCAGGGGTGAGCTGGGGCAGGGATTTCCCCTGCGTGCTGCCCTCCCCTTACTTGCTGCAGGCGGCCCTCCCCGCACTCCCCTGCCCCCACTCCCTCTGCCTAAATGCCGGCGGTGACCGGGGTGGCCGAAGATCCAGCCGCCATGGTTGCTGCCGAAGAAAATGACGCCCCCCAAATCCTAGCCTAGGATGTCTAAATGGTTGCACCGGCCCTGCATCTGGCCCAAATATTCCCATTTTCAAATATCTCTGCTCTCTACCTTTGTTTTCATGCAGCAAAATAATGCCCTCATCATGGCTTTCTTCATCTCATCGCTAGGGAAATTACTTGCTTTAACTGTGTCTGCGCTCAAATCCTTTTGTCTCGTGTAGACCGAGATCCTGTCCAGTTTGCTTGCTGTGTCCCATACAATAGCCAGTTCGCACCAAAGGCTTGGGGATAGATCCTCGGCTGGTATACGTGGATGGAGTTACACCATATACATCAGCTGAGGATTTGGCCCTAGGAGTATGTAGGCTCTCCTGGAGGTTGTCTTAGGGATTGATTATTAGGGAATAAACTTCTACATAGCGACAAGGGGAAGTGGGGGTGGGGATGAACAAAGCAAACCTAATATACATGTTGTAAAAGATGTATGCGGCACTTGGACATCCGTAAAGCACACAGCCAAGTATTGATTGCCAGGCAGAGGGTTGGAATGGATGAAAAGTCCATCAGAATCCATAGGGCCAGGAACTGTTATCTCCCACGAGTGTTCTCACTCACATCCACGCTGCGATATCTGCGTGCCAACGACATTCGAAAGCAAAATATTCACTGCAAAAGGCCACATGGCCAGACACACCATTATGGCAATGCCGAGTGCTCATAGAGCTACTTGGTAGGTCAGCTGGAGTTTAACTAGTCCACAGCCTTCACTCCTTCCTCATTCAACACTGTTCACGGCGGGCGGGGAAGGGGAAGTGTTATTAAACAAGAGAAAACATTTGGGTCAGATTAACTCCAGGGTCTAGTCTGGCAGATGCCGGTACGTGCCCTGCAACAGGATCTCCACTGGGGCAGTGCACAGTGCCAGCAACGCAGGGGTAAAGTGCACAGGAGCACTCCCCTTCCACCTGCCTGGCTTGGATACAGCATTCCCTCCCCCTGGCTGCTGCCCCCTTTCCAGGCTGGTGATGCCACCTCCCCCCATTGCATTCTGCTTTCATGCTGGCAACCTCCTTTCCACACGGTGGCCTGCAGGCGTCAGCGCCATCCCTGGGTTGGAGACGTGGGAAGGGCTGCACTCATTGAGAGCCACTTCCGTGGGGTAAAAGGCCGCCTGGCGGTGGCTCTCCAGCTCAGTGCAGTACCCCTTGCTAGCACGGGAGGGCTCAGTTTGCACTTCTCTGCATAAACGTGCATGTGGAAATCTGGCCCGCTGGCCTCTTTCTGCATCGCCTTGCGTGACCCCAAGGCCTTTCTACTATCGTCACTGCTGCTCCTGCACTCCGCCCACCTTGTAGAGAGCCTAGACTCCCTCAAGTCCTCCTCACACCTCCGCCAGATCAATGTATCCGCCCCTAGAATCATAGAATCAGAAGATTAGGATTGGAAGGGACCTCAGGAGGTATTTAGTCCAACCCTCTGCTCAAAGCAGGACCAATCACCAACTAAATCATCCCAGCCAGGGCTTTGTCAAGCCTGACCTTAAAAACCTCTAAGGAAGGAGATTCCACCACCTCCCTAGCTAACCCATTCCAGTGCTTCACCACCCTCCTAGTGAAACAGTGTTTCCTAATATCCAACCAAGACCTCCCCCACTGCAACTTGAGACCATTGCTTGTTCTGACCAAGCTTATGCCAATTAGCAGGGCTCTGCGCTGCAGGCCACGGCTTTTCTCCCCCGGCCTCTTCCCTCCACTGCCTCTTGTTGGGGAATGACAGAGGCATGTTTGAAGCTGTGTGTCGCAGGTGCGAGGGGATTATGGAGGAAGAGCTGCTTTCAGTACCACTGCAGGACCTGTGTTGTGTGTCTCTGCGCTGTGAACTCTGGAAACGCTCTCAGTTATGGCTTTAACCATGATTTAAAAACGATTTGTACTCAGGGCCTTGTTCAGGCTGGGTAGCCCCTGACTCCAGGTTCTCTATTGAAATCGTAGGATCACTCAAAGGAGTAACATATGCCTCAGCGTGAGTCAGGGCATTGATCTGGCCATGGGGGATAACTAGATTCAGCCCCCTTTGTCTTGCAGGAGTAAATAAATTCAGTGGGGCTGTACTGACAGCCTGGGAATCTGAAAGTCTCTAGCCACCTAACAGGTACAGCATACTCAGTGTGTCAGCAAGCTACTGACCCCCCTAAGGCCTCTACCAATATGCCTCATGCCTGCCTGTAGCAAAGCAAAGACTCACCCGCACGGCGCCTCCTGCTGGTAGTCTTGGGAATTAGCTCCCCAGCGCTCAGAGCTCCTCCTAGTGGCCGGTGTCTCACCTGCCACTGGCCCCCGTGTCCCTCCCAGACCCTGGTGCCCTTTACCTCAAGGTTCTGCCCCAGCAGTACCCTGCCACGCTCTGGGTCTCCCCTCCCAGGGGAACCCCCAACCCTCTCAACCCATCTGTCCTCAATGGCAATTGCCAGTCATCGTCTAGCCCCCGGTCCCCGGGGCAGCCAGTAATGGCCACTTATCATTGGCAAGGGGTTCAGACCAGCTGCCTCTGCCTAAGCCCAAGATGCACCGCTGTAGCCCCACTGCCTGTGTAGGCCTTCCCACTCCATGGCTAGAGCGAGACTCCTCTAGCTTCTGGCCCCCAGCCCTCTTATCAGGGCCAGCTGGGCCTTGATTGGGCATGGCCCCAGCTGTGGCTGCTTCCTCCATCAGCCTAGCTTGGCTGCTTTTAATCCCTGTTGTCCAGGAGCGGGGCAGCCCCAGAGGGACCCCATCTATTCCCTCCTCAGGACCAGACACTCAGCAGGTGTAAACTAATGCAGCTGTTCTGCAGTGAAGATTTATACCAGCTGAGGCTCTATCCTTGGATGTTATTTAAAAGCTGCTTCCGCATTCACATTACTCTTCCACAGAGTTAAAACTGCACGACTGACTCTTGTAAACAGCGATGCCTACTGATCACATCGGTTATGGCTCTCGGACCAGCCGCACAGTCCAGACGGGTGCTGGACGCTCGTATAGCATGCACAAGGGAATGCCAGGGCTTTGCTCTGCCACTGAAGACAACGTGTGCCTGCAGCAGCATACCTTGGTGTGCGAAGGCCGCAGCAGCAATGTGGTTTGTGCAAGCTGTGTGTGTTTGGTTTTGGATGCCAAGTACAATAAAACTCCTGTTTTAAAACTGTCCCCCGTCTGGGAGTGTCATTTTAGCAGCATATATCTGGCGCTTGTGCGTGAACTTGGCTAAAGTTCCGATTTCTAGAAAATCAGCAAGTCCCAAGTTTTTCAGCCCCAAGCAATCCTATGGCTCTCAAAGGCACTTGCTTTAGCCTACCCTGACCCCTGTTGGCAGATCTAGGGAGCACACTTTGGTTGACACCATTCTGATCAAGCACTCACTTGTCTTTTTCAAGTGAAAAATGCACTTACAGTTAACCCCCGCGAGAGCAGATCAAATGAAACACATTTGGCAGTAGGCCAGGGAGACAAAGCTAACTCATTGTTCCTTTCCACAAATTCCGTGGGATTGTTAGCGATCAAAACCTCACATTTTACATTTCTTCCAATTCACTTTGTAGCTTCGGGCAAGTCACTTTAACCCCTCTGGGCTTCCGTTTCCCCAGGCTGTGTAATGGAATAATAAGCATCTACTTACCTCACTGGGGTGTTTTCTTCAGGTTTAATTTATTAGCTTCTTCCATCCAGGGATCTCAAAACGCTCTGAAAAGTGTTATATTCTTATCACAAAAGAAAAGCTCGTCCCCAGCCTAGAGGAAAGTCTTTGCTTCTGTTTAATAATGTGCATCTTGCAAACAGCAGGTTTTTCAACGTCATTTTTCCCTTTCCATCCACCTGTTTGACACTGAGACTATACAGAATGATGCAAGTCATCTGCCGTGCATGGTTTGCAATACAAAACTCAACTGAGCCCTCTTCCCTCTTGCAAAGAAGAACTGATGAGGTAGCCAAGAGCCCTGGAGGCCAGGTGAGAAAGGAGGATTATGAATGATGCAGGAGGCTGGTCCTGGCAGATGGATGGTGTCTCCTGGTGACAGCCTGGAAACCACACTGTTTATTGAAAAGCAGCAGAGTTGTGCATTGAGGCTGATACTGGTATCCGCAGAGGCAGGAAACAATCCGGACATCAGACCCCATCAAGCCCCCTGCATATGCACCTAGTGTGGACAAAGTGGATGTGTTTAATAGATAGAAAAACAACTATCAACTGATATAGCGGGACAGTTCCTCAGCCAGTGTAAAATGAGCAGAGCTGCTCTGACTCCATTTACAGCACGTGAGGATCTACCCATAAACCTATGGCATTGCATGACACTGTTTGCTTAGCAGCAATCCAAGGTTCGGAGGCACCTGTTGATTCAACATTTTCACACATTCTTCTTTTAGGGTGAAATTCATCCTGCAGCACAAGGCCTATGCAACACTCAAGCGCTATTTTGAGGCCTTAAGTGGTGCACGGACCATGCACTGACTCTCTGCCCAGGGGTGAACATCACCCTTCGTGATGTGAACATCACAAGTATGTTTTTGACAACGAGAGCAGCCAGCTTGGGTCAAAGCCTTAGGAGAATAGTAGCTCTCACGAGATTTCGGACACCTCCAAACCCCCACTGGAATACTGAGCTCCTTTCCCATTTCAGATCTGACCTGAGACCAGGCCCACAGGAAGCAAGTTTGGATCCAGAGACCTGAGCCACCCCCTGCTCAAAATGAAGAGGAGGATCAGACTCCAGAGTCAGAGTTAGAGTCTCCCTCCACACCTCCAATTTTAGATCCTTTAGCTGGTAGCATGTCCTGTGCATGTGGGTCCCTTTGCTGGTGGCTGGTGGCCTCTGGAAGAGGGCAGGTGAAAACAAAAACCAGACAGTCCTTCCGAGTGAGTTCGCAGCAGCAGGTGAGAATCCTAACGTATCCATTTCAAAACCAGGCCCAGAACCAGGTCATCCTCTCCTATCCCACTGCCTGCCCTGAGGAGCAGCCATCACCTCCCTGTTATCCTACAGAGGGGGACCCTGAATGTTGGCTGCTCCCTCTAGGAGTTTCCACACTTAACCTCTCCTAGGAGTCACATCCAGAGATTTCCAGGTGGATTTGGTCCAGGGGAGGGGCAAGGGGTGTAAAAAGGGAAGCTAGAGAAGGAGACTGGGTTCAGTACTAGCATTCAGGAGCGACCCCAAGAGAGCGGATAGTGTGTCAGGCAGAGAGCCAGAGAGCATCCGAGAGGGTTCCTTCACTCGTTCCAGTGTGATCCAGTGAGTAGAGCACTAGACCAGTACCTGAGCTCCAGACTCTGTTCCCAACTCTGGCACTGGGCTGCTGTGGCACCTTGGGCAAGTCACTTCCCTGCTCCGTGCCTCAATTTCCCCTCCCCTCCTTTGTGTGTTTAGATCAGAAGGTCCTTGGAAACAGGGACTGCTTAACTATGTACAGTTCTGAGCACAACGGGGCCCTGATATCAGCTGGGGTCTTTAGGTCCTACTGCAATACAAAGCAGAGCCAAGAGGAAAGACGTGTAGCCCTGAGTCTGCAGGAAGTGGTCCAACCAGCTGACCCTGTGCAGCCAGCACTCAGCAGACATGGAGTATATCTACCTTGCATTGTAAACTCGGGTCTGTGGGACCTGGCTTGTGAACTCAGGGTTTCCAAGCCCGCACTTGAGCGTCTACACTTGGTTTACAATTGCCAGGCCCGGGTCTCACAGCCGAGCTAACGTGTCCATACCGCACCGTCCAGACCCTGTGACTCAGGTCTGCAGCTTCAGCTGCATTCACACTGCACAGTGACAGGGCTTGGACCCAAGTCTCAGCAAGACTCGGGCTCTGAGCCACCCACCTAGAGGGATGCTGGGGCCCAGGCCCCACCTACTTGCTGACCTGAATCAGACTGATTTGCCCAGGGTCAGTGTAGACAGACCCTTTGAGCTCAGGAGGATATTAGGTTTGTGCTAGACGCTCCAGTCTGAAGATGCTCTCCCTGAGATAGATTACGTCATTTCTTCCCCTCCCCAGCCTCCACTCAGTGTCCACGTGCTCAGATCCCGCAGTAAACACCAGGGTTAGAGGCAGCCAGTTGCAGTTCCCTCCAGCAGGTTGTGCTGCAGAACACCAAGTGCCAGCCACATGCCGGAACATCCCTGCGCTCCATACCAGCACAGCTGGACTCTCCAGGCCCGCTCCTGCAGTGGTGGCCCAAGAAGCAACTCCTTGAGAATGACATCATGGGTCTCTGTATTGCTTTATGCTCAGCCACGGGCCCGCTCTGCTTGAAGCTGCCAGGGAGGCAAACTCACCCTCGGCTGGATTCTCTGCTCCACGTTCCACCTCACTTCAGGCTCCCCCCAGGCCACTCGCTGATGTTTTCATGGGCAGTGCCAGGAGAGAACCCAGCTCATTCGCCTCTAGCTGGGTCACCTCTTCTAGTCAACCGCTGCAATTCACACAGGCCTGCGGGAACGCTCCCAGGCTGGAGGTGGGGCAGAGCAGTATCGCCCCGGGGAGATCCAGCAGTTTGCAGCCCCCACAGATGCTCCCAAGTGCACACCCCTCCGCTGGCCAGTGCGGATGGAGGAGTGGAGCTACCTCTCCCCATGCTCGGGGGGTGCAGCAGGCAGCAATACCTGCGCTAAGGAGAGCATGGGGTGCAAGAGTGGCTGGCCGCTGAATGCAAAGTACAAGTGGGAGGGAAGATTCCTTCCTTGTGCACCAGTGTGACAACTGCCTGGTCCAATAGAGGGGGGATTACAGATCCCATGGAAGCAGCATCTCACCTCTCACCTGGAGGGGTCCTTGGGCAGATCTCCTGGTTCATTGAGCAGGTCTCATTATATACTGGTCAAAGACAACCCTGATGAAATTATTGTTTGTATTATGGGAGTGCCTGCCCCCAAACCAGCCAAGATCGTGGCCTGTTACAGGAATGTCAAGGCTGTAGAGAGCTCCTGGACAAAGCGCCATGACAATATGTGGCTATCCCCGGGTTTGCAGGACCAGGGAAGCTTACACTGGCCCTCTGCACAGGGGGGTGGACATATTCCCTTCCTGATTTGGACATCCCGAGTACTGGTTTGCCTTGCGCTGCAAATGAGCTTCATGCCACTCGTAACAGCCTCTCCGCCTGTGCTAAACACTGCCCCAAGGGAGAGAGGCCCTGCCCCATAGAACTTGTCGGTTTAACTAGGCAGCAACAGGTGGGAGGGGAAGAAAAGTGAAGTGATGTGTCCGAGGTCACACAGCCGAGCAATCCAGAGAACATATCTCAGATCTCTTGGCTGCCAGTGCCAAGGGGACAGTCTTTGTACTGGGCATGTTAAGAGCACAAAGCTAACACCCCAAACTAACCCATATGTAGCATCCATCAGCAGTAACCCAGCAAAAGGAGAGAGTCTCACCCGCCCTCACCTTGCAGCAGTTCTCACTTATATCAGAGGTGCTTCTCTCAGGGGTTATTTTTCTCCATCTATCGACTATCAGACTGGCCTCTGTCTTGTCAGCTGCTATTAGATCCATTCTCTGCAAAGGCTGCTGCGTGTTTCAGGTGACCGACATCTCCCCTTGCAAGAGAATTTTCCAGAGCTGCTGAGTTTCATGCACTTTCAACTCAAATCTAAAAACTGAGCCCCAGGCTGAAATCGGAACTGGACAGAGGTCTGCTCCCAAATGATTCAGTCTTTCAAATGCATCTGCCTGATGTATGAAACCATATTGTAACCCACTGTTCAATGCATGGCCCGGGAACCCCTCTGGGTCACTACAAAGCCTGCTACAAATCCCCACCGGGGGAATTAGCACCCGGGCTCAAGAAGCAGCAGTGCATGCTAAGAGAAGTTATCAACAGTTCGCTGTCAACTTGGAGGGCATATCTAGTGAGCTCCCACAGGGGTCAGTCCTGCATCTGGTACTATTCAATATTTTCCTTAATGCCTTGGATAATCGAGTGGAGAGTATGCTTAGCAAATCTGCAGCTGACACGACTCTGGGAGGGGTTGCAAGCACTTTGGAGGAGAGGATTAAAATGTCCAGATGATCCTGGTCAATTGGAGAATTGATCTGAAATCAACAAGATGAAATTCAATAAAGACAAGTGCCAAGCACTTCATAAGGAAAAATCAAATCTACAACTACAAAGTGGGGAATAACTGGTTGGTAGCAGTAATGCTAAAAAGGATCTGGGGGTTACAGTGGATCACAAATTGAATATGAACCAACAATGTGGTGCAGTTGCAAAACAGACTAACATCATTCCAGGATATAATAACAGGAGTATTGTACGTAAGACACAGGATATAACTGTCCCATTCTACTCTACACTGGAGAGGCCCCTGCTGAAGTACTGAGCCCAATTCTGGGTGCCTGCTTTAGGAAAGTTGTGGACAAATTGGACAGAGTCCAAAAGAGAGCAACAAAAATTATAAAAGGTTTAGAAGACCTGACCCGTGTGGAAAGGTTAAAAAACTGAGCCTGTTTAGTCTTGAGAAAAGAAGACTGAGGGGAGACATAACAGTCTTCAGCTATGTTAAGGGGTGTTATAAAGAGGATGGTGATCAATTGTTCTCCATGTCAATGGGCTTAATCTGCAGCAAGGGAGATTTAGGTTAGCTATTAGGAAAAAAACTTTCTAACTCTAAGGGTAGTTAAGCTCTGGAATAGGCTCCCATGGGAGGCTGTGGAATCCCTGTTCATTGTGGATAAACATCTAACAGAGATGCTCTAGGATGGTTTACTTGGTCCTGTCTTAGCATAGGGGGCTGCACTTGATGATGTCTCCAGGCCTCTTATCATCCTATGTCAGTTTTGGAAGCCCCAAAGTTCAATCCCCAGTGATAGCTACTTATGGTCAAAGATAGACACAGAGAGAACAACACGGAACTGGGGCACTGCAGGAAAGGAATTGCTTGGACCTCCTATTTTACTTTGGGTTGGTTCACTTCTTATGGACATTGTGTCATGTCCCTCTTATCTCCAGCAATGAGAGGGTGGTGGCTTGGAGAACTCCTGGATAGGTCATTCCCCCCACTGATCCAGAGGTAAACTCACAGAAGTTGGAGCAGAACAGAAGGACGACTCTGTGGTTAAAACACCAGGGGCCTAGAAGCTCTGAGGTCTCTGACCCCAGGACAGTCCTTCAGGCAGCCTGCAGAGCATCGGAGCAGATGCCTTGGCATGAAAACCTGCGTAACTTGCAAGTTTCAAATGATAACTTAGCAGGCAGAGTTCCCTCCAGACCTGGCCTGTGTTTTTTCATGAGATTTGTCAAAAAAGACACGTTTTCACCAGTGATTTGCTTTCGATGAATTGGCATTGTTCACCAAGCTCTACTATGCACCACATGGTCCTGGCTCTCTGGGAGCGAAATTCACCCTGATGCACCTTGGGAGAGCTCAACAGGCCCATTCAACTGAAAAGTCTAATAGCAGAGAAAGCATTGCCCATCCCACGGAGACTAGAACCCTTCCCAGTCTTTACAAGTCTCAGTTAGGAAAGAAGCTTTGCCACATAGAATCATAGAATATCAGGGTTGGAAGGGACCTCAGGAGGTCATCTAGTCCAACCCCCTGCTCAAAGCAGGACCAATTCCCAACTAAATCATCCCAGCCAGGGCTTTGTCAAGCCCGACCTTAAAAACCTCTAAGGAAGGGGATTCCACCACCTCCCTAGGTAACCCATTCCAGTGCTTCACCATCCTCCTAGTGAAATAGTGTTTCCTGATATCCAACCTAAACCTCTCCCACTGCAACTTGAGACCATTACTCCTTGTTCTGTCATCTGGTACCACTGAGAACAGTCTAGATCCATCCTCTTTGGAACCCCCTTTCAGGTAGTGGAAAGCAGCTATCAAATCCCCCCTCATTCTTCTCATCTGCACACTGTAGGGCCACAAATCCATTTGGACTGAGAGGGATGGAGAGGTTTGTCAAGTCTAAGATACCAAGGATGTAGGTGTCTTAGAAATACCCAAAAGTCAAGGGCATTCCACTGAGAACGGCAGGTTCCTAGCCCCGCCTACTTACACATACAGGCTCCACCTGCTGCAGGACCTCAGCTTATCTCATAACATGAAGAAAAAGGAGAGACCTCAGATAAACCAGGCACAAACCACAGAGACCTTTGGAGGCTGAAACCAGGAGTCTGTAGAGCAATGGGGAGATGTGCTGAGGGGAAGGAGCAATGCTGGACTGGCAGCCAGCCATGTCACGAGGTAGCAGGAGTTCTGGAGTGGTCTTCAAGTGAAGCTCACTGCAGTGACAGAGACACCTCATCTGAGGGTTGCAACCTCCTAGACAGGTGCAGGTGAAGAACAAGCCCTCTTGGCCCCTGGCTGCAACCCTGGCCTCCTTTAGTTAATTGCGAGCACAGGAGAACCTCAAATAACTCTGTGCCCTGCCCAGTAGATTATACTGCACTCTTTCTCCCAGCAACCAGTGAAATCTGATAGGCTATTCTGCCTCACCTGATAAACTCCTGCAACAGAAGCTGTGCCAGGAAGTTGCAGTCATTTATAACATGGCTCCAAGCAGATGTGCAATCTGAATTGCATCATATGTCTCCATGCCACATTGCCGTACCGTCTGTTTCAATCCTTATCAGTCCGACTGCCTAAATGTTCGGCTGGAATTCCACAGCTTTCACTGTGTTTTGTGTTCTGAAGGGTTAGGACTCACAAGGCCTGGGTGACCACAGGCAAGTCACTGCACCTCCATGCCTCAGTTTCCCCACTTGTGAAACAAGGGGCTCTGCCTGTCTCCATCTCCAAGGGAGAATTCCAAGGCTAGCATAGTGTCGGCGCAGGGGAATCTGAGAGGTCAATTGCAATAAAAATGCAGACTGCTGCACAAAAAGTTACCTCTTTGCCTTGAGATCAGCCATGCCAGGGCCGCCCGGGGGGGGAGGGGGGCAAGTGGGACAATTTGCCTCAGTCCCCAGACCCTGCAGGGGCCCCCACGAGAGTTTTTGGGGCCCCTGGAGCAGGGTCCTTCACTTGCTCCGGGGGCCCCAGAAAACTCCTGAGGGGCCCCTGGAGCTTCTTCCACTCCTGGTCTTCGCTGGTGGGACCCGCCGCCGAAGAGCAGCCGGGTCTTGGGTGGTAATACGGCGGTGGGGGGCCCCCGCCGCGGGTCTTCAGGGCACTTCAGCGGCGGGTCCCAGAGCGGAAGGACCCCCCGCTACCGAAGACCCCAGGCCCCCGGAATCCTCTGGGTGGCCCTGAGCCATGCACATCTGGCCCCAGAGAGCAGAGAGGTTCTGATGGCTTTTTGTCAGCTTGTTTATTCCCAGCAGGCAAGTGACCCAACCACTAGGCTGACCAGATGTCCTGATTTTATAGGGACAGTCCTGATATTTGGGGCTTTTTCTTATATAGGCTCCTATAACCCCCACCCCATCCTGATTTTTCACGCTTGCTGTCTGATCACCCTACCAACCACGGATGCAACTGCCCATCCCAACTGGCACCGTTGGTGGCCATCTCAGCAGAGAGACCATGGAGACAACGTCTCACCCCAAGGTGGCGCTTCCAAGGCTAAGGGCTGCTGGACGGGGTCCAGCATCACTGATGCGCAGTGATAGGGTGACCAGATGTCCTGATTTTATAGGGACAGTCCTTATATTTGGGCCTTTTTCTTATATAGGCTCCTATTACCCCCACCCCTTGTCCCGATTTTTCACACTTGCTCTCTGGTCACTCTAGCAGTGACCCTCTGAAGTGAATGGGGTGGCTCACATGAGCACAGAGGTCTGGTCCGTAGCGTGGAGGATGCTTGCATAGCTTCACCCCTTTGTACCAGCACAGTGGAGAAACTGACACACTGTAGCCTGCAAATCCACCCCCTGCTTTGCAGCTCGGGGAGTCGCTTATATCTGTGCAGCGTGGGTGGGGATTGGTAGGGTATCCTTCTCCAGCCACGTGGTACAGGCAGAAGAAGCTCTCCAGGCAGGGGTGGCTCTAGGCATTTCGCTGCCCCAAGCATGTCAGGCAGGCTGCGTTTGGCGGCTTGCCTGCGAAGGGTCCGATGGTCCCGCAGCTTCGGCAGACCTCCCGCAGCTGTGCCTGCAGGAGATCCAGAAGCCACGGGACCAGCAGACCCTCTGCAGGCATGCCTGCGAGAGGTCCACCGAAGCCACTCGACCAGCGGACCTCCCGCAGGCCAGCCGCCAAAGGCAGCCTGCCTGCCGCCCCCGCTGTGACCGGCAGAGCACCCCGCGCGGCTTGCCGCCCCAAGCACGCTCTTGGCATGCTGGGGCCTGGAGTCACCCCTGTCCCCAGGGTGCAAGTCAGTCGCTGAGGGGGACAGATTTTCAAACACTCAGTGCCCACCATCGGGGCCAGGCTTTTTAGAGAACTCAGATTGCAGCAAGCTCCTGTTGTGACACATAGGGCCGGATTTTACTGACTATATGGGAACAGAGCCCCAGAGCTGTAAAACCCCCACTATATACACATGGGACAGCAGAGAGCCAGCACGAGGCTCTAGACAACTTACACTCACTTAAATGGGCCATACATGGGATTTGGAGGCACGTAGGCCTGGGCTCTCTGCATAGGGGTAGGTGTTGCCACAGCTGTCTATTAAGACAGCTCCCATAACTTCGGGTATGTCTAGATGATATAGCTGTGACGCTACAGCAGCACGGCATGGACTCGGGGTCCTGAACAAGCAGAGTTAGCCCAGACAGCTGCCTGTGCTGCTGTTGCTTCACTGCTATTGTTACGTAAGTGAGCTTTGATCTAGCTGGATCAAAGATAGCTAAGGTACATCTACACGGGCTGCAATCACACCTCCTGACTGCAGCCCAGCCCTTCAGCCTTGGTCCACATGGGCAGACTTCCTTTCAGCCTCTTAGCTTTTGCCAAGCTGGTGTGCATGAGTTGCCTTTGCCTGTGCATGCAGCATGAGTTGGAGAGGGCCCCTTCTTTTTCAGCCTCAAACAGAAGCCTGAGGTTTACTTGGGCAAGCATGGGCCATTGCAACAGCGGCATCTCTCCAGAGGAGGTCATGCGGCCCACGGCTTTTAGGTATAAACAACTCAAGAAGAGAGACTGCTATCTCCCTGGTCAATCATCTGAGAGATTAGTTAATGTACAGAGCTCTGCAACCTATGATTATCGTAGGCGGGCGTGCCAAGGAACAACATCTCAGCTCAGTATAACTCAGCTGGGCAGACGTCACATTTTTTTAAAAATAATTTCAATAGCTATAATGACAGAACAAGGAATAATCATCTCAAGTTGCAGTGGGAGAGGTCTAGGTTGGATATTAGGAAACACTATTTCACTAGGAGGGTGGTGAAGCACTGGAATGGGTTACCTAGGGAGGTGGTGGAATCTCCTTCCTTAGAGGTTTTTAAGGCCCAGCTTGACAAAGCCCTGACTGGGATGATTTAGTTGGAGGTTGGTCCTGCTTTGAGCAGGGGGATTGGACTAGATACCTCCTGAGGTCTCTTCCAACCCTAATCTTCAATGATTCTATAATGTTGAGGTTTGTTTTTAAGCATCATTTTGATTTATATTGAGTTAAATTTTCACAGTTGTGGGAAGTAATGGGGAGTGTCAGTAAAAGCAGCAAAGAATCCTGTGGCACCTATAGACTAACAGACGTTTTGGAGCATGAGCTTTCGTGGGTGAATACCCACTTCGTCAAATGCATGAGAGTGTCAGGGGAGTGTCAGAAAACTGTCTAACGAAGTAGAACCCAAGAGTCCTGACTCCATCCCTGGCTCCAGTCACTACCCTGCCCTGGTACCTACCTTGGCCTTGCCCTACCCCATTAAGTTTCGTTTTGAGTGTTATCTTAGTAGTAAATGCCACGTGAGATGCATCAGCTGCGAGTGAGTCAGCCAGGTGAGAATATGAAAATAAAAGTAAAAATGGAAGCTGGAAAAGGACGTCCCCGATGGAAACGTAGGTTCCTGCCATGAACGGGAGCTTATAGGGGAAATCTCAGAGCTGGAGAAATTCCAAAGAAGAAATTATCTCTCAGCTGGGAATTTCCGTGGGGGGCAAACTGGAGACTTCTCAGAACCAATGAAATACTTAAAAAAAAGCATGAGCTACCAAAGAGGAGAATAGGAATAGGGCAGCATCCCTGCAAATAGCTTAGTAAATATAGTTATTTGGGACTCAGACGTGCCAGCATGGTTTCTCCATATTGCTGACTGCTGTGCAAAAGGAGGACCCATGATGGCTGTGTTGAGAGGGATCCCCCCACCCACCCCGAGTTCAGAGATGATTTGCTGGGGGCCTAGGAGAGAATCCTGCCCACCTCTCTAGCGAGCAGATCATTTGCCACACTGTATCTAAATCAATAGCAACCCAGACCCATCGACTTCAGCAGGAGCCGCTCTAGGTCCATCCGTAGCAGTTTCAGTTGTGAGGTTAGAAAGGCTGAGCTACTTTGTGGAAGATCACAGCTGATGGGGCAGCGCATGGAAGTCTGCGGTGCTGCATCATATGCTGCTCCGGTTCTAAAAGAGAACTGCAAGGGGCAGATGTGCAAGCACTCGGCACCTGCAACTGAGGCCAGATTTTCAGAAGGATGCAGAGCTCTTTTTTATGCATCCATCCCTACGTGCTGGTGAGAAGATACTAGGTGAGCAGCTCTGGAAATTACCATCCCACAAGATGTCTTTTAAAAGTTGCAGTGATCAATTTCATCCCCCTGTCCATCAGGGCTATCGGCTGGGCCAACTGCCCAGATTTTATTCTATAAAAGCACAGGACAAAGCAAACATGCAGAGGAATAATTCAGCTAATACGATTCACATACTCTCATCAATGTACTTGACAAACTGCAAACTTTTTTTTGCAGAAAACCATCTTTATGGCTGAAACTTTAGATTAAAAATAACAAATGGAATATTCTGGTTAAGATTCTTAATTGTGTTGGTTTCGTTTTCAGGAGAAAGTTGGGGTTGTGTTTTCAAAAGCCAAAAATTCACCCCCAAATTTTGGTTTGTAAGAAAAAAAAACCCCACAGTTTTGAAGGAAGTTTTGAAAATGAAATTTTTTCCTTAATAACTGGCACTTTGCAGCCAGCTCTAACTGGAAGGGCCAATATCTCATGAGCTGATCCAGCTAGAACAATCTGCTCCACGTCGCTGGGAAGCTGGAATGAGTTTCTACTCCCACTAGTTCAAGACCAGGCAAGTGAAAAATACAGGCTATTCACCAGCCAGGCCAGGAGACTTCAAGTACCCTGAGCCCGTTTCCCCCCCACTTCCTATTTCTCTCTATTGGATTTTCACTCCTTCTTTCATGCTATGCCAATTCCCCAGCCTTTGGGATCTAAAAATGGTTGACTTTAAGCTGCAATAACCTTTGGCCTGCAAGGTGACATGTCTTTCTCCACCACCTCCCTTTGACAATGGGGCAGGAAAGGAGAAAGAAACAAAGAACATGAGTTGGCCTGGTTACCACATGGAGGGGTCAACAAGGTGAGTGGAAGTAGCCTTCGGAAGCCTTCAGAGGTTCACAGAGGTAGCTGGATTCTGGAGGTGCCTGGAACCATCTCTGCCTCAGAAGGATGTGATTCTTCAGCATGTGGCACAATAAACAAACCAAGAGGCTCATGGGAAGGGCCAGGAAAAATAACCTATTACCAGGAGCTCACATTAAGAATCCTGGTCCCTTCATTAGCTTCCAGCCAGGATGCTAGAGAACTACCGACAAGTAGGGACACAAGGGTCTCGGGTCAGAGACTGATGGATGCTCACACAGAGTGGTTTGGGACAAAAGGCAGGACGCCCTGCTGGAGATGCTTTTCCAACACAAAGCTGGCTTGTAAAGAAATGCTAGACAGAAACACAGACCCCTGCAAGCTGATGATCTGCCAGTGCCATCTAGCGGCTGGCATTTGCTGTAACTCGTTGTGCCCCTACATTTCCCTGGGGCAGGTAGTGGGGGAGAGAGAAAACACAGACTGTGATGCATCAGGGGAATTAATCAATTCCTTCCACTGTGGAGGGCAACGAAAATAATGAGGGGGCTGGGGCACATGACTTATGAGGAGAGGCTGAGGGCTGGGCTTATTTAGTCTGCAGAAGAGTGAGGCGGGATTTGATAGCAGCCTTCAACTACCTGAAGGGGGGTTCCAAAGAGGATGGAGCTCGCCTATTTTCAGTGCTGGCAGATGACAGAACAAGAAGTAATGGTTTCAAGTTGCAGTCGGGGAGGTCTAGGTTGGATATTAGGAAACATTATTTCATTAGGAGGGTGGTGAAGCACTGGAATGGGTCCCCTAGGGAGGTGGTGGAATCTCCTTCCTTAGAGGTTTTTAAGGTCAGGCTTGACAAAGCCCTGGCTGGGATGATTTAGTTGGGGGATTGGTCCTGCTTTGAGCAGGGGGTTGGACTAGATGACCTCCTGAGGTCCCTTCCAACCCTGATATTCTATGATCCTATGATCCTATTCTCCGCCCATGGCACAGAATAGGCTCCTGTGGGCTATAATCTGTTGGTTATCAGGTATAGCGTGCATTCTCTGGGTGGGGCTGGTGGCCTGTGATGTATAGGAGATCAGACTAGATGATCTGATGGCCCCTTCTGGCCTTATAATTGTTACTTCACTCCTGGGATGTGGAGTAACGCACTGTAACTAATGTGTCAGGCCTGTTGAAATCCACCCTGTGGTCAGCTGGGAAGTTGGCCTGACAACATCACAAGGTTCTGGGAAATGCTCTTAAGTTACCAACCATTTTCCGATATCACTCCCTCTCCTCTTCCACTCCGATTTCTTTAAACCGGGGCTACCTCATACTAAAGAAATCACTACAGCATTCTACAGGAAGAGAGACCGTCATCCCCCCCTCACACCCTGAGCAGCTTTAACAGCCTCTCCCTCACCCATGATCCCATTGCAGGAGTCCTAGAAGCATGGCCACCGGCAGGGCAGAAAAGGAGCTAGCCATGCTGGGAATGGGAGTGGTGCTCCGTAGGTTGTGCACAGAGGACTGGATCATCTGAACTAGCTCATCTTTGACTCAGGCACAAAAAGTTCCTGGGCTCCTTTCACCAACGCCAGTGGAAGCTGTGGCCAGGACTGGCTGGAAAACAATTCCGTAGCGCAAAAAATGTTGAGGTTTTGAAATGCATTTTTGTTGCGATGCAGAATGAAACAGTGACCTTTCAACATTTTTTGTGACAAGCAGGAGAGCTAACCCACCCCAGCAATCCAGAGGTTAGGGCACTCACTCAGGATGGGGGAGACCCAAGTTCAAGTCCCTGTGGGTACTGGCAAATCTGAGGTGGGTGTTTCCTCTCCATTCCATCCTAGACATGAAAAAAAATTGTCATCAAAACCAATGTGTGTCTGCAAAACATTTCAGGTGCAATGAAACAGCATTTTTCAACAGAAGTGTTGTCAATGTTTTTTGACCAGCTCTAATTCTGGGCGTGCCCCTACATATTTGCAAATCAGCTCAGAGACTGTTGGGCTTGGACCTTTTCTATCAACAGATCCTTTGTCTATGCCCATTTAGGTGTCACCCACAAGGCCCCGTTTTGCAAGTTGCAATGCAACCACGGGGCTCGGGGAGTTGCATATCTCTACTGTGCATGAGAAGGGAAGGCGCAGCCCCAGAATTTCCCAGTCTAAAGGGTATTTGTGCCCGTTATACCATAGCACTTCTACTTCCAGTGGATGGGCACGGTAAGCGTGAGAGCCAAAGCTCACATCCAGTGGTGTGAATGGCAAGGACATGACCTATTCCTGCCCCCAGGCAGCAGCCGCATCTTCCGCACCCGGCATTTGGAAAGTGCTTCAACCGAAACATAAGGAAAACAGCAAAGAAAAGGCAGATGTCTCAAACCCAAGGACACTGCTCCAAAAGAGAAGAAGGGGTGTGTTCCATATCACTGTCGGCAAAGATCTCTTCTCCTGTTCTGGCATCTAATTAGGGGCCAGATCTTCATAAGCTGCTTTCTCCTGACTCACCATCAGAAACCCCTGCCCTGCACCCTCATGAACCTCGAACCAGCAGGAAAGAGAATTATTGGCAGCTACAGCTGTACAAATGCCCAATGAACACAGAGGGATGAGTTCTTGCAAGAGTGGTGCCTAAATGCAAGGCTTATAGGTGCTACCACATGTAATAGAAAGAAAAGAAAAGAAACTTCTTCCCAGATTTCTCTTCATGGGGTGACATGTTTCAGATCACTTTGTTTCCAGACTGACCAAATTTCTATTCTCTCCAGCTCCCTTTGCATTATTTCTCTACAGCTCCTCCTCATTAAGGATCAGTAATGCCAGTACACCATATAGAGAAGAACCCCAGAGTTACAAACCCCAGAGTTATGAACCAACCAGTCAGCCACACACCTCATTTGGAACTGGAAGTACGCAATCAGGCAGCAGCAGAGATGAGAAGAAAAAGAGCAAATTCAGTACAGTACTGTGTTAAATGTAAACTACTAAAAAATAAAGGGAAACTTTAAAAAAAAAGATTTGCAAGGTAAGGAAACTGTTTCTGTACTTGTTTAATTTAAATTAAGATGGTTAAAAGCAGCATTTTTCTTCTGCAATGTAAAGTTTCAAAGCTGTATTAAGTCAATGTTCAGCTGTAAACTTTTGAAAGAACCAGAATGATTTGTTCGCAGTTACGAACATTTCAGAATTACGAACAACCTCCATTCCCGACATGTTCGTTACTCTGAGGTTTTATTGTATTCCTCCTTCTAGATCACTAATGAAGACAAGACTTCCAGGTATTATTTGAATAAAAAGAATTTGGTTTCTTCACTGAAGAACACCCTGATATTTGTTTCCCCACTGTGGGACATTCCTTTTTTTTTTTTTTTTTAAATAACTCCTGGCAGCTTGTTTGAGTTGAACTCTTCAACTGTCTGGCTTTTTCCCAAAGCTAAGTGTGTTATTAAGGCGTGCCTGGCATTTTGTGCTCTCTGCTTTAAGTTTTATTGCAGTGCCCATTTTCTATAATTAGTGTGATTGCTGCAAGGAGTGTGGTATCTCCTGTCACTAGAACAGGCGTAGACAGTATGAGGAAGTAGCATCTGATTGGCCTGCTCTGAAGTAGAGCAACTTAGCGTCATCCAGTTGTTTAGATTAGACGCTTTTTCATCCCTTCTAGGTGAACTGGTCACGTTTCATGTAGATAAATGACATGCTCAGGATACTGAGTGGACAAGGAGCTTAGCAGACACTGTGCTTCTCTAGCACGTCTCTGAGCCATCTGCAAACCTATTGGCCTCAGAAATGGAACTGGATGAAATTTTTCAGAGGAATAGTTTATTTGCCGGAAAAAAAAAATCACTGAGCTCTTCTCACAGGTTCCCTCTGAACCAGGGAAAGTTTATTGTTCTCATTTTATAATATTGGGAGACTGAAGTAGTGACAAAGCTAGCAGCCTGAGTTTCAGAGCAGTTCTTAAATAGTACGGACAAGAAACTGCTGGCCCAAGGTCACAGAGCAAGTCAGCGGTGAACCAAGCAGTCCAACACCCACTCTCCGACTGTGGCAAGTAGAAGATAGAGTGTCTCCAATAAGTCTATTCTTTAAACTTTGGCCTTTTTAAGTGTTTCATCCAGAAAAAAGTTGCCCTCCAAGGTTGCTGATGCTGTGCAAGCTTTGCGGGCCAGTCATGGAAGCTGCTCCCCTTTTGATGATGGATGAACCCTTCTCAGATGGTCATGCGGGCCAATGCCACAGCTGACTTTCCTTGGTGTTCCGCCACTGATGGTCAATAGGGCTTGTGGGAGTGACACTGGAGATGATGTCCACAGCTCAGCACCTCCTCATGGGTGGGTGGATTCTTTGATGACCAACCAGCATAAGCCTGGGAAGAATTTATAGAGGAGTCATAGACCAAGGTCATCACCAGAGGCCACAAGCAGGCAGGAGGACCTTAGTTCTGCCATTTTTTAGTGGAGTTGCTACCTGGAGGCCCATACCACCACACCAGGACACTGGCTCACCTCAGACTCCAATGGGAGATTCCTCTGTGCTTGAGTTAGCAACGCCACTTCCTGCAATAACCGAATAACCGGGAATACCTTTAGAAGCCTCCCATCCAAGTATGGACCACAGATGCATGGCTAAAAACCACAGATTGAGTGTGTCCATCTGATAAATATTACTCACATGAGAGCACATCCTGGGGGAAAAACAAAGAGGCTGACAGCATTTAAAAGAATAGGGAAGCCAGTATCTGGTCATCAGTAAAAAGAAGAATGTTGTCAATCATGGTGATGTCGAACTTAGAACTTGTTAGACAACTCCATTTGGTTCCCAGGATTGATCTCTCCTTCCCTGTGCTGTTACTGCTGCCCCTAACCATATCGGAGCTAGATGCCCATGACTGCATGCACAGGACGGCAGTGCCTAACTTATGCAGATAGTTGTGTGCCCAAGTATCCAGACATGTGTGCAAGAGCAAGGGGTGCAATTGGTGCACCCAATAACGAGAGCCTGACTTGGGAAACTGAGTCTCACAGCTAACAGCATGCAGGGAACCACCCACCACTGAAACAAGCAGACAAAAAGCCGGATTCTGCTCTCACCCTAATGAGAATCAGGATGGTTACTCAGTGAAACCATACCAAAGCACTGACAGCGCAAGGATGTGCATTGCGAACTAAATGCCCTTCTAGCAGTGTCGACAAGGCTAAATGTTATCACAAGGCTCATAATACTTGATGTCATCTTAAAGCCCGGCTACAGCGGTCATGTTACCATGTGACAATCTCAGCACAATTCTAGCCTTCATCATTGCAGAGGAAAACTGGAAAGTCTGATCTGAGTGTCACAGGCCAGAGGAGACCACCTGATCATCCGGTCTGACCTCCTGTAAAACAAAAGGACCTAGCGGTTACAGTGGATGAGAAGCTGGAAATGAGTCAACAGTGTGCCCTTGTTGCCAAGAAGGCTAACGGCATTTTGGGGTGTTTAAGTAGGGGCATTGCCAGCAGATCAAGGGACGTGATCATTCCCCTCTATTCGACATTGGTGAGGCTTCATCTGTGTCCAGTTTTGGGCCCTACACAACAAGAAGGATGTGGAAAAATTGGAGAGAGCCCAGCGGAGGGCAACAAAAATGATTAGAGGGGCTGGAGCACATGACTTATGAGGAAAGGCTGAGGGAACTTGGATTGTTTAGTCTGCAGAAGAGATTGAGGGGGGATTTGATAGCAGCTTTCAACTACCTGAAAGGGGGTTCCAAAGAGGATGGATCTAGACTGTTCTCAGTGGTACCAGATGACAGAACAAGGAGTAATGGTCTCAAGTTGCAATGCGGGAGGTTTAGGTTGGATATTAGGAAACATTATTTCACTAGGAGGGTGGTGAAGCACTGAATGGGTTCCCTAGGGAGGTGGTGGAATCTCCTTCCTTAGAGGTTTTTAAGGCCCGGCTTGACAACGCCCTGGCTGGGATGATTTAGTTGGGGATTAGTCCTGCTTTGAGCAGAGGGTTGGACTAGATGACCCCCTGAGGTCCCTTCCAAACCTGATATTCTATGATTTTATGATTCTAAAGGCCTCCAACCCCACCCAGCAGCTGCACACTAAACCCACCAACCAAAATGAGACCAAAGTATTACAGCCCTCAGAAGACTAGACTATTCTGTGCCACAGGCAGAGAATAGGATGGACTGAAGTGCACCAGTGCCCAAATGCACCCTCAAGTTTAAAAACCAGAAAACATATGAAAGATTATTTTTCATCTCTGAATTTGGGGATGCTGACTCAGTTTTGGAGTCTGGGAGCTGGGAATACCCCTTCAAAACTCTGAAGAGCAAGCCACTCAACATGTGAGCTGTCATGAGTTTTTGCACAGGATTATGCAAAAGTCTGCAACTATTCTGCAGTTTCAGGACTTCGCGTCAAGCAATTTCAAATTTGCTATCAAGTTTGAAAATCTGCTGGGGTCTCTGCAAGAACTGTATTTTCGCTTCAAGGGAAAAAACAAGCAGACAACCCACCCCCCACCCACAAATTATAAGAATGGAACCACATTAATAAACAACAGATTTTTCTTGGTAAGTGAACATAGCTGCAATCAGTTGTGTGCCAGGAGTCTGTTCTCCTCTGTTTTAACGTATAAATTCAAAGGTACATCGATGAGGAGTTACACACACCCTGCCAAGTTCTGAGCTCACTTACATTGGTGCAAATCCTGATCGATTCATATCAGTCAATGGATTCACATTGGTATAACTGAGATCAGAATCTGGATCATGAAGAGCAGAGCGATTCCCCTCTCCCTGTAGCTTTAGAGATATTATATATATTATATGAGAGTGCCAAATTCTGCTCCTATTTAGAATGAAGTAAATCCAGGGTAGCCAAGGAAGCCACTCCAGATTCACACAGTTGTAACAAAGAACAGAATTTGGCCCAGTATTGAAAATGACTCTGAACACTTCTCTACAGAAGAAGCAGCAGGATACCGAGTTGTGAAGTTAACTCTGTGGTGGAAGCAATTATTTTTAGGTTACTACATTCGCTGCAGTTGGAAAAAGATGGAGTTGGATCAGATCTGGCAAGCTCACCACACACTCGGTGTGCAGGGCAGGGCTCTGTTTTCTTTGTTACACCACTGTATTCACCCAGCCCTGGGTAAACACTTTGCTAGAACCTTTGGAAAGAACTCATCATTATTCCTCTAGTGTATTGCATTTGCCACGCCATCAAAACTGGCTTTACAGACTTTTCCATGCTCAAGAGCTTAAGCTTACCATTTCATAGAGGGCTTTACATTTTCATGGCTCCAAGCAAGGCATAGGAAGCACACTAGGCCAGACCTCAGCTGGTTGAAGTCTGTCTAGTTCTGGACCTTTATCAGGCAAAATCATCAGAAAATGTCAGCTTCCAGCTTTTTTTGCCAATAAGGTCATTTCTCATCTCAGCTCAGGCAATGCACAGGAGTTAAGCAGATATTATTAGTGCATAGGACCCCATCGGAAATTAACAGCACAGTTCTTAAATACCAACTTACAACAAATCAATGGAAATGCCCAGCCCCATTACAAGAGATTTCTCTCCTTCGAAATATTTCTTGCCTCGAACAGGCCAGATCCATATTACTGAGGACTCAAAGGTGACTTAAAACAACTTTAAAGGCCCAGCTGGCAATTTCCTCCTGCATCGGAGAATTATGGGATGGTGCAAAGCTGGATCTATACCATCCACTGCTTGTGCCCACCCAGTGTAGGGGCATGGTCAGAGTCCACCACACAATGCTTTCCAAGTCACCCACGAGACTCTGTTAGCCAGCAGTGAGAGCTTAGCGCAGGTCTGCTCCAGAGTCTGCTAAGAGTTGCACCATCCCACCGAATGAGGGGTGGAAAAGTGGCATGTTGCCAGGAATAAACCACTAGAGAGGCATTTAACAAGTGGCTGGGGCCAAAAGGACAACAAATTTTTGCTTGGAGCAAATCCCAGTTTCTCTTCTGGCTTTGCATTTTCCCACTCTACATGGGTTTCCTACTCTACTTATAGTGTGCTCACCGCTTTTCGGTCACCTTTCCTTTCAGTTTTGAATCCCATTAGTGCTCAGCTCCATTCAGGTTTTTTCTGTCACAGAACCTGGCGATATTTAATGTTTTACCCAGATACCCTTAACTGCTGATGCTTGGGGTTATTAATGCAAGAGGCTGGCAAGTGCTTATTAAAAAGCAGGCGCAGCTGCCAAGGAATAAAGGGGCATTTTCCAATGTTTGCAGCCCCAGAAATGCATGGATCTCTTTCCCAGGAGTGAGCAGGGGAAGGCAGGTCAATATTTGCTGCAGGTACTGGGATCACGCAGGCACACATGAAGAATTGGGAGAGGGATCTCCGGTTTGTGGAACGGGCACGTAGATGTAGTTGAAGCTCTCACTCAAGGCAAGTATCAGAGGGGTAGCTGTGTTAGTCTGGATCTGTAAAAGCAGCAAAGAGTCCTGTGGCACCTTATAGACTAACAGACGTTTTGGAGCATGAGCTTTCGTGGGTGAATACCCACTTCGTCGGATGCATGACGAAGTGGGTATGAGTGATGCATTCACTCAAGGTAGGGGACTACGTTATGCTAGTGTCAGAGCAGAATGCCATTGAGGAAACAGTTCTGTGGGGTGACAAGTTGCCCTGTGACCAGATACTTTGCTTACCATGGCCATTCTTTAAAACAAAAGGTTGGCTGTTCCATGGGGTATATAGGCACCAGTTTAGGAAAGCACCAACTTTAAGCATGGGCCTAAATCCCATTGAGGAGATGGCACTTACGCTGAAAAAGCCCTTCATTTTGCAAGTACAGGCATCCTCTGTAAAGTTGCCAGTGGCAGTGCCAATCATCCAGCCACCATGCAGCCCTCTGTATTCCATACATCCAGGGCCAGTTCTGATCTCACATACCCTGCTGTGCCTCCCTTAGGTCAGATTCTGCTCACAGCTGCACCCATCTCAATCCAGAGTGACCTCACTGACTTCGAGAGAGTTACTCCCAGATTACTCCAGCGTAACTGACATCAGAACGTGGCCCTGCCGGCACACCCCATTTACACTGCTGTAGGTGAAGAGAGTTGGGCCTGTTCTCTTGGGAGTCCCATTTGAAATGAAGCAAGACCAGATTTTGGGCCCATTAAGTTGGTACAAAGGCAAGACAGGATCAGAACTCCAGATCTAAACCACCTCCAACTTCTGGAGTGGAGGAAGCAGCAAAGTTGCAGAGCTGGCAAAGAAGAGAGCTCAGATGGGGTCCAGATAGCCCAAGCTGTGGCAAATTCCCACAGGTTGCTGCCAGCCAGAGCACTGGACGAGACTGGATGGGAATCTCTAAGCAGCTCAGGTGTTGTGCATTTACTCTGCATACGGTGTATTTATAGAATGATGACAGATGGCTGCAGGTTGGCATTGCCCTCTTCCCTTACAGAATGCGGCCGCACTGCAGAGTGTGTGCTTCAGAGCGATCCTTCCTCAGATTACGCTCCGTGGTGCTGAGAGATCACCAGGAAAGCACCAAATCTGAAAACGGGGGTTCTTTCCATCCGCTCACGAAAGGCAACACAGGAACCCAACTGCTGCACTGCTTGTGCTCATTTGAATGCAAGTACCTGGGGCCTAACCACTTCCCTCTGAAAGTGGTTTCATCCAGACATTCAGCTACAACAGATAACAAATTTCTGCCAAATGTAAGGTTGGGGTAATTGGAGAGGGGCATGTTTGAGGTTCAGTTTTTAGTTCAGCTCAGAGACCAGGGGACAGATCTTCAGGTGGTATAAATCGGCATGTCCCTGTTGGCTGGGCTGCAGCTCTGGGCATCCGGCCTCATATTTAAACACAAAAATGAGCAGCCGTTGGAATTAGAAGTGGACTAGATCCTAACAGCCCCCATCCATCTTTCTCTCAGACAGTGCAAGATTGCACCTTTGGGTAAAGAGCAAGAGATGACAACTAACAATATGCAGGAATGGCCTGGGCAGAGTTGGATCCCAAATAATCATGTTTCCTCTACACAAAGAAAAATTTCCTTTATTTAAGGACTGTATATTAAATTGATTTTTGAAACAGGGGGCTGGAATTGGAGCTTGCTTGTCCACCCCATGCATTGACCTGGTATTGCAGTGTCTCTGGGAATGATGCACCTCCTTTTGGGGAGAATCTTCTGGTTAGAAAAACAAAAAAGAGTTTCACTGTAAAGATGCTGGTTTGGTAATGATTATTAACATGATCCAACCAGCATGATGTATATAGCTGGCTTGGACTAGTTTCTGGAAGGAACGTGGTAAGTGGTGAGTGCCACTAAGAAACTCAAACTATTTAAAGAGATATTACTCTATTCATATATACTACCACCCTAAATTGTGTATGTCCTTGTGTCTAGTCTTGCATGTCTTAGCAGTGGGGTTTCCAAGTGCTTGACATTCTGCTCTATGACCTGGCAGATCTTACTGTCAAGAACATGTTGAGTTCAGTTTGCATTCTCCTTTGCTCCGTTTCATCCCCTAGCTTCTAGTTATACTCACTCGAACCACTCTAAAACAATCCCTCTAACGCCATTCTTGGTCTTAACTTAAGCACTTTGCTGGAGCAGGGTCTTACTAGTTTGGATTAGTCTCCTCAACCCAGCTCTAGGGCAAGGAGTGCTTAGAGAACCCTGATGTCATGTCTTGTGTTCCTAAAAGCTCATGATTCAGGGGTTCAGCTGGCCACTGGCAGGGGTCAGGAAAGTATCCCCCCCTCCAATATATTCTGTTTTTGTTCCCCACCTCCTTCCTCTGAAGCATCAGGGATGGCCGCAACTGGAGATGTGACACTGGATGGGGTGGGCCAGAGCTCTGTGGTGGTACTGAGCATCCTTTCTCTGAGGTGCTTGGCTGGCTGGTTCTTGCTCACATCTCAGGGTCTAACTGATCACCATGTGTGGGGTTGGGAAAGAATTGTCCCCCAGGCAGTGACCTTGGTGTTTTTTTTTTTGTTTTTTTTTGTTTTTTTTTAAACCTCTCTCTGCTGGGTGGGAGTCACTCGCCAGGATTCACAATCACTTCCTTGCCATTGCAGAGTCCTCGAGCGCTGGAGCACCTCAGTCTGTCCTACTCTCTACCTGTGGCACATAATTCTCTGGTCTCCTGTGGGCTGTAATAATTTGGTCTCATTGCAGATGTTGGGTTAGTAAATGGGTGCTGGGTGGCTTCGATGGCATGTGACAGACAAGAGGTCAGAATAGATGATCTAGTGGTCCCTTCTGGACTTAAACTCTATGACTCCAAGACTGCAAAGCATTGTTTGATCTCCAAGAGCTTATTCTGCTCTGCCTTCACCAGCATTTTTCCAAATTAGCTGAATTACGGTGATGTAAATTAGAAGAATCTGACCTCTAATCTCCAGTTTGATTAGTAGCCTGGGTCATTCCTGCCCAGAAGTAGAGAGAGTCGGAAAATGTCGATGGGGCTGCTTTCCATTGGAAAATGAAGTTTTGTTCAAATGTAACCCTTTCAGGGGAACACGTCAGCTTAGATGGAAATTAACTGTTTAATCAAGGTAAAAACAAATTATTCCAACTTATAATAATTATCATGTTCCATATATAAAATATGTTGAATATTTGCTATTATAATAGTTTTACCCTATCAAAAAGCTTCAGAGTCAAAACATTTTGAAATTCCCATTCTGCTATGTTTCCAACTTCTGATTATTTTTCCCCACACACACAATTTGGAACAAAAACAAAATTTCAAAATGTCAGAATCTCCCCACAGGGTTGCTATTCTGTTTTCCGACCAGCTCTACCCAGAAGTTGTTACTAGCAAATGATTGTGCTGGATACATAGCAAGCAGGAACATGGGCGTCGAGGGAACTTCTATTCTGTCTGTTTTGGTGCCGAGTTAGTTTAGGCGCCTACAAGGTTTTGTGGATAGCAATGGAGCCTAAAAATGGGACTTAGGTGCCTTCATCTGGGGGTAAGTACTTTTGTGGATCCAGATCTAAGTGCCTTCATGGGAACTTTTCCAAACCAAACCAAACATCATTGATTTGTTTTCATTTGGGCAAGTAGCTTATGCAGCTGGGGATTTTACAGGCGAAATGAGATCTTTCATAGATTGATGGAACAGTACCGAATGTGTCTGACTAATAGACAGCGCTAGTGCCCTAGAAAACTATACAGAGGCTAGGAGAATTTAACAGAAAGACTTCCCAAGATCTCAGACAGCACATGGGCTCAATCTCACAGCTGTAATTCAAGCCAGATACCAGTCTGCTTCAAACTTGGGAAGGGAAATTGGATATAAAACAGCCCTCTGAAACGTCACTCAAAAAAGGAGGGCAAAATATTCAGTGGACGCAAATCCACTTAACTTCATAGAGCTATGCTGACTTACCCCAGAGAAGGCCCTGACCCTAGGATGGATTCTTTAGGAACTGGCTTAACTAGAGCTCTGTGAACAACCGTTTTTTGTTTCCAGTTCACTAGCCATTCTGAAAAAACAAAAATGAAATAAAATCAAAAGTTTGCTTTGGTTCAACCCTGAACTGAAATTTCAGACTTTTCAGAGAACTAGAATGTGAGAAAAAAATTCATTTCAGGTCAAAACCAAAATGTTTTGTTTCAATTTTGGGCATTTAAAACTTTTTTAAATGAAACAAATGAAATTTTGGGCTAGATTCATAAAACTGAGGTGGCACCCCCACCACTGGTTGCAGTGACACAAACATCGCCTCCGCCTGAGATGGAGTGACCCAGGTTTGAACCTCTTCTGAAGCAGGGACTTGAGCCCAGGTTACCCCTCTCCCAGGTGAATGTCCTCGCACTACCTGCTCTGTTTTGTGATCTTAGCTCCATTTAAAAAACAAAAACCCATTTGCCAAAAATCAACATGAATTCTTGAAATGTTTCAGACGACCAGAATTTACATGTTTCAGCAAAAAAAGTTTTGGCCAAAAAATATCGCTGGGCTCAGGTCTCAGCTTTGGATGAGCCAAAGTCATGGCCAGGAGCGTCAAGAGGGAGCAGGACTCTCTTCTTCCTTGTAACTATCACTCCCGAAGGCCAATGTTAGACCATGTTCTGCTCTTAGTTACACAAGTGCCACCCAAGTTCCACTTGGCTTCAGTGAGCTTCTCTAGGGTGACTAGGCAAAAATGGCCCATTTATCTCTCACATCTGCTCTGTGGGACAAGTCATTTTTAAGGGAGACAGTATGGCCTAGTGGATAACGCACATGACTGAGACTAGTCCCAGCTCTCCTGCTGGGTGACTTTATCCAATTCACTGCACGTCCTCCCCCTGGTTCCTCAGTCTCCTCATGTGTAAAATAGGGATAATGATGCTGACTTCCTTCATGGAGTGCTTTGAGATCTACCAATGAAAAAGGCTGTGAGCTACGTATTGTTACGGTAAACAACCTCTTGTGCCATTATAGAGGGCTCCCAGCCCTCCCTCAGTCATTTCTTTGAAATCAGCTGATGTTGTTTGTTTCTAGAAGAAAAAGCCTCATCAATTCTTGTAAACCACCACTTCCTGATTGCATACCAGATGCAGGTGGGGCCTGCTCATGCAGTGTGAAAAACAACCCTTGTAAAAGGGACTCATGCATTGTAAATCCATGCTATGTGCTCCATCACTTTACCACCGGGTGGTTCTGACCCTATTTTCTTCTCTTTTAAAGTGGCATCCGCAGATAGGCTTTAATATTTCAAGAGGAAGACTGAGATGAGCACATTTCAGGAGAAGCTCTCGCATTTTTTTACACTAATAGTGCGCAGCTCTGATTCAGGTTGTCCATCTGTCGATCTCACACCACTACCCAAAAGGTGGGCCAAGATGGTTAGCAGAAAAGGAAGACAATTTGCCCGAAGCCACCACTGCAAACACAACCCCACGCCTCTTGTCTTTCCAGCCCAGTGGTCTATGCAGAGCGATTCTCCCTTTCTACCTGCCGCATAAGCGCTTGCTAATGTGTTCTCAATGACTCAACACCAAGAAGAGTTATTGGACACTGACCTAACCCAGCAGAATGCTGATCTCCCTCAAAAGCCAATTGGATCAGTGGGTACATGGGGGTGCACAGATCCGGCCTCCAGCCTTTGACCCACCTGAACGTCCAAAGCATCAGCTGCCCAGCATCACTGGTAACACTCTAGATAAAGGGTGTGAGAGGAAACTGAGGCAGAGAGGGGCAGGGACTTACCTAAGGTCATAGCAGGGCAGTGGCAGAGCTGGGACTAGATTCTATCCACAGACCCAAACAGCTGCTGATATTTGATTCATGATTCAGGTGATTCAAGACTAACTAGTTGTGCCCCTGGGGCCTGATCCAGAGCTCTTGGAGTCTTAACTTCGATGAGCGTCGTCTCAGGCCCATGGCTAATCTATAAATTCTCATCTCCATTACCCTGATCTTCCCTCCGCATTGCTTGTTACACCCTTCAGTCTTAAATTAGGGCCCAATCCTGTACATATTTCCACACAAGTCTCCAATGACCCTTGTTTTAAGGGTCTCACCGTTCCAAGGCCCCACACAGATTTAGGGTGAAATCTGGGCCTCATTGAGGCTAATTGCCAAACTCTCCTTGACTTCATTGGGGCCAGGATTTCACCCCAGTGTCCCTCTCAGAAAGAGAGACAAACAGAAGTTGTGGAGAGTTATTGATGCAAGAAGAGGGAATCCCACAGATATTTCAGTTTTCTTGCATGAATGTCTGTATCCGTCATTTGGGGTCTAAATCACAGTGTTCCCCGTTTGAGCCTGGAGAGGTATGTTCACCTGGGCCCTGATGCAGGAAAGCATCTCTGTCCAGCACATGCTAATGTCCCATCAAAGCACTTTCTTGATCACAGGACCTGAGCAAGACTCCAGCAAGATACAAGTACAAGTGTAAGTGCCTGCAGGAGCAAGGAAGCCCATAGCTTGCAAGCTTGCCAGTGCAAACACCATCTTAGTAAGCGTTTGTGAAGCAACCATTCCAACTGCACCTTTATCTCAGACACCACACAACTCCCAAGGCCAGAGAAATACCCTCTCGAGCTGAAACTATGGGAACAGAGTATTTAGGTAGGCATGATGCGATTCCCCAGACTGGAATTTGGCCAGCGTGCTTGGGTTGTCTCAGACTCCAAGAAGTGGATCTATTTTGGGCTGAGCTCCAGCTTCGAAAAATGATTCAGCCAGTTTAAAAATAGTTTTACGTTTTAAAGCAGGCCAGGAGGCAGCCTGGGAGCCAAGTTTCGCAGCACGTAGAGGAGGAGATTGGCAGCAGATAATTGCAGTGTCATTTTGTTTGTGTTTCCGCCTGCTGGTTTGCCAACATGTGGGTTTCCTTTAGACGTGGCTGCTGCTTGCTTTCATTTCAAAAGCGGGGGAGCTTTGCTGCCACATTTGGATCTCTCGAGAGTGGGCGTAAAGTATCCTCACTGCTACAAGGCCCGCTTTGAATGCATGTCACCGAATGAAGCAGTGTCATCTCACTCGTGTAGCAGGGGAGCCGAAACTTTCCAACAATGGCTGCATTGGCAATTTATGTGTCGTATGGTGGCAGTACCTAGAAGCCCTAGCTAGGACCAGAGCCCAATCATGCCAGGTGCTGTACTGACATTACAGGAGACAGTCTCTTCCCCAAGGAGATTACAGTCTAAAAAAGACTGTAGAAGGAAGAAACAGCTACAGAGAGGGGACGTCACTTAGCCATGGTCAGTGACAGAATGGGGAATAGAACTCAACTCTCCAGTCTAGTGCTCTGTCTGCTAGACAATGCTGCCTTTCATGGCAGCTTGCTAATGCGCATGCAAATTAGGGGATCTAATCTGCAGTGCATAAACAAGCATAGCCAAGCCAATACTGAACTGACCAACGATCCGGCCCTGTTAGCTTCAAATCCAAGATGCGCCCATACATCTCATTTGCAAACAGTTTTATTCTTTCTCCACAAAAGATGAACAGAAACGGAGCTCACCAGTCTGATCCAGAATAGGCGTTCCTATGTCCTATCCGGACCTTGTCTTATTGTTTTTCCCTAGCAGCACATTTCCATTCTGCAGCTAAACTATCTTGTTGCCCATTCAACAGAACTAACCGCAATGATGTCGGTGGGAAAAAAAACCCCTTCAATTCCAGCTGTATTTTTGCATGTCTCCACAAAGCATCAGGGATTACGGTATAAACCAAGTGTTGGAAGACAAGGGTTCTTTTCAGGCCAGCTTCCCTCCAGATGTGTTGCCCACAGACAGACATTATGTTGTTTGTGAGGCAAGGGACATTCTTCAGTGGAATCAGAGTACAATGGAAGTATAGGCAGCTGATCATGTGAGATAGGCATAGTGGATCCCCAACAGTGGATCCCCAATAACTGATCCAGTAGTCGTGTGTGTGGGGATGGGGGGGGAACCAGTGTCCCTCACAACAACAAAAATGTAAAACAGTAACTTCCTGATCATAAATATTGCAAGCACATGAGGCAACCAAACTCTTTGAAGCCACATAAATGGCTAGAATTCAAAGCATAAAGCTATTCATCATGCCAACCCCATGTGAGGTAGGCAAGTGATATTGTCCCTATTTTACAGATGGGAAAACTGAGGCAGGGGCATCCAGGCCAACATTTTCTGCCATTGCAACTCAATTTAGATCCCTCAATTTTGGGGTGGTCAATATGAAATACCTTTTTTGAATCTCAAGTTGGGTCCTCAGAAAGGGAGACAATCAAAACGAATGGACCGATATGGAAGTGTGAGCTTAAATGACTTGCTCTTGGCCAAAAAGGAAAGTCAGTACCAGAAGCACTGTTAGCTCCTGGCTCCAGGTTAGTGTTTAGACCACACACCTTCTTCTCATTAGTCCACACCCCTTTGATTCTGCTGGTACCTCTGGGGAAAGAAAATTCCAAATGCCTGCAATTGATCATCAAAGTGAAGCTGCAGAGAGATCCTTTCACTAAATTAAATGGTCATGCCCTAAGCACAAACCAGAACCTGACTACATAACAGCATAACTGATCAGGAATAAACAGAGCCAATGCTGAAGTTGAATGAGTGGCCTGGGTCAGTGTTAAGAAATCCCATTGGATACAATTGACTAAAACCTCTTGCAGAAAGCTTCAGATCCTCTATAGTAAATAAAACAAAAGATTTCTTCTGCATACAACCTTTGTGCCATTCCATTAATGCCCCTGTTTAATTCTGAACACACCTGACTGAAGCCAGAGTTAATTAGCGGTATGCATGCACTCTCTCTAGATGAGAGATCAAAAGGTTTATTTTCATATGTCCATGTTCCACAATTCGCAACTCCAGCCAACTCCATTTGGAGTTGGCAGGACAAGACCATTCTCTCATTTTCACTGACGTCAGTCCCAAGTAAGTATCTAAGCCAGGGGGTTTCCTTCTATTTATTTAATCAAGAGCAAAAATGGGGTCCATCCACTGGGCATTTTGCCAGAGAGAATGAGCTAGATTTTTCAAAAGTGACTCGTGGTTTTGGGTGCTCAACTGGTGATACAGAGGCCTGCTCCGCAGAAAGTGCTGAGCATCCTCCCTCTGAAAAACAGGCCCCTTAGAGAGTCCAAGTTGAGCCCCAAAGTCACTAGTCCCTTTTGAATATCTGGGTCAAGGATCTCAGGATGTGGGCCACAATAATACTTACACTGCCAAGGTTTTAGGTTTTTTGTATTGTAGCTATTAGGAGTCACAGTCATGGACCAAGACCCCACTGTGTTAGGTGCTGGATACAGTCTCTTAAACAATGACTAGGAATATCTCTTGTCTTACTATGAGAAGCGTTCAGAGACCCAGCGCAACAGTTCACTCAATGCCAGAGGGTAAATGGCTTAATGAGTTTTCAAAGGAATGGATTCAGCATTTACACAAATGGCACCAATAGTTACGCTGGGTAGACTTCCAAGAGCTATTGGTCTCCATGATTCAAGGGATAAGCTGGTGATCAGGAACAAATCCATCTTCTCCTTTAATAAGGTATTTCACAGTTTTCTATGTTTACGTCTTCCTGTAACACATCCCATATTAGTCACTGGGTACCAGACTGGATGGAACCCTTGTCTGTTTCTCTGGTAGATCTGGTTCAGAGGTGATATTAGAGGTTCATGAACCTAGTGCAGAGCAGATGGCCATGGACACAGCTATGGGATGAGAAGAATCTATGAGAGGTCTGCAGATGGGACCAGCTTGCACTCCTAGCTCTGCGCGTGGAGAGGAACTTCCATGCATGGCTCTCCCTTCCTGGCAAAAGGAGTCTGTTAGTCCCATGTACCATCCCTCAACCTTGTCCCCGACCCGGAAGCTGTAGAGGCCTGTCTGGAGTCCAGGCTGAGTAAGGGATTGGAGACTGGTCTGGAGGAGGAATGTGAAAGCTGGTGGAGGGACGGGGGAGAGAGAGAATGGGGGCACTGACATGGAGGTTAGTCATCTGTTTCAGGCTCCCTCCACCTCTCCACTGGCACCTCGAACTCACAGTGAGCTCACTGAAAGCAGTCGCTCTTCTGCAACCCAACTATCAGTGAGTCAGAGGAAAAACAAAAACACTTCTGAAAGCATGTGGAGCAATATCTGCAACACTAAGGCAACAGTCTCATCCGACAAGCCAGAGCCAATCCTCTGTCACGGCAGTTATTGCTTAACATCCTTTGAAAGGAACAAAGCCTTGCAGGGTTTGGATATGGCCAACACCACCTTCAAGGCAGAGCTCCAAATAGTATAAATTTGCACACAGCTCCATTGAAATCCATGGAGCTCTATCGATGGACACCAGCTAAGGATCTGGCCCTTTTAAGAAGACATACATGCACAGTCATAGCTCAGAGGCGAGTTATTCTAGAGAGCAGAACATTTGGAGCTTTGAACAAGAGATTCTGCAAATCAGCTCCTGACCCTAGAAGGATAGAAAAAGCAGTTCAGCCTTCATAGCCTACGTAAGTCTTTGGTCTCTGCTGAGGCAGCTAATGGAAGGATTAATTAGTGCCACGCTACCCCAGCATTTCCAAAGTCACCAGACAACAAGGGTAGGCGTCTCCAACAGGATTTTTCCCTCGCTCAGAGCCAAAAGATCATTTTCAACTGGATCAGTCTCACTTGGCATCTCCAGTCACTCTATTCCACCTTACTCCATCCGGATCACCCTTTGTTGGTTTTTTTTCTCTTTACACAAGCAAAATATGAAGAAGCCACAGACACTGCTGTGTCTAGATAACAATTTACTAGCTATACATAACCATGCAAGGTTTAGCTATATGCATACTGCTGCCCTGGAAGATCCTCAGACAGAACACGGTGAGCACAACTATTTAAAAGGAGACTATCCAATTCCTATACAGGGCAAAATTGTTTTCTGGTACAACACACACAAATATCCATGTCAACCTCTCAGATAGCTCCATCCCCCAACAAGCTCCCTCAGAGCATGTAGGCGCTAAACTTACAATCTTCTCATAATACGCATACACCCACAGACAAGAGGGTTTCACAGCTAAATTTCTTCCAACCAGGTCATAAGGGTTGGAATCGGTGAGTTCCCCACCCCTGACTGGCTTAATGCCAGTATGCTCATTAGGCCCTGACCCACTTAGCCACACCGTCTATGTCTGCTTCCAGAATGCAGACAGCAGGGCTCAGCTTGGGGTTGATGCCGGAGCTTGTTATAGGAAGCTGTTGACTGTAGCCTTTCCCAGAGGCTACGTACTGGCCTTTCCCAGAGGCCACACACTGGAGATGCCCCTCTTATGCCATGTTAAGTGGCGGATTCCCATCTCCATTATGTCAGCGTGAAGCAGAAATCATCCCACTGAAGTCAGTGTTATACCAGTCTGTGACTGGATCTGTCTCTTGGCCTGGGCTCTGAGATTTTGTGTTGGCTTATTTTTTTTTTTAATTGCAATGTAGTTATACCCTTAGGATACCAAGTGGAGGTAAGGGTCTTACACCTACTTAGAGGGCAGAGCACCACTACGGAATGATTTACAGCAGGGGTGGGCGAACTTTTTGGTCCAAGGGCCACATTGGGGTTGAAAAACTGTATGGAGGGCCGGGTAGGGAAGACTGTGCCTCCCCAAACAGCCTGGCCCCCGTCCCCTATCTGCCCCCTCCCACTTCCTGCCCCCCTCAGAACCCCTGACCCATCCAACCCCCCCTGCTCCTTGTCCCTTAACCACCCTCTCCCGGGACCCCCGCCCCTAACCTCCCCCTGCTCCCAGTCACCTGACCCCTATCCACACCCCTGCCCCCTGACAGGCCCCCTGGGACTCCACGCCTATCCAACCCCCCCAGTTCCTCGTCCCCGACCACCCCTCACCCCTGCAGAAGCTCCGCCCCATCCAATCGCCCCCTGCTCCCTGTCCCCTGACTGCCCCCAGGGATCCCTCGCCCCTAATCCAACCGGCCCCGGCCCCCTTACCAAGCCGCTCAGAGCAGCATGTCTGGCAGCTGTGCTGCCAGGCCGGAGCTAGACATGCTGCCGCTCTGCTTGGCAGAAGCTCACAGCCCTGCCACCCACAGCGATGCTCATGCGGCAGCATGGCTCCGGGGGATGGTACGGGGCAAGCCTTCCCGGCCGGGAGCCCCAGGGCCAGGCAGGACGGTCCTGCGGGCTGGATGTGGCCCGCGGATCGTAGTTTGCCCATCTCTGATTTACACCATTGCCAGAAACACCCAGCCTCTCCCTCGGTGACCCAACCAAATACTGAGCAGGCCCACTCCCATCTCACACGCTAAGCAGCCTGAGGCCTACTCGGATCTGCATTCAAATCCTGTTGATGCTGTGTGTATGCATGACAGACGGATGATTAATGCCATCCAGTCAGGTGTGTACACAAAGCTGTCATGAACTGTGGGGTGAGTATTCCTCTCTTTGTGCATACGCATGACCTGTTCTCTCTGGATGATTCCAGATGCTAAGGCTAAGGTCTCTCCCCTCTCGCTGTGCTGCAAGTGAATCAAACAAGACACTATCTCATCCAGCGGCTGTCTTACCCAAACACTAATTGGGTTTCTTGTAGAAGGTGGTCCTGACTGTCAGGAGGGATGAGTAATGTCGTAGGCAATAGACACCATCAGATGACTACCCCACTTCCGCTCCAAAGCAAGGTGTGTCAGTGGAAATGCTATCAGTCACCTGGTCTGGCATTTAACTTGCATCATTAAGAGGAGGCTTTTTAAAAGCTGAAGACAAGGAAATACTGACATGCACACAAGGGAGGGGAGGGGAAATGCCCCCCCCCACAGTATGTCTACACAGGGTCGCCCAGAGGGAGGAGGGCAAGTGGGGCAATTTGCCTTAGGCCCTGGGCCCCGCAGGGGCCCTGCGAGCCCTGACCTGGCAGCACTCTGAGTCTTCGGCAACATTTCGGCAGCAGGAGGCCCCTTCAGTGCTGCCAAAGATGCGGAGCGGGCCCACTGCCACCGGGTGAGTACAAGCACCACAGCTCCCCGCTTTGCCCCAGGCCCCTGAATCCTCTGGGTGGCCCTGTGTCTACACCCCACACTAAGCCAAGGCTCTGACCCAGGTTTGAGTGCAAGACCCCCTTCCGTCCACACACTAGTCAGTCTGACTTGGTTCAGCAAGCACTCAAGACCCAGGTCCTAGAACCTTGCTAGAAGGTGGGTCAGATGCTGAGACTCTAGTCCAAGCCCTGTCATTTTGCAGCGTGGACTCAAGTTGCAGACCAGAGTCAAAAGGTCTGCGTAGTGCACCATGGATGCCTTAGCACGGCTTTGAGACCCAGGTCCTGCAATTGATAAACCCAGGTTGACAAGATATGTAAAGGACTGCTTGCTTTTTGACCCAACTGTGTCCGGGCTACCTGTTGCTGTGCACCACCTCCCTTCGGTCTCTAAAGAGAATCTGTACAAAGATAGATTTGAAATAAGTTAATGGAAACTCAAGCTTCTGTATACAACAGCAGGGCGTGTTTATGAAAGAAGCCAGAGATAGCTGAGCCCTTTGACATTAGCTATTCACCAACCCCCGTTTTAACAGGCTGAGACGGCACAGAGGTTTAAGCAACTTGCCCAAGGTCATACAGCAGCTGAAAAGGGATTAGATGCCGGATCTCTTTGCTCAGCAACAGGTCATACAATGTGTATAGCGCAGCAAGTTATTCTCCCCACCCCCAGCAGTACCACCCACATTCCTCATCCCTCAGCAAACACCTCCATCCCTTAATGCTGAACTAGCCAATCCAAGGGCACCACCTGTTTCTGGCTACAAAGAAAGCGCTCCATCGTCAGTGGGCTGATCTAGTGGGGAGGGCCTAGGTACAGGTTTAAAAATAAAACGAGGAAACCATAACCCTACTTATATGTCATTATCCTAATGGGAGGAAACACCTTTATGAGTCATTAGGTGGCCCGGCTACTCATTACAGCTCCTTCCTCAGTAGCGTGCAAAAAATAGATGGAATGTCACTCCAAACCAGTGTGTACCTAAGCCAGCTGCCCTGGCCTCCCTCTCCCTGCAAATATTGACACAGACCTGGACCAAAAATAGCGAGTGAGTTCACACAGGGGTCTCACGCCCTGTATGAAATGGCTGCGCTCCCACAGATTTCAGTGGCAGCTGGATCGCAACAAGCTCACCGGCAGTTTGGTTTAGCAACTAGCCCAGTACATAGTAAGAGGATGAAGATGGTTGTTCTAACACACTCCAGGGCTGTAATGTGCTTTAGAGACCAAAAGGCACAGCCCGTCTGTGGAGCGGAGGAAAAACTAGGGGAACAGCAAGAAGAGTGTGCTGCTATTCAGTTTCACTCCCAGGGAAGAACCGGCATGAGTTGAGACCTGCGGACTCTCATGGGACTCTGTGCAGGCAGGTCCTTTTGCTCATGTTGAGTTCTGTTAAAGCCAATGGAATGATGCGTCGGCACCGGGGTCCACCCATATGGATCAGACTGCAGGATGCAGACTAGAATCAACTGGGATTTTTTTTTTTTATGAAACAGTTTTTCTATCAAAATTGTCAATTCATTAAAATAGAAATATTCCAGGAGAAAGGGTTGGTTTCAGTTAAACCTTTGCTGGGAAGGGTTCTCAGAATGAGATTTCTGGTCAAAACCACAGAAAGACACCCATCCCACAATAGCCACTAGACTGGGGATTAGGGCACTCACTGGGGACATAGGAGACCCAAGTTTGAGTCCATGCGTCTCCCTCATCCCAAGCAAATGATCTAACTGGTTGTGGGCTATTCTGGTACATCTGTCTCAAAAATTTCAAGAGATCTGTTTTTTCCTAATGCAGAACAGGATTTTTTAAAAAAAATCTCAACAGTTAGCACAGGATGGGAAAATAGTTTCCCACCCATGCTAATCCAGGACCCCTAGGTAGTACACTTCAAAATGGAGGGATAGGTACAATTGACTTTTGGGGGCATTATAAAAAGGAGTCCAGATAGGGCTGGGGATGTAGAAGAGATGAGAAAACTTCTTTGTTTTATGGATCAAGGTGAGAAGGAATTATTGGGAGAATCTAATCCGTAGTCACCTAAGGGAGCTTCTCCTTTCCCTTTCTCATAACACGAAAACAGGTGGACTGCTAATGAAATTAAGGAAGTGGCAAATTTGAAACTGATAAATGGCAACTGTCTCACACGATGTGTCATTAGACTGTGGAACTCATTGCCACAGGAAATAGACAAGGCCAAGAATTCAGCAAGATTAAAAAAAGATTGGACTCAGAAGGATAATATGAATATTCAAAGTTATATAACAGTTAGTGCTAACACATTTTGAAAGGATATTAAATCTCAGGCTTCAGGGCTTAAACCAATTTCTGCCTATCTGAGATATGGATGAGACCTACTGTGAGGTAGAGATTATCCTATGTTTATGCACAGTCGGGGTCTTGCACTGAAATATCTGGTGCCAGCCACTGAGTCAGAGATATGACTAGGGACAAGATGGACCTTGGGTCCGATCCTGTCTGGCAATCTATATTCTGATTTCCTATATAATACAGGCCATAGAGTTTCACCCAGAGTGATTCCTGCATTGACCTTATTAGCTTGTAGTTGAACAGAAAGACCCCCAAGATTTATGTAAAGACTCCAAATGGTGGAGAATCCACCATATCCCTTGTTTAGCTGTTCCCAGGGTTAGCTGCCCTCACCCTTATACTTTGCCACACTGTGTCTGGACCTGTACAAACTTTTAAACCAAGACAATAACTACAAAGCTAGTGCCACCAAACCAGAAATATATGTTACGGGTATACATTTTCTGGTAATTGATTGAATCTTTTAAGGAGATGAGTCTATGACTAAAGATGTTAAATCATTCCTGAAGATTTGATTTCTTTATGATTTAGACACAGACACATGAGAACTTGGAATTTAGAGATGTACAACTGTCCTGCATGGCAAATACACTGTGTCGGAAACGTAGCTTACCCCAAACAAGAGCATAGTATTTCCCTAGGTACTTAGTAGGCCCACATCCCTGTAATATCTGAGCAGCTCAATATTTTAAAAACACAACATTAACGGTGTATGTATTATACCCATTTTACAGCAGGAGAACTGAGGCATAAAGGGGACACTACTTGCCCAAGGCCACATCAAGAGTCTGCAGCAGAGCTTGGAATTTAACCTGGATCTCCAGTCCAGCTCCTTACCCATCCTTCCACCCTATATGGCAGCTCCACCGATGAACCACAGCAGTCACTAGGGATAGCTACTGATCAGACATGGAGGAACGTCAGTGGCTGCTCTTATAACCCAAGATGACACCAAATAGCTCAGTCACACGCGCCACACCTTCCAAGGGCTGCACAAACAGGCATTGCAACATCATTGTGACACAAATCCAGTTTCTCAAGAAGAACTGCCTCTATCCATTCCCCCTTTCACAGTCACCGCATGACATCTTTGGACAGGAAGCTCCTGATCTCATGGGTTTAGAAGTCTGCTGTGTGGAGAATCCACGTAGTTGAATTGCATGCCTTACCCAGAACAGATGGGGAAGGAAGCATAATATAAACATGTGACTTTCCTTCTTGGTGCATCTCCAGCTACTATTCCAAACAGGGAGGAATCATAGAATCATAGACTATCAGGGTTGGAAGAGACCTCAGGAGGTCATCTAGTCCAACTCCCTGCTCAAAGCAGGACCAACACCGACTAAATCATCCCAGCCAGGGCTTTGTTAAGCCTGACCTTAAAAACCTTTAAGGATAGAGATTCCACCACCTCCCTGGGGAACCCATTCCAGTGCTTCACCACTCTCCTAGTGAAATAGTTTTTCCTAATATCCAACCTAGACCTCCCCCACTGCAACTTGAGACCACTGCTCCTTGTTCTGTCATCTGCCACCACTGAGAACAGCCAAGTTCCATCCTCTTTGGAACCCCCCTCTTCAGCTAGTTGAAGACTGCTATCAAATCCCCCCCCCCCACCTCACTATTCTCTTCTGCAGAAGAAGGGCCCTTCCAAATGACTGCTCTCCCTGCAGGTAGGGGTATTTATATAGAGATTTGGCAGACTATACTATGATCTACCAGCCATCTAAGATGTTTTCTCCCTTAGAAGCAATGATGTGTCTTCCCTGACCCCCAGGACTCTGATCTCCTAAAAGCCTTTAGTGGAGCTATGCCAGATTGGACCAGCTGAGGTCCTGGCCCATGCTAATTGTCAAACAAGTTAGTGTTGCTGCTGCCTTTGAACTAGTCAAGGATCAGGACCACTACTGATCCCAGCTAAGAATTTGGCCCTCTCTAGTCAGTTGCTTGAACTGGCTTAGATTCCAGGAGGACACAGGTGGTGGCGGATCATCAACTGTTCTCCTCTTTGCCATCTTGCTGTGCTACAGTCTCAAGAAGGGGACCGTACGTAGAAGTGCTTCCATCGTGGAATGTTAGGACCAGATCTCCCTGCACCCCACATTTTTCTTTGCTTGTTTTCGTTCCACAGTTACACAGCCCCTCACATCATCCAGCTCACTCCAAGTTTAATTGCCTCTTGCCCCTGACTTTAATGGAGTTTCTCTTCCTGAACTTGTGTAAATCTGGAGGATCAGGCATTTTTTCTTCACGAGTTGTCAGCGCCCGGTAGCCTAACCCCTTGCTACATAGTTTACCTGTTGATCCAGACACTAAACATTTCTCACTCCCTCTCCCCATCTATACTAAGATTTGGGGTGCTTAGATCCAAAGCGGGTGGGGAAGTTCGCTTTAGGCCAGTTTCATTTTTTTATTGTCCTCAGCTAAAACCAGCTGGAAAGGAGGAAAATGACCCCAGTTTTACTGTCAGTGTGTTGGCAAGAAGGGAACACAATCAGAGGAGTAGTAAGCAGGCACTCTGCTCTGTGAACCAAATGCCCCAAATGCCTCTGGACTTTGAGACTGCCTGTCCATTCCCGGAGCAACCGCAGGCATCACTTTCCAACATCAGTACCCACCCACTGCAGAGAAAAGGACCAGCAAGTGAAACTGATTTACTGTCCCACGCAGCCAGAGGTAAAAGATGGAAGGGCAGTGACCCAGGAGATAACAAGGGGTGCAGATCACACTCGGTGGAATGCGGTACCTGGCACGCACGAAGAGAATTCCCGTATCTCAGATGTTTGCAAGCACCGGTTGACGAATGGCAGAGAGAAGCAGCTGCCACACTGTGACGTCACTCAAACCCCAACCCCTAAAACTACTCAACATGAAACTGAACAAAGCACTCGATACCTATAGGTAATAGTCCTGCAATGACCAGAGCTTCAATAACCTTAGAAGCGTATCCTTCATTTCCAGAAGGGTTTCATTTCTTGGATACATTTTTGGAATGTTGGGTTGAGGCTTAATGGAAGATCCCAGTGCTAGTGGACAATCTTTTTGCTGGCATATGGAGCCTGATGGCAATCTGCTTTATCATTAGTTGCAGGGAGGTTTCCCTGTAGGTTGTTTAGCTGGAATGGACAGATGGACAGCAGTCAATGATATTATCTATACATGCATTCCTAGCTACAGGTGTATCCTCCGGCCAGTGGGTCTCCAAAATGCTCTAATATTCTACAGTAACTGCCTGAGACACCCACTCAAAATAGCCAAAGCACTTTGGTCCAGTGAACAGAGCACTGAAATGGGCAGCAGGAGGCCTGGGTCCTATTTCCAGTTTTGTCCCATGGGCAAGTCACCTCCCGTGCCTCAGTTTCCCCCTCTATAGCAAGAGGGAGCGTTGGCTTGTTTGTAGGACGACATATATTTTTCAAATATTAACAGATTGACAAGAAATACTGTGAATCCTATCAACTGCAGAGCTCTGGGACATCATCTTATGACTTGAAAACAACAGGATCGGGGCATTAGGGGGTCCATCAGTCATTTGGGCGGGTTTTATCATCAGTATGAACTCATTGCAAATAGCTACCAGTCTTTGGGGCAGGAAATGAGATACGGGTGAGCTAGCTACATGCACATATCTGCCCACTGTTCTGATGTAGCTGGGGAGATTTCCCTAGTTTTGCTGGAGAGGAATCTGATTGTTCTGCACCAGCTTGAAGTCAGTTGCTCATTCACTGCAGCAGCAGCCTGAGAAAGAGGCAAGATTGCCATGAAGGATACCTTTAGAAGATGCTCTTTCAGGTCCCAAAATATAGAATTCTAGTTGGAAGAAGGCACGGTTCAAAGTTTGCATAAACTCATTGCTTTCAGTTGGGTGGATCTGGCCGATGAATTGGATCTCATTACGACAATTTCCATGTCCTGGGGTAAGACTGAAATATTCACCTAAGAACGGAGAAACTGGCATATTTTCCTTACGCAGGGGATAGTTGCAAGGTCTTTCTAGGCTTTCCATTTAGATGAGAAACTTCTCTATTTTTCTTAAACTCACAGCAAGATTAAGAATTAGGTGCATGCAACAGAGGACATTGTCACAGGCTTTTTCTGACAATTCAACCCCATGCTGCATCTTGATTTGCAAGAGCACTGTAAGTAGAACCAGAGGTCATTGCCATTTTTTGACAAAGTTCTCCTCAAAAAAAGTACATAGGAGAGCCGTAGACTTGAAGTTGGAGCTTTTGTGAAATTGTGGTAGAAGTGAGCAAAACGTTCTGGTTTCGTTTTACCAAAAATTGGGCTTGTTGGTCTGCAGGTAGCGTCCGCTTCAGAAAAAAGTTTTGCTGAGCGTCACAAAAAATGAAACGGGGCCTGTTTCAAGATCTAGGAAGTGAAAATGCTGAAAATCTATTTTCTAAAACAGATCAAAAAATTGAAGACCATTTTTAAATATACATTATGCACATATGTAGAAAAATAACATACATAGGGGCACACAAACACAAGGATCTCTAAGAGAACGCAAGATTTGTTTCCTTCTCCGTTAAGGGCAATCAAGGTGACATGCTTTATACCACATTTCCCCTTATGTTTTCCTGTAACCAGGGGAGACTACGGCTTATATGATAACAGGCAGCAGCTGATTCACCGCTGATTAGCCAATATTTCATTCCTCTCTGTAGGCACGTCTGTCACATACCAGACAGCTGTGGGGAGAATACCTTGCAATAAGCCCGAGGCCAGACTCCTGGCCTCAGTCTGGCGCTTAAAAAAGAAACCTTAGTGGGTAAGCTTAAGCTTCATTCTGAGTTTGTCCAAGGTAACTCAGCCCAACAGACCACACCCTGTGGACAGTAGTTAAAGTACCACTGGCAGGGACCAGTTTGGTTAGCAGGAGATGTGGTGTCGTTATCTGTATCAAAAGCCATTAATGTTTGTTTTTAAAAAAATCTTGAGGTACTATATATTGTTAGTGGTTGGTGCCCCTCAAGCAGGGACATTGGAAGGACAGCAAAAGTGTGGGGTAGGAGGAAGGATCCCAAACTGGTCAAGTAGGAGTGGTGTTGTGAAGCTGTGTGCCAGGTTACTACGCCAGGAACTCAAATTTGACCCAGCTGTCCCTCCATCATCTCATTACACCACCCAGTGCCCTTGACTCCCCTCCTCCCACCTCATTGCACCTGCCAAGTTCAATTTCTCGCAAGTGGGGGGCACAGCCCCCCACCCCATTTAAACAGTGAGGAGGCAAAGACTCTTGGACACCCACCCCCTCATCTCTGGCAACCACATTCTGAGGCAAGTCTGTGGTCTTAGTACAGTCCCATGTCACTGCCCCAGCTGCAGAAAGCAGAATGGACCATGGAGACTGAACTACCATCTTGCTTGGGCACATGGCCCCTGCAGGGAGAGCACGAGGCACGTCTCCTGGGTTATGTTGCTGACACACCGTGCCCCCCGCCTGCTCTCGCCACAGCCACCAGCGCAGACGGGGTGTAGTATCCTATTCTGGCGACTGTGAAGGTCTCTTCCAGCTTAGAGCGGGGATGTGGGTCTACACAGAGCATGTAGAATGTTCTCTAGCTTTCTCAGCCCTGTGTCAGTTGGCTGTTTGCTCCCAGCCTTCCTCCTCCCTCCAGCACGCTCCGTCTCTTCACCTCAGCTTCGCTCCACACCTGCTGCTGCCTCTCTCCCTCCTTCCCTTCCCACCTCGCTGATCCCCGCCTAAAGAAACCCACCCCAAACCCAACTGACCCTCTGATCAAAATCGTGGATGTAACATGCCATTGCCGCCACCACCCTGTCACTCTGCCCCCACCTTTTGTCCGTCTCTTTAGATAATACTGTCTGTTTCCTTACACTCTCTGGATCCATCTGTTTTCTCTTGTCTAACACCAAGATTGTCAGCTCGGTGGGGCACGATCGTCTTTTTGTCCTGTGTTTGTACAGCACCTAGCACGATAGGGCGCTGGGCCTTGACTGGGGCTCCTGGGTGCGATGGTCAAGCAATTAAATAATGATTTTCCAAACAGAAGGCGAAAGTTAGCTCAGTCATAAAGCACTTGGAGACACTCTAATGGACAGTCTGCCTCCCACACCGTAAACACAGTGCCCTATAGGTGTATAGATTCCCAGGTCAGAAGGGACCACTGTGATAATTTATTCTAGTCTGACCTCTTGCATAACACAGGCCATACAACTTCGCCCAAATAATCCCTGTTTTAGCTAGGGCAGATCTTGCAGAAAAACATCCAGTTTTGATTTTAAAATTCCCTGTGAGGGAGAATTCACCACAACCTTTTGTAAGTAGTTCCACTGGTTAGCTACCCTCACTGTTAAAAAATTATGCTTTATTTCCTATCCGATTTCGTCTAGCTTCAACTATCATTGGTGCCGAAAGAAACCTGATTGCAGCTGTTAGCAATGTAGGGCCCATGACCCACAGGGGAACAATTCCAGTTCTACCCCAGAAAGTGCAGCATACACACAAGAGCCAGCTCCTAACAATGATGGTTTGCCTGGACAATGCCCCTGATTTTGGGAAGAAGACTGTGGGAGCGCTCATTCTGCAGAGTCAAGACTTTCTGAGACACACATTCCCCCATTTAGCGATCCCCGGCGCTACTAGTTGGCCAAGTCTCTAAATACACCAGAGGCTGCACAAGTGCCCAAATGGGCTAGGGATACAAATACCCGATCACCACCCTACCCCTGCTCTGTCACTTCGTGCAGCCTGGCTTTGTTTGCATTCACTGACCACACCCTGGCCTCCAGCGGTGCCAGCAGGTTTTGGCCACTTTAGAAATTATACCCTCTTCTAAAGGTCATTTATATACACAGCCGGCTCAAGCCTTCCCAGTCGTGTCTTGCGGCATTTTACATGCTACCTGTCTCCACCCTCCGCTTCCTGGCTCCAATCCCTAAGTCTGTTTTTAAGTCCACTTAAAGGTTCCTCCTTATGCTATGTTTCCTGACCTTGGAAGTGAGTATTATGCACAGGGCTGTATTATTCAAGGGGCCTCAGCTCTGCTTTTCTGTTTACACTGGCAGATTTGTCTATACAGCCCTCAGCAGGTGCAACCCCCCCAAATCTGGGAGCACAAGAGGCGCAGGCGCACACACGTCGGGTCATTTGATATTTAAGTACTTGATCCACCGGAGCGTTTGGCCCCCAAGCCACATTCCAGGTGTAAGAGCAGAAACCACTGGGCAGAGTTGGACTCAAGTGTCCACTTGTGTGGGCGAAAGAACGTTGCAAGCCAGAGCGAATGCGAGATGCACGTACAGAGCTTTGAGAGCATAGCTTCTAACTCCAGCTCTGGGGAGATTACCCCGATGCAGGTTGTAGGGCAGGTGTTCCACATTGGGTTGGGATTCTCGAGAGAGCTAAGGGAGTTAGGCACTTAGCTCTCATTGACTTTCAATTGGATTTGGGCACCTAATCCCCTTAAGACCATTTGAAAATCCCAGTGTAAGTACCTGGGGCCCAAAGCTCCAAGATAAAGCAGAAGTGACTCCCATTTCTTTCGGTGGAGCTCAACCAGTGTAGAACCACAATAAGCAACAGGAGACTCCAGGCCCCAGAAGTTTACCCGACCTGCTAGAGGCAGCGCGGCAAGACAATTCAAGTCGCCAGCTAAAGAGCAAGTGATGTGCCACATGGGCTCGTGGACGCTCGGTGTGGTTATTGTGGTTTTGCAAAAGAGCAAGGCATGTGCTTCCAGTCTGGAAGATTTATTCCAGGTTAAGGAGAAATACGAATCTCCCATCAAGAAGCAGAAGACAGCAAATTACCCCCTTCAACAGCTACCCTCAACCAGTTCCCAGCACTGCTCATGCCAGTGCTGCATCAACACGGGCATTAGAAAGTTCATGAGTGCCAGCTGCAGGAGTGGAAGCCAAGAAAGTCCTCTGCAAACTAGAATTCCTTTTGATAGTGAGCTCCACTAGTTACCCATGATGTGCTAGTTGCTTTCCAGATATTGGAGAAGGAAATGATCCCTGCTCCAAGGAGCTCACAGCCTCAGGACAGGCAGACAGCTAGACAGAAACTGGGGGACACGAACGGCTAGGAATATTTATTTAATCCCTAACATAATTCATTGGGTCAACTCCTCAACTGGTTAACCCAGTGGAATCATAGACTCATAGAAGATTAGGGTTGGAAGGGACCTCAGGAGGTCATCTAGTCCAATCCTCTGCTCAGAGCAGGACCAATCCCCAACTAAATCATCCCAGCCAGGGCTTTGTCAAGCCTGACCTTAAAAACCTCTAAGGAAGGAGATTCCACCACCTCCCTAGGTAACCATTCCAGTGCTTCATCATCCTCCTAGTGAAATAGTGTTTCCTAATAACCAGCCTAGACCTCCCCCACTGCAACTTGACACCATTGCTCCTTATTCTGTCATCTGCCACCACTGAGAACAGCTTCGCTCCATCCTCTTTGGAACTCCCTTCAGGTAGTTGAAAGCAGCTATCAAATCCCCCTTCACTCTTCTCTTCTGCAGACTAAATAACCCCAGTTCCCTCAGCCTCTCCTCGTAAGTCATGTGCCCCAGCCCCCTGATTATTTTCATTGCCCTCCGCTGGACTCTCTCCAATTTGTCCACATCCCTTAGCAAGGAGCTAGTCCAGTCTAAGCAGCACAGTGAAAGTGGGCTTTTTAAGGAGGAAATTAAAAAACAGGGCTGAAATGGGAGGATATTTCCTGGAAAAAAAAATCCCGTTTGAGATTTTCCAGTTAGGAAAACACTTTTCCTGCGGGCACATTTGAGACATTAAATGTGGAACAGGCTAGTTTCCTCGCTGACTGGTTTCCAGTGGGAAGCCAATACCAACACGTGGAAAATGTTATTTTCGGAGAGGAAGTTAACACGGGCATGTCTACACTGCAATCTGAGGTGTGACTGCAACCTGGGGTGGGGGGTGTGCACCAGCATGGTAGTAGACGGGGCAGAATCGGTTTCAGCATGGGCCGTACGAGCCCACCTGGAAGCAATTACTTGCATTGCTCTCCTTGCAGACGCTGAAGCCCGCTTTACCCATGCTAGCCCAGATAAAGCTAGTGCAGGTACCAGGTCTGTCTCCCGAGCTGCAAACACCTCCCCCCCTCGCCCCGAATTGCAGTAGACAAGAATTCCACTGGCTTCAATGGGATTCTTGCCTGAGTGGTGACTTCAGGGTCAGCTCTGGAGATTTTGAGAGCTCTTGGGTCTGTGTGCACTGGGCTCTGATTCAGATTGGAGCCCAAGACCCACTTTTGTTCACACACAAACCAGTCTGACTCAGGTCAGCAAGCACTCGGGACCCAGGTCCTAGGAGCCTGCGAAGCAGGTGGGTCAGAACCCTAGTCCCACTGGGGCTCAGGTCCACCCCCTATCGTCAAGCCGCAGACCCAAGTCGTAGTGTGTAGTGCAGTCAGCTGCGAGACCCGGATCCAGCAATTGTATGCTCACGTTTACAAAGCAGCGTGGCCGGCCCAATGTGGGCTTGGAAACACCGAGCCCGCAAGCCTGGGTCTCACAGATCTGACTGTTGATCACAGACGTACCCTCAGACGCACTGCATGTGCTCCCGAAGCAGCCCGTAAACATTCAGGTTTTGTTTTTTTTAAAATCTGTGTGCAAATAACTGAGCAGCAATTGGCACCATTTTCTTCTGCACTTGCCAAGCTCTGGCATTCCCCCACCCACTCACAGTCCCAGTGTAAAATGGGTTGCCTGCCAGCTTGAAAGAGAAGTGGGCATGCGTTCAAATCTAGCTCCTTGTGGCGAAAAAAACCAGAGGGAAGCCCCTGTCAGCACAGGGAAGTGTGATTTATTGAGAGATCGGGTTGCGAGAGCTGATCTGCTTGCAGATTAGATGCCAGGAGATGGTGTGGACTAGAGGGATGACTCAGAGACAAAGCACTCTGCTAGGTTTGTTGGTAAATAACAGAGAGAGACTTGAGCCAATGTTTGGAGCCAGATTTGAACCTTTACCAGCAACCGGCTCAGGGGAGGGGAATTTGGTTCTTATTAATTATGTGTATTTCAGTAGCACATTGGAACGCCAGTCGGGAACCAGAGTCTCCTTGTGCCAGAACAAGGGGCAATGGTCTCAATTTGCAGTGGGGGAGGTCTAGGCTGGATATCAGGAAACACTGTTTCACTAGGAGTGTAGCACTGGAATGGGTTCCCCAGGGAGGTGGTGGAATCGCCATGCTTAAAGGTTTGTAAGGCCCAGCTTGACAAAGCCCTGGCTGGGATGATTTAGTTGGTGTTGGTCCTGCTTTGAGCAGGGGGTTGGACTAGATACCTCCTGAGGTCTCTTCCAAACCTAATCTTCTATGATTCAATACTTGAGATCAAAGATTCACCATTTAAAGCCCAGACTCATTTGGCTCCTTTGTTCTGGCCTCCTGCACAATGCAGGCCAGAGCTTCACTCAGTGATTCATGAATTCCTTGCAGTTCCCTGTTCTAATCATACAGGAATGGCTTAAATCACAAAGCTGTATGTGTTGAATGTTCCAGTGCCCTCTCCCCATGCACACTTTCCTGTCAGAAGGAGCATGACATTCGCACAAATGAACATAAGAATGGACAAACAGCATCAGAACAATGGTCTGTCTAGCCTAGTATCCTGTCTCTGACAGTGGCCAGTGCCAGAGCTTCTGAGGGAATGTCCAGAACAAGGCAGTTGGCATGATTCACCCAGTCTTCCCCTCTTGGCTTCTGACAATCTGAGGTTTAGGGTTCCAGAGAGCCATGAGGTTGCATCACTGACTATCTTGGCTAATAGCCATTGATGAACCTATCCATAAATTGATCCAGTTCTTTTATGAACCCAGTTATACTTTTGGTCATCACAACATCCCCTGGCAGTGAGTTCCACAGGTTAATTATGTGTGTTGTGTGCAAAAGTACTTCCTCTTGTTTGTATTAAACCTGCTGCCTATTCATTTCATTGGGTGACTCTTGGTTTTTTTATTGTGGGAAAGGGTAAACAACATTTCTTTCTTCATCTCTTTGCTAGGACTCCTCTTTTTAGCCTCTCCTTATCTGGAAGCTGTTCCATACCCTTGATTATCTCTGTTGCCCTTCTCTGACCCTTTCCCAGTTCCACTGTATCCTTTCTCAGATGGGGTGACCAGAACTGGATACTGCATTCAGGGATAGGCGATGATGCCAACACACCCCGGATTTATATAGTGGCATTATGTTATTTTCTGTCTTCTTTTCTATCCCTTTCCTAATAGTTCCTAACATTTTTGACCACTGCTATGCAATGAGCTGCAGTTTTTCAGAGAACTAGCCACAGTGACTCCAAGATCTCTGTCTTGAGAGGGAACAGGTCATTTAGATCCCAACATTATACATACGGAATTGGGATTGTTTCTTCCATTGTGCGTTCCTTTGCACTATTGATTTGTTAAATGGTATTGAAATTTATTTATTTCTTAAAGAAGAGGAGACGATAGCCCTGATGCTAAAGAGAGAGCTGAATGAGAAGCCGCTATGTTATCTTAACATCCAGCCATTTGTTCCTTTGTTGCTTATCGTTAGTTATTTGGATAGCGCCCCGGAGCCCCAGGCATGGACCAGGACCCCACTGCTCTAGGTGTTGTACAAACACAGAACAAAGACATAATCCCTCACACGACGCACATCTGCCCCCTAGCACCAGGCAGGGCTGTGCCCAGAGGAACACGTCAGTTCTAGGGCAGAGTGCCATTTTCCCATTGGAACAAGTTTTTGTTCAGTTTCTGGTGAGTTTGGGATTCCTGCTCTCCTTTCAGAGGCAAGAAAAGGAGGAGGAAAACACAGAGGGGAAAACTCAAAAGCCTGATGAGAATGCCAGATAAGAGCATTTTAAAACTCCCCAGGGTTTTCACAAAAAGCTTTTCACCATTGTTCAGGCAGCTCCATTTCACTTTACCATCCCCACCTGCAATCCAGCCCACCACTCAACAGACCTTGAGAGAAACATGGAAAGATATTATACTTCACTGTGCAAGAGCAACACTGAACCTGACCTGCCTAGCTGCTGGCTTTTAAGGGACTCTTTATGCCCTCAGGACTTCTAGGAGCTCTTGGGCCAGAGTGCTCCAGGTGCCATGACCACTAGTGGTGCAACAGTGATGTTGACTAGATTGGAGAGGGGGGAAACAGGTTCTCTCAACAGGCAGCAAAGAGGTCTTGAACCACCAGTCAAATTTGCTGATTAGGTGAGATCATTCCTTGGTTTCATATAGTTCACCCAAAAGCCATCAGATAGCAACAGTTTTTGGGAACTTCCAGTCACTGAAAGCACCAATGTAAGTCTGGAAAGAACTAGACTTTTACTGGGTAGGGGGAAGATCCATATGTCCCACCAGCAATCAAGTTTAGGTGGAAGTTCCAACAATCCCACCAGCATTGTCTCTCCCGTACAATGACCATAGTGTCTGAGCCAGTGCTTTTTGTGGGAGGGAGATGCAATGATACCCCAGAAGAGATCCCACAGACTTTGCCTTGCCTTGTCCACTCTCCTGGTTCATCCTCATGCTCAGAGCATTCCAGTCCTAGAGTGCCACACATCCCCTTAAGAATCCCCTTCCCTCTCACCACATCCTTCCCCCCCTGCACCCCAGATTCCAACAGCACTTCCCTCATTAGTAGCATCTCTTCATGGAGATGTTATTTGATGTATCAACAGCTGGCTACATCAAAACTTATGCCTGCACCCCCAACTTCAAGGGAAGGGGACAGCTCAGACTCTTAGCATAGTAAGGACAGCGCAGGGCCAGCCTTATGGGAGGGTGATGTAGGTGACTGCCCAAGACGCAATGCAAGAAGCGGGTTGTGTCTAGGGAGTGAGGCCATGGAAGAGAGCTCAGGGCAGTGGGTTGATGGAGGTAGCAGGGGGATAGGCGGGAGGCTAGAGGAGGCAGCGGGGACGTTGGGGAGAACCAGGGGAAGACAGCAGAACATGGGGGGTGGTGAGTGGGGAGGTAGTGGCCCAGGGTGCCAAAATACAAGTTCACCCAGCGTGCCATTTTCCTTAAGGCCAGCCCTGGGAGAGTGCCCAACCCAGAGAGCTTTCAATCTAAGTACACAAGACAACAACAGGTGAGCGGGGAAACTGAGGCACTGAGCAGGGAAAATGACATGCCCCAAGTTGCACAGCAAGTCAGTGGCAGAGCTGGGAATAGGCTCCAGGCCTGACTCCCAGTCCAGTGCCCATAGGCTCTAGGCCTCCCCATCACACTCTGCCTTCCTTAGGCATCAGCATAGGTTCTCAAAGAACATTTACCACACACAGCGACCGGGTCACAGAGAACAAAGGGGACATGCTGCATGCTAAAGGCAGCAAGGCTGACCTCAGCCAGCCTGTGGCACTACACAAGGGCATTAAACTGAAGAATAAAAAAACAGGCTCAACCATGAATGAAACAGAAATTCATAAAGTTGGACATGCCTTCGGTTACTTACAGTCAGCAGGAAGCAGCCGCGGCTGTGGTCCTCAGCAGAGCAGTAAACAGGGGCAGTTCTAGGTATTTTGCAGCCTCAAGCACGACAGGCAGGCTGCCTTCGGTGGCGTGCCTGCGGGGGGTCCCCAGTCCCATGGATTCGGCGGCACGCGTGCGGGAGGTCCGCCGAAGCCGCGGGACCAGCAGACCTGCTGCAGGCAAGCTGCCAAAGGCAACCTGCCTGCCGCCCTTGCAGAGACCGACAGAGCGCCCCCTGTGGCTTGCTCCCCCTCCCCCCGGTACGCACTTGGCGTGCTGGTGCCTGGAGCCACCCCTGGCAGCAAGGGAGAGATGATAAAGGGATACCTCTTACTGCATCCACAGGGTCACAGACCCTGACTTTGCCCCTCCTAGAGGAGGGGGACCACAGTGGGGGGGTCAGCGTGTTTGGAAAGCATGCACAGGGAGGAGAGGGGCATAACCAGGAGGAACATCCCAGTCAATGCCTTTGTGCATCTGGAATGACAGGAAAAGCTCCGTCCAAACCACACCGGGGTCCTCTAAATACCAAGACCAAGGCAGCTCATGTGCGGGGACACACACCCAGGCAGCTCCCATCCCAGAGCTGCCACCTCCACTACTGAGATTTCCCAGAAGCAACTTGTGTAGCTAAGTGGCCACGATAGGCTTACTCCCAGAGTATCATGGGCTGGAACCTGGCTCCCCTCCCTTACTTCCTGTTTCTTCAGAGAAAAGTCCCTCCCCCTCATCCCAGCTGTTCTCATGCATTTAAACACAGCAGCAAGGTCCCAGCCTGCAAGTGCTGTGAGTAGATTTATTTTTGTTGCCCAGAGCAGCCCCGATATGAAAGCTAGGGACGTTGGGTGCCCTCTTTGAAACATGGCAAAGGGACCTTATTTTCAGTAAGGCAGAAGCTCTGCATGCCCTAAAAATCAGGCCTTTGTCAGGTGTCGCAAGGTACCCAAAAATAAACCAACCCCCAGGGTTCTGAAAAAGAAAAAAAAAAATCCCTGGCCACTTTAATAGGCTTAGTCTAAGTACACTAAATATCCAGAGATACCATCCTTAGAGAGTCAGGGCTGGAGCCAGCTGTCACAAAGAAATATATTTCCTCCTGTCCCAGCAATTTTTCTCTAGTTGCTCCTTCTTACTGGCTTGGCAGGCTGGACAGGTTTTTCGCCCTGCCAAACTGCTGAGCTTGGGCTCAGTGTGGGTAACCTGTGGCTCTTACAGAAGATGTTGGCAAAAGAACAATTTGCGGCCCTCCTGTTTAGGCGTCATGTTTACTAAGCAATGAAGTTGGAACTAAAAACATACGGAGGTGAGCTCACTGCGGAGCAGCTTCTGTGACGAAGTGGGACTGTTCTTAATGTTCTCTCTAAATACTGTGTAGGTGCCTCAGTTTCCCCTATGCAGCTCTTAAGTATCTAGGTGGTAGGATAAGGGGGTGTGATTGTTGCAGAGCTTTAGAGGGCCAGTGTGATGGTGTCTGCACAGAGAATGGCTGATGCTCTGTCTCCTGGCAATTGATGGCCTGGGCCCCTCCCCTGCAAAGCTGCCAACTGAAGGTGTTGGAGAACAAAGAGATCAGGTGGCCTTCTGCTTCACGTCCTTGGAGTGCATTGCTTGTACGGGCACGAGCCCTTTATTAGCAAGGCCCCACTGGGCCGGTGTGGGCACGCCCTCCCCCTGGACTTGTTGTCAGGCTCCATTAGGCCCATTTAAAGACGGAGATGCCGATCGCATGGTTCTGAGCCAGCCATCTCAGTTGTTCCTTGGGGATGTTTTGGATAGAGCTCTCCCCTGAAGCAGTGATCTCAACCCAGGTCTTCCAACCCTAGGGGAGCACCCTAACCACCAGTTTATAGAGTCCTTCTCACCCTCTCTGGATCTTTAATGTTACAGAAAGTGGAACAGCTTCAGCAGGAGAGAGCGTGACCCAGAAGTTTGGCTGTTTTCTGCTCTAGGAATTGTTCTGGGGCAGTTCTCTGGCCTGTGTTATACAGGGGGTCAAACTAGATGATCCCAGTGGTTCCTTCTGGGCTTGACACCTGTGAATATCTTATAGCCCCAGTGGTTAGGTACTGCCTCCTAGGATATGGGGAAAGGTGGGTTCAAATCTCTTCTCTACATCAAGCAGTGGAGACATTTGAACCCAGGTCTCTCACAACCTGGGTGAGGATGCTAACTATTGGGTGAAGACAGCAGCAGCAGCAGCATCTAAACCAGGTCAGTCCTAAGTCCAGGACGGGGCTCCCAGCTTCCAATCCCAGATGGCTTGAGGTGCCTAACTCCCTTTGGGGGGGCAGTTTAGGCCTCACCCTTCTCTTTGGCATTTCCCATTAGCTATCAAGCTGCTCCCTGTTCAGCATGTCGGCTTTTTTGTAAAGCCCATTCTTGGGTGCCTAACTCCCCCCGCGCATTAAAGCCCAGGTGCTAACTCAGAGCAGGGGATCCCAGGAGGCACCTAGAAGGTAGGCGTTGCAACACTGAGGCTAAGTCCCCTTAGAAACCGGCCATTAGCACATCAAGAGACGTTAATGCCTAGCCCAGCTTTTGACTACGGCTTTTGTGGCTCTCAGTCCATAGTGCCTCTGCTGAGGCTGCCATCACGCCCCTGGGGATTTGGCAGTGACACCTGCGGACACCTCTCGGTTGAGATACAAACTTGCTCCATCCAGGCGGCAATCCTGCAGTGATCACTGCACAGTAATCCCCCTGCAGCCACACAACCCCTCAGTGACTTCAGTGGGAGTCTGATCCCATCCATGGAAGCCTTAGATAGCCTCTAGTTACTGTCGCTTACAAAGCGGGACTAGTTTCCTACAGGTGACGTAGTCCCTTACCAGTCTCAGTGCCCGCCAGCCCCACACCACTCTGGAGCGATACAGACCAATGGAGAACAAGGCTGACACTCTACTAGATAGTCTGTTAACACTTAGCAGTGTGTTTGCTAGGTATTTAGGGCCTGAGCCAAAGGCGACTGAGCCTTGCCACCCACTTCAGTGGGCTTTGGAGCAGGTTGTTAATTCCAAACACACCTAGGGATTTCATATATACATCTTAGGGCTAAATAATCCTAGGCTGGAAAAAAAAATAAATTTGCTGACACAGGTAATGGGGCAGAACGGCTTTTGAATGGTTTATGGTGACAGACTCAAGGCGTCTTTAATGTTTTTATGTTAACTGCTTTCGGCCGGCCCCTTACGTGACTTTATTTTATAATACGATGTATTTTTGTCCAGGTAACAGGGTGCTGCCCGTCTGAGGCTATTTGCACAGCTGGAAAAGGAGCGGTTCCTGGCTTGTCAAAACACAGCTGGCAGGAAGCAGAAAACAGTGAGCCTTCTAGTAAAGGGAGAGCCTTATGCCAGCATGCCCTGGGAGTGCCAGGTTAGATGTGATCCTCAGTTCCCGGGGTGGGGGGGGGAAGAGTATGTTTCCTTCCAAGTGACTGCATCTGTAAGAGGAAGCAGATCTCTAGGCAGATTTAGCAATGCCTAGTGCTATGGCTGTGACAGATAGGGCAATTTTCTGAACTAGCAATGGGAAAGCCTATTGAATTAAGTTTAGATGTCTTTGAGGTCCATTGTTAAATGAATGGTTTATGTATTACTGAGGGCTGGGATTGTGTGTAACCGCTCAAGGAGGAGATGGGATATGAACCCTGAGAAGTAATATGTACTTCAGAGGACTGTATTGAACAATGTGCCAAGCAAGAATGTACTTTTGCGACAAATTGTATCAAGTGTTTTGCCTGGGCATGCTCTAGTGGGGAGGTGGATGCAGATTCTTTCTATTGGCTATGGAAAACCCCAGCCTTTTGAAGCTATGCCCTGAAGAGAGGGCTACTCTCTGCTGATTATCTGTTCCCGGAGTCGGAAGATCAAAGGGACAAGCTGTTATAAAGGAAAGACTGAACCGTTCCTGGGTGTTCTGGTTCTGAACTAAGGCAGCTGTGAACTTGTAACCACAGAAAACCCCCTTGGTGGGGTTTGAAGGATTGACTCCAACATGCGCTGGAGTTAGAGGATGATCTCCGGTGACTGTATTAGCACACATATAGGATCTTTTATTGGTTTTAGTATGTTTTTTTTCCTGTAATGCTTTCACCTTAAGAATACATGTGCTTGCTTAGAAAGGGCCATTTGGTAACTTGTAACTGCAGGTACTTACAACTGTTCATAGCCTTTGAAGAGAAAGTAAAGCACAGGGATATCACCATGTAGGCAGGGAACTGTACAGCTTGGAAAAACATGGATCAGGAGAGAGACGTGGGTCTCTGCCCAAGAGAGGTGATGGCTGAGGAATCCTGAGTGGGTGCCATCATGGGACTACGGAGGGAGATTACAGGTGCAGTTTTCCTGGATTGCGACAGGGTCTTGGGGAGAGAGGGGGGAAGCCCAATAGCTGGGAAGGTAGGTAGGTTTCCTGCCCACAGTATATAGTCAAGACCCGATTTCTCAGCTAGACAGCCCCTGAGTTGGGCTGAAGTTTTGCTAACCTACACAGCAGCAGGGCCTGGTTCTTTGGGAGAGCTTGGCAAGGAACTTATCACACTCACCCCAAGCACGTTAGCCCTGAGTCACTAATATTAGCATGTTCTATCAGGGCAGACCCCGCTTCACTCCGAGACACCAAACGATGACATTTCCCAGCTGCTGAATGACTCAGAGACCAAAATACGAGAACGGTCCTCAGCCTCACTAACTGCAGACTCAGCGTTCCCGGTCCTTCCCCCTCTGGACTCCTCTGTGCATGTGCCTTGTGGTTTTCAGGCTGGATCAGCCTCCCTCTCCTGCCTTGAGCCCCAAGAAGACCAACCATGATTTTGATCTCTCTTGCTGGAAGGGTGGTTAGCCAGTTTTGGCTCTCCATACCCCTTCAAGCCAGGGTAACCAGGGACTGTGAGGCACTGGTGCTATTCAGGACCATTAGGTCTTGCAGGGTCCCTGGAGGCAGAAAAGAGCCATGACTCAGTTGTAATGGTGACTATGCAGATTCTTTATTAAGGCGACTGAGACACAGACAGCCCCTGTATCTCTCTCCCTAGCTGACTGCGCCCAGGCATAGCTACAAGACACCCAGATTTGGTCCTGTTAGAATTACTGCACACAAACAGGCACTCCCAGGCCAGGAGGGTATTACTGTAGATTAAAGGAAACAACAAAGGATACAGAGCCTAGGACAACAGGGCTGTGAGCTTGGCCCTGCTGTAATAAACATGATTCACGCTACGTCTACGGCCTTGCTGCCCGTGGAGATTTCAGCCAGCTGGACACAGCTGCAGTGGGTCAAAGCCCTAACACAGGCGGGCACAGCTGCCATGGTCTGCACTGGTGCCGTCGCATCGGTGGCTGGGATCACTGAGTGGGCTGTCTGCTTTGGAAGCAGGCACCTGGCATCAATTCACAGCACTGCCCCATGGCAGGGGTCACCCCCCTGCTGAATGGAGTGGTGTGCATGCCTGCATCTGTATAAAGAGGATGCTACCTCCTCCTGCCCTCCAGGTGATAGGGGTTACAGGCTATATTCACTAGGGCCTGACACACACAGCTGTTATATAGCATTTTTCATCTGCAGCTCTCAGGGTGCCTTACAAAGAAGGGCACTAGCATTATCTCCATTTTACGCATGGGGAAACTGAGGCACAGGGCAGGGAAGTGACTTGCCAAAGGTAACATAGGACATCAGTAGCCAAGCTGGGACTAGACACCTGCTCTGCTGCATCCCCATCCGCATGTCAAGGTTCTTAATCGGGCTCTTGGGCACCACTATATGTAATGAACAACAGTGCAATGGGCTTATTGTAACAGGCTCCAGCCAAGCTGGCTCTGTCCCCACTGCTGTCTGACCCTTGGGGCTTTAATCTCCACCCCCAGCCCAGCTTGCCTTCACGCTCCGCCTGTGCTGCTGGCATTGTGTGAGTGACATGTGCTCTGATTGTTTTCAATGGCAGGATAGATGTGCTCACAGCTCCTGACAGCACACAGCCCGTAGCAGTCACGGGACTCGTCTTTTGCTGCATCTGTCCATTAAAGTGCGACATCAAAGTGACTGAGGCCAGGTGACCAGCCACTCCAGAACAAAATGGCCCAGCAGCCTCTGTTAACAGAAAAACATCTTCTGACAGCAGTAATGGGACTGCAAAGCCAGTCTGGGATGAATGCTGTGATAGACAAAGCCAATGCAATGGAACCTTCACTGCAAGCTGTTAGCTCAATTGGTCCTTATGGAATTGACGTTTTAAATGCATTAAGAACCCATTTAGAGGTTAAGCCCAGATCCTCAAAAGGCATTTAGGGGCCTAACTCCGATTGATTTCCACTGGAGTTAGGTGCCTAAATATCTTTGAGGATCTGGGCCATAGGCCCTGATCCTGCACTGAGGGAGACCATGCATCTCCAGTGACCTCTGACCACTAGCCCGCTGCTGCTAGCAGTACTGGGATGCAGCTTTTTAAAGCTAGACAATGAACTGTAAGAACCAACCCTGTTGTAGCAGGGATATGAACCCATTGACCTAATGAGTCTGTTCCCACTCCAGCATCCAGAAGTCTACAGCCTTTAATTAGTAGGTGAAAGTATAATCAAGAGCAACCAACTTGCTGTCACATGTCTAAGCAAACAAGTCATGAATGGGGACAAAGTTCAACAATTGCCAGTAAGCTTCCAGTCAGGGGGCTATGTGCAATATCATCGGGGAATTCCAATCACTTTGCTACATCTTGCCCTCTGAAAACAATCCGAGGTTAAAGGGAGAAAAAAATGTTAAAGGAAAAAGTTGGGAATTTTAGGTACCAAACCAATACTGCGTGGATTACACACACATTTCATCAGAAAACAGAATCAAATCCATGAACATTTCTATTAAATACCTTGAACCTGATTCTTAATTTCATTTTACACCAATGTAACTACATCTGCAGCACAGCAGTTTCTTCTGATTTGCACCATGGGGAAAGGAATCAGATCAAGCCAAACATCAGATCAAGTATTTCCACAAAAAACAACAGGTCAGATTTAAAAGATTTCGAGCGTGTATTGCAACCCAAATGCTACTTCTTTGTGGTAGTACCTGACAGTGAGATAAGTGGTCTGTATTTATCCTTGGAGCCCGCTGCCATTATGGGGGCGGGGGAAGTAAAATCTAAACTACCGTGATCTGCCTTTATAACAGAAATCAGTTCTCCTGGTCATATTGCCAGTGCTCTGGTCATTGTAAAATCAGTAGTCTTGCAGAGTTATTTGGACACAGCACTGAAAAGCGTTATTGAAATGCTTGGCAATTTTTGTTGATAAGGCCCAGAACTGGAACTCTGAAGACGTACAGTAGATCCTCAAAAAGTTATGAACACCTCGGGATTGGAGGTTGTTCATAATTCTGAAATGTTTAACTCTGAACAAAAAGTTAGGATGGTTCTTTCAGAAGTTTACAACGGAATATTGATTTAATACAGTTTTGAAACTTTCCCAGACAGAAGAAAAATACTGCTTTTAGCCATCTTAATTTAAATGAAACAAGCACAGAAAGTTTCCTTACCTTGCCAAATCTTTATTTTTTTTAAAGCTTTCCCTTTAATTTTTTAAGTGTACATTTAACACAGTACTGTACTTATTTCCTCTCCCCATTGCTACCTGATTATCACAGAATATCAGGGTTGGAAGGGACTAGTCCAACCCCTGCTCAAAGCAGGACCAATCCCCAGGCAGATATTTGCCCCAGATTCCTAAATGGCCCCCTTAAGGAATGAACTCACAACCCTGGGTTTAGCAGGCTAATGCTCAAACCACTGAGCTATGTACCCCCATACTTCCAGTTCCAAATGAGGTGCATGGTTGATCAGTCAGTTCATAACTGGTGTTCATAACTCTGAGATTCTATTATAGGTTCAATTCTCACCTCTGCCACAGACTCCCTGTGTGCTGCCAGGCTGTTATAATAAATAATTGTGTAGTTCTCCAATACTAGGCAGATGGGGGCCATATAACTACATAGATCCCACTAAAGATGGCCCCTGCCAAATCAGAAGGACCTTCAACTGCTTTGATAATGTGGTCTTCTGGTATATTGTTACATCCTAGAGAAAATTGATTCTTGAAAAGATGCTGTAGCATCAATAAAGCTTTGTCTTGCATACTCACTTCACAATTCTTTGCTTTTATACTTTAAAAAAAGTTGTATTTTTTGCAATACTGAAACTCATGCAGCAGCTCTGCCTTTCAGCAGACTTGGGAGTGATGGGTGCGGTGTAATCCAGGCACACATGCACAGCCCAGCATAGAGCCAGATGTCAAACTGTGGACATCTTTGAAATTGACAGCAGCAGCTGGCTACTTTCAAGGACTTCCACATCCTAAAGAGCTGCTCAAGAGTTGCCGTAGGGTGCGTGTCATGTCAGTGCTATCGAGACCATTTCTGGGCTATGCCATCTTTCTCACAGTCATAACCCTGGTTTGAAAAAGTCCAAGAGGCGGTGGCAAATAAGGTCCCATTCATAGATCCAAAACACTTTGTACAAAGATCCAGTGGAAAAGTTGTGCTTTACTTTTGATTCACATTTATCTCCATTTTTTAAAGTTAAAGATGCCAACCCTCTAAAAATGAATCTGTGCTTTGACTGCACAAAGCTTTTGTGCCTCAGGGTCCCTACTGCCTGCCTGCCATTAGTGCCTGCATTATGCCAGGTTTGCCCACAAAACACCATCCCTGCCCTAGTTTGTAAGCTGCGAACACAAGCAGATAAAGAGATGCATAAATCCATTTGGTTTTTAAAAGTAATTTGTATCACCCCACCCCAGGCAATCCTCTACCTGGCTTGAGTTAATTGGCCAATTTCTTCTCAATGCACATTTCAGCTATGACAAGAAGAGATAGCAGCATTACAAACTAGATCAGGCACAGCATTCTAACTGTTGTTTTCTAGACTGTGAGCTCCTTGAGGCCGGGATGTTGTCATACTCCCTGTTTCTGAAGCATCCTGCAGTTGGTGTGCTACACATATGGGAATAGCTTCCCCTAGAGTGAAGGCCATTAAAAGCGATTCTTAATCATGCAGTAGTAACCCTTTCCTCTCCGCATGCTTTTTCATGATTCATACTTCTCGGGAGTGTAGTCATTACTAGGGGCCCACTAAGGTCTGAATCTGCAAGCAAGGTTAACCTACTAGAGAAACAGTGTGGTTTTAAGGTGGGAAGGGATTTCACAATTCGGTCTGAGATTGCACATTTGCTAGTGTGACATGCAGCACCCAAGACTAACAGGAGAAGGAAAAAAATTTCAGTTCACTTTAGTCCCAGTGCTGGCAAATGCACAATTAGTTCTCCTTGGTTGTGTAGGTAAAAACCACAAAAACGGCACGGAGACTTGAGGGAAGGAACAAAACCTAACGCTACCTTTTAAAATATAAGCGTTATGATTAACTTCCAAGCTGAGTTTCTAAACAAGTAAGGATCTGCATTGCTTTGAGATGACCAAAGAGTTTCCAGTCCAAGAACTGGATCTTATCAAAACTTGTCTAACTCACAATGCACGTTCTAAGCAGCAAGGGTGGTATCTTATTTTGTACAGACAGACAAGGTGGGAAAAGTAACATCTTTTGTTGGACCAGCTTCTGGTGGTACAAGAGAAAAGCTTTTGAGCTCCAGAGTGCTCTTTTGTAGAGTGCCAAACCCACCAGTGTTGGAAGCTATCTAGTCGGGACTTTCCAGTGAAGTCACACTCCTGCACAACTATCCAATATGCACAGTTGCGACCCCATTGCAGAGATGAAGCCAAGCCCCCTTCACACTGTATGGCTGGAAGACGTTAATGCATACAGCCACAGTGTGTGTAGGCCCGAACAGAAGGGGAGAAAGTTCTAAACAGCCCTTCCCCTTCAGCAGTTGTTTGTGGCCCTCTCAAGCACTTTGCTCACTTCATTCTGAGGAATCTCAACTGAGGATGCTCAGTATTCCAAACTGAGGTTTAGTACAAAAAACTGGACGCAGCTCTTGGGGGACAAACTGAAAGGGAAGCCGAAAGAGTTAGTGCAGGCGACATTTAAAGGTTATTCTTCCCCTTACTGTCATTAAAATGGAAAGGGAAGGGAATAACTTTAAGCCTTTTCCACCTACTGATTTCTTGCCTCCTAGAAATTGTTTTGAAAAGTGAATAATGAGCACCCAAAAATTGTCACCTGGAATCACGAGGCCATAATGAGTTTCATCATTAGATTGCTAGTAACATTTTGACTGCCATTTACTGAAAAGTACCTGACAAATCAGTGGAATTGTTCATGCCACGAGGCATTTTCTAGTCAAACCAGAAGAACGCAGAGGATGTGTTTCTCTTTAGTAATGAAATAATTTATTCTCTAACAGTTGAACAATACAGAAGTATACATATACACAGCAAGGTCTTCTAAAACATGTAGTTTCTAAAAATGCATGTGCTAACTGTAATAAAAAGCACCATTATATGGTCTTGACACAGGATTCATAATGTGGTGGTATTTACATTAGGAACTTAACATCTGGAAACAGAATTCATATTTTCCCATCTGCTTGCTCCTCTGTTTAGTCCATTTACTATTTGGAAGACTGCCAAAAATAAAACTGATGGTTCAACAGCAGTGTTGCTAAGAGCACCAACTTGAGAAAAGGAGATAGGCAAGTTTGGTTCTTTTATCAATTTGGAAGAAAAAACAACACAAATAGAACTGGTCAAAACCCCACGTCATTTAAGGTTTGGGCACTTTAGAAGATATAGGTACTTGGAATTTTATTTTTTTTTGCAGTCATACAACAGCTATTCAGCCAACAGCAGCTAGGTAGAGCTGCCCTTCACCTGAACAACATGGTACAAAAAACCTTCTTCCAAATAAATAAAAACGAGGGATCAAGTTTATTACAACCCAGATTTTAACAAAAAAAACAAAAAACTGGCTATAGCATAGAGACATTTGAACGCTAGATGACTATTTGGGGCTGGAATTTTTTGGTGATTTCTTCCATACCACAGAGGTGTCTACTCAGCTAGCTATTCACACAGCTGTCGCATGTTTCAGTAATGCTTGGGACCGAGGTACCTGTTTCTACTAATAGACAGTATAAACAACTTGCAGACCAAGCAGCAATAAAAAAAAGCAACAGAATATACACTTTCAGGGGAGCAGATACATAGCCTGGCAAAAGCAGAATTCTTCCCAATACATTACAGTGTCAAAACCTGAAATTTGTTAAAAAAGGGGCAAAAGAACTCAAAGCTTGAATGTATTGCTAGATAGTATTTCAGATGCCTGTTTCATCTAGTTCACACACTTTGAACGAGCAAGGGAAAAAGCCACCATACATTATAACATAAGGCTCTCTCTTGGCTAGGATGGTAAGCCTAATGCACAGATTTATAGCTCTGGAGTGACACCAGATATAGGGCTCTCTTTGTTTTCAGAGCCGATAGAGAGCTGTAGTGGGTTTGGGACCGGGAGAGAGAAGTGCCTTATTAGAGAACAAAGTGCTAGTGTGGCAATTGGCAGACCATGGCCTGTTAACGTCCAGAGCTCTAAAAAGTGTTTCAGATCATCTTAAGATGTTGTGAAGTTAGTGGCACCTACAGTGCTGCTCAAAAAAGTGCTCTTTGAATTTTCATCATAAATTGGTATTAGCAATGACCCTGGAAATTCACAAGATGTGACTATCAGCACCATGAAGAGTTGAAAGCTCTGCTTTGTAGAAGAAATTAGATTCTGGGTGCTCAACACTCAGGAAAACAAGCTCAATAGGTATAAACAGTACTTTAAAGATGTTTAAGACAGACCATCATTAACACATAAGTTACTGTAATTTTTCTTCTCTGCTCTGATTATTAAGTGCAAGAGTTTCTGATTTCTCTTCCAATTGAGCATGTGCTTGGTTTCACCATTTTCACTGAAAACTTAGTTACTGATTGCAGTATTTTTTAATCTGCCTTTTAAACAAGAAAAAAGTGTGTTTTACATTCACACACATCTGTGCAACTATCAATCGTAAACTTGGAATATACGAGTAGTCCCTCACTCCCTTAATCTACAATTTTTTTTATTTTCTGCAGCTTATTTAGTAATAATGCTGGTGGATCAGTGAATTCGAGGAAAAGGCTGGCAAAACAGAGAAAAATGCTACCATTTCAGCAGCCCTGGAAGTAGACTTAGCTGCCTGAGGCTTGGGCTTGTTGACTAGCAAAGAGGACCAGAGAGATTTGAAGCTGCCAAGGATGGTCCTAGCCAACACAAAAGTGGCCTTGGAGCCCACAGTAGCAAAATTTACTGCACCTGCCTAGAGTTTTGGAAAAGACACCACGTATACCCTTGTGTCAGTTTTGACATTAGTGCATCATTTTCAAAGTTCAACATTTTCTATGCCATCAAAATTGAGAGGACCACATCCAAACAGTGCAAAGGTCAAATAATTACTGTTTTATATAGGGACAAAACACTCAATATTTCACCAAAGGGGAAAAAAAAAAAAAAAGAATGTAGTTAACTCAAAGGCACAACAATTAAAAAACACATTACGCTGAAGCCTTAAGACTCAGTATTTCTAAATTAAAAAAAACAAAACACATACAAAATACACAATTTAATATTTCAAATATACCCCTCCGACACTTTCCAAATATCTAAAGTTACTTTGCTACCTTTTTAAAGGTAGCAATATCTGCAACTCTAGGTTTGGTTTTGTGAGGCAGTTTACGCAACACTTATTTGAAGGAGGGAAAAGCCAAGAGGTTTCAAGCAAAAACATATTGAGCAAAGGACCTCAAAGTGCAGATATTCAACATTTTTTCTTGTTTACAGGTTTTGAGCTAGCTCTCTGAAGATTCTCTGCTTGTACTCAGGAAGCAGGCTTACAAATGCAAAAGGCATACAAGTTTTAGTTCAGTGCAAATCTGCTGGACATCTGAAAATTCCAGCTGTTTAAAAAAAATTTCCTTTTTTCTTTTTTTTAAACATAGCACACATAAAGAGAATATACTTTGGAGATTTTTAGCAATCCACTAGCCTCATTTCCCATCTTTTCTTTTTTTTTAAAGAGTTCAAATTATCCAAAAATAGCTTGAGGATATTTTAAGGAAACATATCTAAATTTTATATAGTTTGCTCATTTGCACTTTACAGAGTGTCTTAGTGCTTTTGGCAACTTGACTAGTTCAGTCTCATGAACTGCATTTTTAAAGACTGCAGGCAAGTGTGAAAGCCCACTTTTGTTGACCATCACTATATAAGCTACATAGCCCTTTTATATAATGAAATCGCTCAGTTGGATATTAGGGCTTCTCTGGTCACCTTGTACCAGCTGGTTGTATTATCAGAATCAAATATTGAATATTCATTGTGAGGAGTTTGCCAAGTGGGCTGAATATAAAGACCTTAAAATGTTTCGAGGAAAGAGGACTGAAGAAATGTCTCTCTCTCTTTATATACATATATTTCCTCTCTCTGTTAGCAGACCTCTACATACAAAGTTTCCAGAACATCTATAAAAGCACAAAGGCATAAGAATGTATCTCCATTACATTAATTTTATATAAAATGAATAAATACTATTTATAGATCATGTGTATTATGTACATTTACATGTGCTCTATTTAGCTTAAATGAATATGTTGCAAGGTTGAAAACCATATTTTTTGGGGAAATTATTAAGGTTTAGGCTGGCAACAAAATCTTTCATGAGCCAGTTTTAGAGTGCCTTATAATTCAACCCGGTGAGGAAGTGCTTTAATGCTAATAGCACTTCACTGAATAATTGCAGTAAGGTAGTATTAGCAACATCCTGCAAAATGTGCCCAATCACTGACACCCAAGGTTACCACAGCTAGCTTCATCACTCAGTTATTGCTAAAATTTGTAGTAAAACAGATTTGAGGAGGACCAAGCATTGCTTATAGAAACAAATGAGGCATAATTATTTTTGTGCTAAAGGGATTGAGATAATCTTTGTTCATCTCTCTGAGGTAGAAAAGAATTGTCCCAGAGATGAGAAGCAAGAACAAACTTCTAGGAAAACTTGCCTAGAACAGTAATATGCAGCTGTAATGCAATGACGTCATAATAAATTGCACTAGAGAAATAGTACCATTTGGGTTTAGGTACTAAAGAAACTGGGATGTGCAAGGCTGAAGACATCCTACCAAGATATCTGCAAGAGGTGGAGCAGCATATCCGTGTTGCCAAGGTCTTGCAGCCCAATCCTGCGAGGTGATGATTGCCTACAATCTTCCAAGAACTACTCAGAACGTCCCAAAATTGGTCCCACTGTCATTTGCTGGCTGCTAATCTGAGATAGAGTTCAATGGGGTTACCCTTGAAAGTAAAGGCTGCAAATATACAGCCCTTTGAACTTTAAGTCAATGGGAACTTTGAATGAGTTAGGTCAAGAGGACTGGGTCAGGTGGTAATACAGCTACACTACTAAAAATGCAATACCCATAATAAATAGAAGTAAGTTTCCAAAACAAGTTTCAGATTTTGCTACACAATTCTCACAGGTATCAGAGACAGGACAGATAAAATGCTCCACCCTCTACTTTTGAAAGTTTAGTCCACCCATTTCCAGATCTGTACTATGAGGAAGTTGGGTTCCCCTTTCAGATTGTTGATCAAATAAAGTTATATTTAGCCACTAGTTCTGGATATTAGATACATTATGTTGCTAAACAAAGAGAAGGTAGGACTAGAATACTAGACAATAACATCAAGGCAAAAAAAAAAAAAAAAAAAAAAGAAGATGGGGGGGGTTAGCTCTCTATTACTGCTAAAATACTCTTGGGTACTTCAAAATTTGGTTGGAATGTACAGTCTCACAGAGATGAGTTTACTGACAGAAAGAGAAGCTAGTGGATGCAATCAGACATGTGCTCCAGAGAGTAGCTTATAACCCACAACCCTATGCACTGTTTCAGGACTTAGGCAAAGCTGATTTTGCTAATGTTGGTGGTACATTAAATTTACGTGCAAGAGAATTGTGGGACGGTCCAATATACTACCTAATAAGATCCAACAGGGAAACGGCAATGGATGGAACAGCTACTGAGTTACTTCTTATAGACTGAGACAAGGCTTGTGATTGTTCTGCAGCTTTAATCTCTTAATGCCAGAGCTGGAATAGCCCTCATCACTACAGATGCTCTGCATGCTTCCTCTTTCATCTGAATCACTAGGACTGCTGCTGCTCCAGTCTAGGTCTCCCATTAAATAGTCTGTGCTTTCGACATCCACATCAATTTCTTCTGTAAGCAAAAGAAAGTAGTGTTGGAACAACCTGATAAAGCATTTTAAGGTTTCAGCTACAAGTAAAAGATATTCTTAGCCAACTGAGGTGACTTACCTCTGTCAGAATCTGAACGCTCTGAAGAAACAGTAGATCCTATACTGTCCATTCTTATTCTTTCTATGCCCAGCTTCTCCAGTTGCCTTTCCAGATGCCGTTGTTCTCGCTGCAATTGATCTATTTGGTGTATTGCTTTTCTATCATAGTCTTCAAGCTTCTGTGGGTTAAAAGGCATTGTTAGTTCTTCTGGACATTACGGACTAAGGCCAACGTTTACAAGTTCAGACACTTAAGCAAGTGGCCTAATTTTCAGACATGGGTGCTCAGCACCTTTGAAAGACAGGGTCACTTAGGTGCCTAACTATGGCTCTTTGTGACTGATGACAGGTGCTTGCGTTTGAATCTAGGTCAGCATGTTCTACACATTTTAAGAATATGTATTAGAGGTAGTTATGAACCAAAGAAAAATTTTAAAAGGAAAAAACAATTGAAGCACATCGCTCAAGTGAAAATATATCTGCATTATTACACCCTTAATTGTGCTGTCAGAGTTTCAGACTTGCTAAAGGTTTGAGGTTTGTGTTGCCATCTGTACACAGAGCATCATTCTGTGCTGTTATATGCACTGTGAGCATCTCTACTCATCTCAACCAAACAAGACTTTGGTCACCAATAAAGGCGACTGCCAGTTAAAGCTGTTTTGAAAACCAACACTAAAGGTGAAGTTATTTCAAATGCCTCACAGACCAAATGCACATTTGCTTATCCAGAGCAGGAACCCTTTGAACTCTCAAGACAACTCATCTCTCCCCTCCCCTTAACCCCATCTTACACATCACAGTACACTGGAAGTAAACAGAGTTCATTAGAATTTACAGAAGCAGACTTTTCCTATTTACTTGGACAGTGGGAAAGAAACGAAGTTCGGGTGTTCTCATGGAGTGGCCACAACAGGGGAAGGTTTTTTTTCTGCTGGGCTTTGGTGCAGAAGCCAGATCTCACAGGGCACTGTTAAGAGGTTAGGATTGAGCTATCGCTGGATTACAATTATCTAATGGCTACATGGGGATGTGTATAAATAATGCTTCCCTCTCAAAATTGTTTTTATGCAATTATCTGGCAGTGTCTCAATCCTATTAATATACATTCCAAGCCTTTGATAGCTAGCTATTTGTAATCAGACTGACGCCAACCAAGTCCCTCAGTGCCACCCCCTTTATCTTCCACTTAACAATACTATGTACTCTAAAAATATTTGATATTGCTAAGGAAAGATATCAAAACCATACAATTGAAAGTTAAATATTTGTCTTTAAAAAAAAAGCTACTGAACAGTACAAATATTAAGACAAACTCTTTGGGGCACAGATTTTATATTTGTACAATGCCCAACTGTATGAAGGTCCCAACTCAGGCCTCTGGATGCTACAGTAATGTGTGTGAGACGTAACACTAAAATCATGTCCACAGATAATTGTGATGAGAAAAAAATTTGTACACAAGGACAGAGTCTTGATTTATAACAGCCTGAGTCCACAGCTGAGCCTGTCAGCCAGTTTAACCATGTTAGCATCTCTGAAAAATGTTAATCAACTAGCATCTAAGTTACAGCATCACAATTAGCTTAGAAATCAAAGCCTTTTCTTCCTGTCAGGATGCTATTGTAAAGCTAATATTGTTATATCTTAACTCTTGGCTACATAAGAGATATTTCTTCCTTTAAACAGTAAGGTCTTTAGGTATGCAATTCATACTGATTCCATGTTTCAGTGTGTATCAGTGTTTTCCTTGAGACAAATCACAACATTGGGAGACTGATGTTTCTCAATAAAAGTATAACCCCCACCCCAACAACTTTAAAAATACTTATCCTTATAAGGTCAGAATAAAGGCTGATCTTAGCATCTGAGTCAAGATCAAAGGGTTTCTACTGTCCATAACGCTGAAACTTTTGAACCCTCTTGGGAACTTTTTCTCCCATCTCTTCACTGGCAGGAGCATAGAACTTCACCTTGCTACTTTAAGCACTGACCAGTTCAGCTACAGCTGGTGGTAAGAAGCAGTCCACCCAGCAGACACTTCTTTTTAGACCCCCCGGAGAGACAGAAATTAAGTTAAAAACTTCTAGACAGAGCTGATCTTCACTGATTGTGTCAAAGCATCAGCAGGAAATTATTTAGGGGAACAATCACTGTTACTTTCATCCCTATGCCATTTTAGTCATATGTTTAAAGATTACTTCTCTCGTTTGCAGGAGACACACTTCAGAAGGACTAAGGAACTGGTCCTGAAGCAGGATTTTATCCACAATTTATTGTCAAGCAATAGTTTTTACAGCACTTTATTCAGTAATGCTTGGCGTGCTCATTTACATGATTAAACTAGCATGAACTCACCTTTATGTGCAATTTAGCTTTTGTTAGTAAACTCAGTGTAGTATGTCTGTTGGATTCAGGCCCAAGTGGTACCAGCCCTTTCAGCTTCTCCAGACACAACCGCAGATGAGCACGTCTGTAAAATCCAAAGTTCATACATCATGCTAAATATTCATTCTGTGGTCAACAGCAACTAGGCAGGATTAGGCAACATTCAAGAGTACCTCAACTGCAAGCAGCTCTGGCAAATATAACAATCGTAAATAATACAATTGGTGACAATATCAGTTGGTAATTGAGGTTGGAAGAATAAGGATATCCATTACTTTCTATTTTTGGAAGATGAATAGTGCATCCTGGCATAATTTCAGACGCATTTTCTCCCTTAGAGCTGTACTATGATGCACTAGCATTCCAGAAACAGAGGTACAAGGGCTTGGAAGAAAGTAAGTGACAATTACACTGAGAATATTAAGCAGCAGGGGGACAAGCTGGAGAAAAATTTCAACATACAACTCGTTATACCAATGACCATCTCAGTGCATATTAAAATGCAAGAACCACATCAGTCATTAAGGTGGTATGATTAAAAATGAAAACAGGAAGAGCAACATCACATTGCACATCATGTAAAGCCCAATATATGTCAATAATGTTTTCCCTCAATCAGCACTCAAGCGGTATGTAATTTCCCTATCCTTCTGTAGACTAACTACTGTGACCACCTACTGCAGATGCTACCATGTGAGGTAAAGCAGGTACACATCACCTTATTCAACACAATCTGTTCCTTGAGTGTTTCTAGCTACATCCACTGCTGGTTAGGAAGACCTGGCAAATCGTCCTAGATCTGACACAGCTTACACTGGTAAAAGAAGGCTTTTGCTGCCATAGTTTATCCTAGTTCCCTGAATAACATTAATTATTGGCAAAAGTCCTTTTGTCAATATAAGCTGAATCTACACTAGTGTTTTTGCTGGCATAGGTATGTCAATTAGAGGTATGACTCCCCTCCCTCTCTCCCCCCAAATGTAGCTATGCTGGCAAAACTTCTAAGTTTAGACCTGATCAAACATTTCTCATGAAAATCTATAATTCTGCTTTTGTGGACCTTTCCCTTTCTGCACCATTTACTACAACAGGTTGTTTATGTCCCCATTTTTTAGCTCAGTGGTTTGAGCATTGGCCTGCTAAACCCAGGGTTGCGAGTTCAATCCTTGAGGGGGTCATTTAGGGATCTGGGGCAAAAATCTGTCTGGGGATTGGTCCTGCTTTGAGCAGGGGGTTGGACTAGATGACTTCCTGAGGTCCTTTCCAACCCTGATATTCTATGATTCTATGTCAGTGAACAGATAAATTCGACAAACAATAATGATGATCCTACAGAATAAGACAGATTTTAATGTTAAGGGGAATAGTCTTTTATATCAGAAATGGCTACTCTCAGCTACTAGAGATGTCTTCACAGTATCCACTTGCTATACCCAGTATGCAGTACTTTGAAATAAGTTTTAAGAAAAGCAACAGTTTGAAAGACTGGTTTGAGGTATTTGTTGAGCTAATATTTGATTAAGATAGTTATGCTTTCCCATCTTATTAGAAAAGCCTTTCAATTCTGAAATGTTCAACAGTGCAAAAGAGTCCACCAAACTGACAGAGCCCCACTTTTAGTTACTATATAGGGAGTACTAATACATATAGGGAGTACTAATACATAAGAACGTTCATGCTGGGTCAGACCAAAAAGTCCATCTAGCCCCGTATCCTGTCTTCCAACAGTGGTCAAAGCCAGATGCAACAGAGGGAACAAATAGAACAATTAATCATCAAGTAAGATTCCCCTGTCACCCATTCCCAGCTTCTGGTGAACAGAGGCTAGGGACATCATCCCTGCCCATACTGGCTAATGGCCATTGATGGACTCTATCCTCCATGAATTTATCTAGTTCTTTTTTGAACCCTGTTATAGTCTTGGCTCTCAGCATCCTCTAGCAAAGAGTTTCATAGGTTTACTGTGCGTTGCATGAAGAAATCCTTCCTTGTGTTTGTTTTAAACCTGCTGCCTATTAATTTCATTTGGTGACCTCTACTTCGTGTGTTATAAGAGGGAGTAAGTTAATACTTCCTTATTTACTTTCTCCATACCTGCCATGATTTTATAGACCTCAATCATATCCCCCCTTAGTCATCTCTTTTCCAAGTTGAAAAGTCCCAGTCTTATTAAACTCTCCTCATACAGGAGCTGTTCCATACCCCTAATAATTTTTGTTGCCCTTTTCTGAACTTTTTCCAATATATATTTTTTGAGATGGTGCAACCATATCTGCACGCAGTATTCAAGATGTGGGCACACCATGGATTTATATAGAGGCAATATGATATTTTCTGTCTTCTTATCAATGCCATTCTTAATGATTCCAAACATTGTTGGCTTTTTTGACTGCTACTGCACATTGAGTGGATGTTTTCAGAGCACTATCCACAATGACTCCAAGCTCTCTTTCTTGAGTGGTAACAGCTAATTTAGACCTCATCATTTTATATGTATAGTTGGGATTCTGTTGTCCAAAATTCATTACTTTGCATTTATCAACATTGAATTTCCAGATTATTTATGAATATGTTGACTAGTACTGGTCCGAGTACTGACCCCCTGGGGGCACCACTATTTACATCTCTTCATTTTGTAAAGTGTTTTACATTGGCTCTCTGGTGGTAGTATAGATCAGCCTTTTGCTGTGTTGTGCAGGAGGCAGTGTAAAGTATATTCTTAAAACCAAAGGTATCTTAAAAATAATCTGTGAATAGCCAGGATAAAAAGACTGAACAAGAAACAGCACTATGAGGTGTGGTCTTCTGAATTACAATCCAAGGTTTGTAAGTCAGCAAAGGGTTAACAGCACTTCAAATACAGACCTGACCATTAAGTATTAACTTTACATTTAAGGTAAAAAGTATTGACTGATGAGTGTTTTGGTCACAATGCTTTAGAGAAACTAGACATTTCACACAACATTCATTTCGTTGGAATAATGTCCTGGCTCCAGTCTTCCCTCTAATTAGTAGACATCTAAGTTCCAGTCACAGTCCAGCTCTGCCACGCATGCATAGGACCTTGGGCCAGTGACTCAGGCCTGGTTTTCAGCAGTGTCAAGCACCCACTGGTCCCAATGTTTTTCATAGGAGTTATGGGTACTCAGCATCTCCGGGGGGAAAAAAAGCCAAGCCCTTTATTGTCTCGCCACACATCCAAAGCAGAGTTAAGCCAAAGCTGAGAGCTTTTGAAAAATCCCACCCATAGGGTATGTTTACACTGCAAGACACCTGCAGCGAGCCCTAGTCAGCTGACTAGGTCTCAAAGGGCCAGGCTGCAGGGCTGTAAAATTGCCATGAGGACCTGGGACTTGGGCTCCAGCCTCATCCCTGGAACACTCCCCTTTTGTGGGGTCCCAGAGCCAAGTCTCCAGCCCACAGAAGCTTAATGATGCCTTATGCATTTGGTTAGAAGGAGATTTGAAACTAGTGTTGTCAAGGGTGACATCAACTGCAACTGAAGGCTTATCTGACACTGCTTCTTGGGTGCACCAACTATTTTCAAACTTCACCCCGTCATGTTAATTCCATTGACAACTGTAGCTCCTCTAATGTAGCATGTCAATATTACACAGCTGTAAACTCTAAATGCACCTTTACAAATGTTTCCTATGCCTACCTTTGTTTATTTCCCATTAGCCAGTTTCAGATCAATTGCTCTGGTGTATGCATCTCCATTCATAAACAATCCATTTAGTTAAGCTGCATCCTCATCAAAGCTATGCTACAGTAATCAACTTCCACTATAGGAGTTCTCTAGCACTTTGACAGTGGCTGGAAGTCCATATATATAGGGTACACTGTTTAGTCTGATTCTTGCACATAGGCAAATGCCCAGTTGCTTTCATACAGCAGGCATGTGGATGACAATATGCAGAGCTAGTTGTTTAGATACTCAAGGAAATGGCTTCATTAGGATATTGGGAGTGAGGATAGTTTCAAGACAAGTGAGTTTCAATACTATTCAAATGCTTTTGTTGATCTGACATTTAGGTCACATTATTTGGCAGTGGTTGCAACATAACCTGTCTTTGAAATGTCTAATTGTCATAAGAAGTTCAAATTGAGATGTTGCAATTATCTGCATATCTTGCTCTAAGCACACTACAAGTTAAACATCATTTGCACTGTAGTTCTGAAAGCATTTTATGTAAGCAAACAGAGTGGATAATCTTTACTCCTAGGGTAAATCCAATGAGGGGGCTCCGTGATGAATCCCTGCTTAACATTGTTTGCAACTTCAAAATAAGATCTCCTACCTTCAGAACAGACTTATCCAAACTGCCTTAATGGAGTTACACAAGAACTGGCTGCAGTACCTACAGAGGTATTACAACTATGGTCCACAATACTTAAGTGAGAGACTGTAGCAGGCATCAGGTTAATTTCAAAGTCACTTGTTAGATGTTAAACCCTTAACATTAGGGAGTTTGCACACACTGTGCAACAGCAAGTGAGATTCCTAGAAATCTAGAATGTCACTCTGCATGACCCTTGATTTTCCAGCTCCAGCTTCTACTTTACTTAAGCAGATTTATGCTTAAAACTTCTTTTAAAGCATATTCCAGCCTAATTTTTACTGAGTGACAATACAACTGCAGTTTTTAGATTAGACAAAATTCTCCCATTGGCAAAGCCTAATTCCTCAATTAATAAAGTTTGCTGTCAGACAACTGACCTTTCAAGTCCACTGTAATGGAGGTAATCAGATTCCTTACATTAAGGATAATGCTTAACAACGAGCCTAATTTTCATCTTAGATGTGATGTGGTATATATCTAACCAGAATTTGGCCCTAACTATCAAGTTAAACTGGTTCCCGCACTATTCAAGTTCCAAACAGATAACCAATGTTGACTACAAAACTAGTACTTTTGAACATCTGCAAAGTCCTAACAGCTTGAGATTAACTCTTTGTGTACAGAAATGTTGAGGAGCCACTTTAAAGTCTTCATAAGGCATCTAAGTGGTTAACTTTTGAGAATAGTGGCAGTTAAAAAGTCTTAGATATCAAAATATTTTGTTTCATTCCTACATGTACAACAATGGTAGAACAACAATTTTATTTAGAAAGAGAATATATTGCAAAGAAATACACTGGTTGTTTTCCTAATCACTTTTTTGATAAGAGCTTAAAATAAAAGACACTTGCTGTACTTCATTGTTTGGACAATATAAACGGGATTTCAATACAGCTATGGTGTAGTTGCTACTGCAGAGTAAGCAGGAGAGATGCAATGCATTCAGTAGTTTTTAAAAGCATTTTTTCTTTAGTTTCTCAGGTTATCAAGTGATAATTTTGTGACTCTGGAAAGTAACCACCCAAAAGCTTACACTGAACTCTGACAGAGCTAGCTAATGAGACATCTGCAATTTACATCTTGTAATAGATCATAAAAAAAGCCATACAACTACTATGGTAGCCTGGGGTTTCCCACTAATGGGAGTGTCATGCCATTTTCTTTTCCCAAACTACCAGGTTACTTATAGAAGCACCACCAAACACAAGGATACCTCACTTTACAACTGTAAGTGTTCATACACAATAGCCCTTCTCCCAGCCCCCTTCCTCCCTGCAAGAAGTATGCAGACTGAGCCAAAAGAGCTGAAAACAAACTTTAAGCCCTCTTATGAAGTTCTCCAATTTTCAAGCGTTATAGTCTTAAAAACCATGTTCCTGTGTCTTGACTGCAAAGTACATTTACCAAGATACGAGGTAAAAGGGCAGACTTAATGATGCCACAACCTCGTCAAAACAGCCAACAAAAAACAGGTTAAATTCTGAGTAGTGCTAAGGACACAGTGCAGTAGTTGATCAGATAAGTGGTCTATCTAGACCTATGTACCCTGACAGAAGGTGACCAGAACCAGAAGCTTCAAGAAAAAGTCCAAGAAACACTGCTCGGGGTACCATTCCCCCCCCTCAAAACAAAACCAACAACTTCAATAAAACTGAACTCTTAGATTTAGAGACTGCTCAGAGAATCAGTCCTGCCTGAGGATGTACCTTGCATGTCCCCCTGATATTACTGCTTCATTGAAAGGAGGATCTGGACAATCCCAGTGGGGCATGCAGGGGAATGGAATAGAAGTTAGTGCAAATACTTAATGAATCCTACAAACTCACCTGTTCTTTTCCATTTCATTGTGTGTTGACCTGAAAGATAAACAAGGAATTAGTTATTTAACGGTTGTCAGTTGCAGAAAGTACATGCACTGTGACTAAGAATATCAATGCAACAGTTTTTGTAACCATTCACTGCAAGAGCTGCAAGCCACTAATGCACTTCAGAGAAAGCTGCTAGCTACCCATGGGGACAGCAAAAAGGTTGGAGGCAATCAGGACAAAGTTAAAAAGTGTGGAGCACCACAGTATGGGTTTTCTGCCAGCAAAATGGCAATATAAGCCCAGAAAGAGCTGCAAAGCCAAGTGCATGATGGTGGTGCAAACAAAAAATGTGGTTATCTTAGCATAGGAAGAGAAAGGCAAATTGCCCCATCTTAACATTATTTGACATCTAATCAATTAAGTGTAGTTTCAGACATGCCCCTGAGTGCATTGCCAACTGGTGGTTTGGGGAGGATTTTTAAGTATTTCTCTCCCTGTTGCTGTGCAAAAGATTCACATCATGTGAGAAGCCAACTTTATATGTAAACTCCTATAAGATGCAAAGTAAGAAAAAAACCCTGAAGAGATGGAGAAAAGTTGCCTGAATTTTGTTACTCTTAGGTGGTATTTGTAATTCTTGCCTGAAAACACTGTTATATGATTTGTGTCTTTAAGAGTTATATTGCAGAATAAAATATGGTTTTAAATAGCACCTTTAACATCAGATATCCCAAAATAATGAGGTAAGTACCATAACACAACAATAATTAAACACTAGCAGACAAGTGCTTAGACAGTCTGGACACCACAACCTAATATCGAGGAGCCTTAACTTTTATTCAGATGCATCTGAAGAAGTGGGATGTTCTACTCACAAAAGCTTTTGCCCAAATAAATCTGCAATTCTTTAAGGTGCCACTGGACTCCTCATTAACTTTTATTGAATTCTTAACTTCTGCTTCCAGCTTTTCATAAAGGATGGCACCTTGAACAGTGCAGCAATGAGCATGAACCCGAGATTAGATCCCATGGCCTATGGATACCAATGAGTGATATCAATTGAACCATGTGACTTGTACACTGTATTCAATCACTAAGTCACCAGCTTTGCAGAGAATTATATCCTGAAGATCAGGTATGTGAACACAAGATATCTGTAGAAAACTTTTCCAGAAGCTAATGACAGACTATAATGCTTTTCATTTTTAAATGGAAGAATGACATATTAAATTTAAGGCTGTAGTCTAGATTGGTATTATGTTGTTTTGCAAATAATTCAGAAGTTTTTCCTTCTCCCCCAGCAAGATTTTAGGGAAACGATAAGAAAAACAAAAAATAACTATTGCAGGGTTTTCTTATAAATAAGAGGACCCAGAATAACTAAAGAGACTTAAAGTTTTCAAGTTACCGTTGACTTAATGTTGAAATGAGGCCTCCTAATACATGCACATATGCTCATGACAAATCTCCTACAACTACTCTTTAAAGCTTTAAATGAAGCCTGTTATCATTCAGGGATAGCATTACTATGTGACAGAAAACCTGAGGGAAAAACCACAACCATGATAAAGGAATGGATATATCTGAAGCCTTCCATCCTGTGCCCGAGCCAGTTTTCCCAACTGTGTTTTCTAGAGCAGTGGTCTCCAAAGTGGGGTGCACGCAAGATGATCCATTGGGGGAGGGGGTGCGGCAGCAGAAGCACTGCTGGCTGCGGGGGAGAAAAAGGGCGGCCGGAGGGAACCAGCGAGCGGGGAAGCTGCCCCTCTGCAGGCAGGGCCACCCGGAACACAGGGGCTTTAGGGCCATGGGCTAAGGGGGCCCTGGCCTGCAGCTCTAAAACCTCTTTTGGAATCCGGCCCTGAATCCTCCGGCCCCTAGAGAAGCAGGGGCAGCCGCACAGCCAGAGGCTGGAAAGAAGCGGCGCTTTCCCCTTCAAAGCTGGCTGGAGAGAAGTGGCTGCTTCTCTCCAGCAGCTGGCTGTGTGGCTACCCCTGCTCCTCTAGAGTCCTCCGGCCCATGCTCACAGGGCTGCATTCCAAAAAGGGCTTTAGAGCTGCAGCCCCTGTGTTCCAAGAATCGTGGCCATGGGGGCAGTGCCACGCTGCGCAGAGCCACCTGCACACTCCCTGCACCAAACAGGAGCTGCCCCAGGTAAGTGGTCAGCACCTCCTCCTGCCTGCCCCAGCCCTGAGCCCCCTTCTGCACCCTAACTCCTTCCCAGACCCCACACCTCACCTTGAGCCCCCTCCCACACCCTAGCCCAGACTTTTGAATTGCTGTATCACAAAGTGTTAAACCAAGATTTTCTGAAATAATGAAGAATATTCACTCACATTGCTCTAACTAAAAAATAATATTTTTTTTGTGAGAGCAAAAAGGTTTTTTGTACTGTTAAATAAATTAAGCAGATTTTACTGTTAAATCATAGAATCATAGACTATTAGGGTTGGAAGGGACCGCAGGAGGTCATCTAGTCCAACCCCCTGCTCCAAGCAGGACCAATCCCCAGATTTTTACCCCAGTTCCCTTAATGGCCCCCTCAGGGATTGAACTCACAACCCTGGGTTTAGTAGGCCAATGCTCAAACCCCTGAGCTATCCCTCCCCCCTAACCAATGCTAGGAACTTATACTTTGAGGTCACTGCAAATTATATTTTTGGTATTTTTACTCGATTGCAATTTCTCATAGAAACTTCATTCAAAGTATTTCAAAATAGCTTGATCTTTGTTTGGTAAGTTATTCCCCCCTTCCCCCTGTTTTTTAATGACATTAATTTTAACATGGCTCCATTTGTTTACTTTCAGATTGCATTATTTAAAGTAATCTGTTCTGAAATGCAAACATTTAGCTTCGAAACAAGTTTAAAAAAAGTCACAAGATATTTTGATTTCCATTAAGAATGAAAGGTCCATATTTCTTAGCAGATCATTTAAATGGATGCACATTAGTCTGACATGTAACGGAGACACAAGTTCCCCTGCTAGGGCACTGGTAAATGGCTGAAAGAGAGGACAGATGTATTTTTGATTCTACCAGTCCCTCCTCCCCCGACTCTTCTGGATAAAACCAGAGAAACAAAGAAGTTTGAGCCCTTCCTCACCTCCCAATTATGACTGCCTGAGTCCAAGACATTATAATGAACTTGTAGTTTACTAGTAGGCTGTTGTGTCATAAATAAGACATATCAATTCAATACTGTTTCCAAAAGTTACAGATGTCTGTTACAAGACTAGTTTGTTAATGGAATACATCCTCTCTGGACTCAACTGTGTCCAGGAACACTTTATGAATGGTAAGTTTTGTATTCAAAAATATAGTTCTATTAGCTAGTGAATTCTATTTTTACAACATAAACCCTAAGGTGGATAGTTTGCACATTACCATGTAGACAAGATTCTCAGCTCTTAGTGATAAACATTAGTTTCTTGTACTTGGAATGTATTCAGATAATTTGTATCTGAAGTGGAAAGGCTGAGCATAATAACTTCAAGAGATGTCAGTGTTTTGTTTGTCAGTTTCAAAGCAACATTGATAGCAATCAATTTCTGTGTTCAGAACTCCAAATGAACAGAGACCATTTACAGGAAGTTAATACAGAGAAGGGCACAGTAACCATACCTGCACTAGCTAAATGGTATCCAAAAGGGAAAGAAAGAGACAGTCTCTCTAATTGGCTACAGGAGCCACTGCCACATTTTTGTGAATAGCAATGTTGCAGAATTTCCATTCCAAAGATGCAGGCTTACCCACGCTTATGGCACAGTGACAAGTCTGCAGACCTAGCATAAAATGCCAACCTTAAACTCAATATAAAAAGATATCCTCACCTCTCTTCACCTCTCCCTGACAAACAGACAGACCATTTATTGTCCAGTATCAGCTAACAATCATACTGGTCACACAGACCTATTTATTACTATACTATTGTTAATATCAATCACATTTTAGAATTTAAATGCAGAATTTGAGCATGCAACTAGGATTACTTCTGAACTTTGATCTTTTAATGAACATCTGTTCCATTACAGATACAGGACAATGGAGGCACCAATTTCCATATAAACTCAGTATTAACTCATTGTTATGTAGGCCAGAAATAAGTTATTCTTGCTATGCTAAGACACTGCCACAATCAGCGTTAAAGGGAAACTGTCAGCGTGTACTCTAACCATCTCTAAACAAACAAACAAAAAAATAGAAGTAGCTTCAGGTATTATACATGCCCGGGGGCCACTTGCCAAACTGTGTTTTACAATCAGATGTTCCTATTTAACATATGCCTTTTTCCCCATTGCAGTGAAAGTTTCACACAAACAGGAGATAGAAGACCTAATCTGCCGGCCACTGAAGTCAGGTAGGCCTTAAAAGACTGCACAGACTGAAATTGACTATAGACAGAGCTGTCCAACAGAGTCATTGCCCATCTCTATGCCCCTGCCCAATAACATTTCAGCTATTGTAATATTAGGTATTACTTTAACCAAAGACAGATTTTGTCTTATTAAAAAGTTTAAAGGGACACTGCCAACGAAAGAATCAAACGGTTTAAAACAAGGAGTCATTTCACATTTCCTAATGAAACAGGAAATATTTAGTCCCTAGACAGAACAGCTAAAAACAGGCCAGGTTCACCCACACGATACTTAGAGATGAATTTGCTCACACTACTGTCTCTCTATTGTACTATTTCTCCAATCATTATGATTTGATCTTTACGACACTTAATGCGTACATAATGAAGAGCTCATTCTCCAATGCCAACACTGCACACCTTTCAATAGACTATTCCTGCAGGTCAGTTACAAAGTTGAGCTTTACAATCTTAACTATTAAAATGAATTGTAATTACAGAATTCTGTGAAACAGGCTGAAAAAAAATGCTGATTACATTTTCACTAGATAGATACATTAAGTAACAGATCAGCTCTTGTACTGTCAACCTCCATTTCTGAAGGATTTCTAGTGTACTCAGCTGCAAAAATCTCTCTCTCTCAAAAAAATGACATACAAAATCCTGGCCCAGATGGTTTAAAAAACAAGAGGGGGAGGGGGAAAGCATTTGTAACATCCTTCAGACATCTTTCTGTACTTCAATAAATCAAACCCTTAAAATTTCTTGAAATTTGAGAGGCCTTCCATCTGCATTGTATCTCTGTACTAAGAAGGACATATTTCACAAAGGAGTCATCAGGACTATTAGACTTTTCTCTACCACTGGTCAATATACGTTCTGTATTAGATATGCATTGAAATGATAGTCTACAGCCCAAGTATGATTCTAAACATTGAGGTTGGGACACAAACCCAAGTTCAAAGTTCACACTGAAATTCCATCCTCCTTTTGCTATGCTGTACCTAAATATTGCAGCACATATGATGCACATCACATACTGAGCTTAGGCCACTAACCATAGTAAACACAGGGTGAGTCAAGAACAGAGCTTTAACTGTGAACTTCCTGACTTCTATGAGTCTCCGTCACAGCACAAGCATTACCTAAAAAGTATCAGTTTGCATTTATACATACTACTACTAAGTGGAGGGAGTTGCAGGTACATAAACCAAGACCGGAACTTCAGTTTTAACCTGCAAGTCTTTAGGACCTACAAATCTTCACTAAAAAAAGGCTCGCAGAAGTTGCTTATCCAATTTAAAATTCAACAGCTTGGACTAAAATGAATTTGGACGGATTAAATCCCAGCAAAACATCTCCAGTACTGGGTGATTTAGCATTTTTAGCTGCCCCAAGAGCAAGATGTATATTAAATCAAAGATTAATAATCTGTAGCAAATCTCTAGATGGATTTCAGGATGAACAATAAATAAATCAGGCTGTCAAACAAAAGTGGCACTGGAAGCAAGATTTAATCCAAGTGTCAAACTAGCACCATGTCACTTTCTGCACTCAGTCATATAAATTTAGCTTTAGTTAAGAATTCCTGCACAAACACTTGAAGTGAAATTCAAAATTTTAGAAATTTTGAATTTAGCATTGCACATAAATCTTGATTTAAAGATAAGGCTCCTTCAATTTTCACATTAGCTTTAGAAAAAACATTTCTATCATGTCGCATGGCAAAATTCCACATAAGTTTTCTGAGAAAAAAAATCAACTACAGCAAAAAATGAGTTTCTGTTCTTTAGAGGTTTCCCTAGAAAGTAACTAGTGTCAAAATGTTTGACTATGTTCATGTATTACTGCAGTTAAACATGCACACAATAGTCTAAATGTATACACACCTAGCTCAGTAAGAAATATTATAAATTTTACCTTTGTGTCCATGCTCTAGTTGAAAAGTTTCATTTCACTGACATAAAAAGATATCTGAATAGGTGTGTTAAAAAATACTTCTGTTTTCTTGAATTGCCAAAGCTTGGGCCAAATTTGACAGAGGCATTACAATATATTCCCTTTACTATAAAACACATCATGCCTCATTTTATTTTTAAATGGTTTTCACTGAAACTAAATAGGACATAACCCATCAGTATTTGCAATCAAACATTAAACCACTGTGTTAATGCAGAAAAGCCTAAATCAGGGATAGGCAACCTATGGCACGGGTGCCGAAGGCGGCACGCAAGCTGATTTTCAGTGGCACTCACACTGCCTGGGTCATGGCCACTGGTCTGAGGGTTCTGCATTTTAATTTAATTTTAAATGAAGCTTCTTAAACTTTTTAAAAAAACCTTAGTTACTTTACATATAACAATAGTTTAGTTATATATTATAGACTTCTAGAAAGAGACCTCCTAAAAATGTTAAAAATGTATCACTGGCATGCGAAACCTTAAATCAGAGTGAATAAATGAAGACGCGGCACAGCACTTCTGAAAGGTTGCCGACCCCTAGCCTAAATATACAGTTGACTGAAAGCAAAAGTGAAATTGACTAGTACCTTTCCTTTCCCATGTTAAAGACAGAAGTAAAAAGCCTAAATAAGTTACTAAATGGAATGTTTTAAAAATTGGAGTTGTTAACACAAAGACTTTGTCAAGCAAGGAAAAAAAACAGACTGATAAAAACAACTTTAATTAAAAATACCATTGTATGAGGGTGAGGTATAAGTCAAAAGACACACAGCTCTGTGACAATGTTGGCTATAATCATACTAGAAATGGCAGAATTTTGCAGTACAAGCTTCTGCATAAGTCAGACCACACACACACAGATGTAAATACCATATATTTGCCTTTACCTGCTACTACTGCTGTTTTTCTTGGACTTGCTTCTCCGTTTTAAGGCATCTCTGTCCTTGTTATTGTAGGGTAACATAGAGGCATAGCCATGTTCGGCTTCTAAAAAAACAAACAGGATTTCACTGGATCACTAAGTTAGCCTAAAACAAACACAGACATCCAGGAGTATTTGGGGGTGGGAGGAGAACATATTTGAAAGGCCAAAGGTGGAAATCAATAAAATTAATTCCTTATCTGCAGATGAACAACACACACTGCCTTACACAAAACCCTCTAGGTCCAGGCAATCCATTGTTTCCAACAGGGGGATGCAAACCCACGCCATACATGGGGGAAAACCACATAGAGGGCAAGCAACATGGATTTTGAAGAGGGGATCTGGAAGATGGGTCCCTTTCTCCCCATTCCATACATGGGACTCTCCAGAACACGTTTCTTGGAGGGAACACCCCTCCATGGAAGGATCTACACAAAAAGCCAGGGCGTTTGTGCGTGGTGGGATTATGTCCCAGGAGTTCTAATGTGCGCCTGGGAGTAAGGATCTTTCCACACCCCAAGATGGACGATTGGGGGAGCAGAGCGGATGGGGGAGGGGGACTGGGGTGGGCCCCGAGGGGCAGGGGGAACAGCAGCCGAGCTAAGGAAGGGGGAGCCGGTGCTGGCTGTTCTCGGGGCGGGCGCGGGAGCCAGCGCCGATGGGCACCGCTCGGGAGAAGGGGCTGCGCGCCCAGGCTGGGATCCCGGCTCTTTTCGGTGCCGCTTTTTGCCGACGACGGGTGGGGGAAGCGGCGGCGCAGGCCGCTGGCTCCCCGGGGTGGGGGTCTTCGGTCAGCACCCCCCCCGCAGGGGATAGCTGGGCGCAGGGGAGGCCCTTCTCCTGGGAGCTGGTCCCTGGACCCTCTCTCCCCGGGCGGGGGACGGGAGCAGGACAGTGAGCAGGGGGGGGGAACGAAACCAGGCCCCGGTCTCTCCTATGGGGGGCAGGCGGGGGGGGCAGGCGGGGGTACCCCGTATCTCCTACGGGGGGCAGGCCCGGGGGGAGTACCCCGCTCTCTCCCGAGGGGGGACTGGGATCTATCGGGGGGGTCAGTACCCCGCTCTCTCCCGCGGCGGGAGCCCCCCGCTGTCCCCGCGGAAGAGGTGGGATCCCGCGGCCAGGCCCCAGGGGAGGGGGCGGGCGGACGGGCTGGCTACCGTCTCCGGGGGCCGGTACCTCGCTCTCTCCGCTCTAGGTACTCGGCCGCCTCCAGCAGCATCTGGATGTTCACACAGACCCGGGTCGCCGCCGCCATCTTACACCACTGCCGGGGCCCTGCGCTCGCCCTGCCGCGGAGCCTCACGGAGCAGCAGCTGCAACAGCCGGTCTCCACAGCCCGAATGTTTATCCCCCTCCCTCCTGCTCCGCTCTGACAGACCCCGGGCAACCAACCCCCCCGCAACCCAACCCACTGGCCTCTGCCAGCGCGGCGCTCACTGGATACCCAGACAAGTTCCGGCCTCTCATTGGTCAGCTCATGTAAAGGCCTGCCTCTTTCTATTATCCTCGCCTATGATTGGTCTTTTTGTCCATATTCCCGCCTCCTCATTATAGGCCCGCCTCTTTTCTTTGATTGGCCCAGTAGCCTTAGGTCCCGGCCCCATCCCTTAGCTACCTTCTAATTGGCCAATTCTAAGGAAGCACACCCCCCCTTTGCGCGGCCAAAAGGACAACTGCTCTAACGGCTCCGCCCCCTCTCCCCTTCGGAAGTTACGATTGGCTAGAATTTTCAGGGTTCCGCCCCACCTATTCTTCTCCAATAAACTTAGCCAAAAATGCCCACCCCGTCCTCCGTTTCTTACGTCTGATTGGTCATGAATTCCCAAAGGCCCGCCCTCTATTGTGTCAGGCTCCCCCATCGCAGCTTCAACCGTCCGTCCAGCCGCCCACTGGCTGCTTCCAACGGAACAAACCAATCAGCGAGCAGGAAGGCCAAAGAGGCGGGGACAAGGCCCCTGAGGCCAGGTGACAGGCTTTGGAGCCTAACAATGCAGGGAGGGTGCAAGGACCAGGAAATTCCAAGGGGCAAAAAGGGGTGCAAGGGGAGAAGGAGGAATGCAGGGAGGGGTACAAGGGAGGAGGGAAGGGGGAATGCAGGGAGGGGTGAAAAGGGCTGGATTTGAGGGGGCAGAGATACAAGGTGGAGATAGTATATAAGAGATAGGGAATATAGAAGGAAGATGGACAGCCCAGGTGGCTGGATGCAGTGGGGGATATAGCTGCAGACATGTGCAGTGGAACACTGATTAGACAAAACCAAAGGCTACCCAAAAAACAAAACAAACAAGCTATCCCCATCCTTTTTCAACAGAGCATCACAGGACGCCTGTGGGAGGGCTTTGGCATGATGTTTTGCAAGGCTTTAGTGCATCCCTCCCTTTCTATTATTCTCTAGGTATAGATCAGGAACTCCCAACAGCTTGTGCATAGCTAGCACTAGCCCTACAGGTTTTTGGGTTTTTTTGTTATTTTTTTGTTTGTTTGTTTTTTTAAAGAACTGGTTGTCTAGGCTGCTTCTCCTTGCCCTGTGCTGTGCTGATACGCCAATACTACCTGCTTCATGCTCATGGGCACAAAGTCAGACCCACTCTGGGGAAAGGCTGCTTCAAACACTCCTGTCACAACTGGCGAGAATGCAAAGCTGAACTATGCTGCTAAAGGTGCATACAGTAGAACAGGACATGATAGGCAAGGAAAAGGCTCCAACTTAGTAAATTCATTCAAACAATTAGCACACACTGATTGTCAGACCAGCCTCCCAAGAAATCACCTGTTACTGGGTTGCAATTTGGCCCTAAAGGATTCCTCTGGCATGAACCCTGACATATAAATATAAACAGTAGTTCAACCATTTAACTGACAACATAATAAAACATAGATTGCTGTGCATGCTTTGTTTCCATTCTTGTAAATCAAGCCATGTCCTATCATATCATGACTTCTTGTACAAAGGAAACACACAAACAACTTTTACATGATCAGAAGTGACTTGCAGGTGTTCTCTTGCCTACAGCATTCAGATAAGAGGGCTAACACTTGCCTCACTGCCCATAACCTCCACATGTAAATGAGGGACAACTACATTTCAGATCCATTTTTAAAGCAGCAATCAGTAAATGGAGCCATAAAAAGCAACCACAGAAAACAGCATTCAGATGAAGCACCAGAGAAAGGCAGGTTACCTCTGCTCTTTTCAAAGACTAGGGGGAACCTTCAACAAACAAAGACTGTCAATTTCCTAACACCAGGGAACAGCATGTTTGATGTTGCTGCTAACAGCTGAACTACCATTAAGTCACACTTAAATACTGTTTAAAGCAAACACATCTGCACAAAAACTTACTATGCCTGCCTTTTCTCCTTTCCTGCTTGCTAGCCGTCACTTTTCCTCCTATTTAAGCTTAGTGTCTTGGTCTTTTTCAGTGTCTGTATTGCCTCCAGACTCATTTTGCTATTTTTCATCTATTTCAAATATTTGCTAACTCCACAAAATGGTCTTTTCTAATTGTGCCTCTCTCCCCTCACCTATTCTTAGGTTTTTTTTCTTTTCCCTTGTATATCTCAGCCTGTTACTACCTTGTCTTCATTGATTGATTAAAAACCAATCATTAGCAAGTGTCTGGTTGTCCTGAAAAAGCTTAATTCCAGGTTGTCCTGGAACATGTCCTGGTTTTAAGATGAATTCTTCACCTGCTCATCTAAACCTGGAAGGTGACTGGTGCCTGAGGGATTCCATACCAGTGCAGAAACAAATGCTCCTAGTCCAGCACTAACTTATCTTCTCTGTGCATTAGAATCACGTGATGCTTCTCTGGGAGATCATTGTCCTGCATGTCTCACTGGGGTGTGGACTAGGACTAAAGCAACTCCAGCAGTCCATCCATAATCAATCAGTTAAGGATTTAAGGTAGTAATACTCTATTTCACATCCCGCTAACCTGACATGGCTCAGGCAGCCAGAGGGAATTTATTGGAGGTCAGCAAAAAAAAAGGCCTCTGCCCAGCTTTCTGCTATATTGTGCTAATCAAGACTTCTTGTAGGATAAAGCCTTGGAATAAAGAAACTGCCCTCACCTCTAGGCTGCTTTTATCTTTGTCATAGGCCCAGTAGAAAACTGGAATACTGCCTGAGATTAAGAATTAGGCATGAGCTTTAACAGAACATCTTCATCTCTACTGTGGTTGTGTTTTGGGGTGGGGGAATATGATCATCCTCATGTAAAACAGAATCTTCCAAATGGGAAAAAATTTCAAAAGCCAGCACAAATTATGTTAGAGATTTAGCTTTTCTACAGGCTTTAGCTGAACACCTGAAACTTATTTGTGCCTTTGAAAATCTTCTCTCTCCTCACCTAATGACTAGCAGTTCTACACTGCAGGCGGTCAACTTCCCCAGTCTTCTGTCATATGCAGTACGATCTTTATTCACTGTTTTAAACAGGCTCTGGCCTACCTTTATTTATGGGTTTTGCCTGCCCAATTTCAGATAGCAACAGTCTCCATTGCCAGGGTTCAGATTGTGCTTGGCCCGAGTGTTTTCTGCCTGCGTGGCATATTAGCATCCTGCTAGTGTTGGATCCCTACATTTATTTGTGTGGGCTGAATAAATCCTAATACTATTCTAGGTCATTGCAGGGTTTCACTTGTGACTTTAATCTGGATTGTTCCCTCTCTCAGATTAGTTGGGGGAAAGGAAAATATAAAATCATGTTTTGCTTGTCAATGGTCATGGAGGCTACAGGAAAAGATGTGATAAAATGTGAAGGCTGGAGTAGTGGAGCAGCTTTAGGAAAGGATCTCAATTGCCAAGGCATGAATACTGAGCTTGATTAAAAAGAAAACAGGTCATCTAAGGCAAAGGCCATTTGCTAGCCACGTCTTGGATGTTAAAAGGTACATGTATGCAAGAGATTTTAACTATTTGCATCATGTGAGAGTTACCAAACTTCTGATCAGACATTCCCAAAACCTCAGTCCACAAGAGGTTTAGGATCAGATGCTGGTGGTTCAGAGACAGCAGACTGGTCCCATAGACATACTGGAGAGAGGAGATGAAGAGCAATATAGAACACGATTAATATTTTTCAGGGAATGACAAACACTACTTACTGAACGAGGAAGAGCTAAAAATACATGCAGCACTTTTCCAATGTTCCTTTGCCATGTAAGTAACAATGGCATTTGTCACAGGGACGTTATGCAATCATGAATGGGAGAGGTGTACATGATTGTGAATGGGAACAGAGGTGTTCATTAGGCACTTTATGTCAAATGGGCATGTGGTCTACACTATGAATAAGTTTTAACCTACCTCTTGAAATCATCCACTGCATGTGCTGCCACCTGCTGGTATGTGTGTGAAATGGAACAGCAAATAAACCATGGCATTTGGAAAAGGTTGTTTATAAAAATAATCTAGATGCATAGTAAACAATGAAAGCGGAAGGCATTAAATGTTTCACCTCTGGGTCTTTAATGTAACCCAGATTTACCTCCAAAAACTTTTCTCAGAGAAGAATCAGCCTCAAGAAAACTGTAAACAAATATGAAAACTAAAGACTATTTCAACACAGTACATTTTTCCAAGCCAAACAGTAAGTAAACTCATTGCAACCCTTTGACACTATGCTATACTATCCTACTTGGTAGTTCTGGACAACTTTTATTATTAACTAGTAAGGAAAGGGATAAGTGAAAAGTAAGGATGGGGGGGGGGGGGAAGAGATCTTACATTAGGAAAACAATTCTCTTTCAACATTATAGACAGCATGGCTCCCTGAGATTCTCCCATGAGCACACTTTCAAAATAATCCTGTTTCCGTTTTAAACCCTAAACCAGATTTATCTTCAGAGTGATTTATCCCTCTGTTTGACGGGCAAATAATTGCCCAGACATATCTCCAACAGCCTCCACTCCGGTGCTTTATTCCTGAGCAACACCATCATATTTTAATTATGGGGTCGGAGTAGATATATACCATTTTTTATTGAAACTGATAATATTTAGTTATTTTAAAAAAAACTCTCAGAAGAAATGAAAAATAATATATCTAACAGGAAAGTCCTGACAGGGAACAAAACAGGCCTGAACACATTCAAACCCAACGTTTCTAGAAAGCATCATTTTTACCCTCTCTTCCTAGGAGGCAAAGCAAGTGTTTCTGGACTCTCATAAAAAAAGCTGATTTCGTTTTACGGTGAGAAGCTGAGTTCCTGTCTCTGAGATCCCAGCACACACAAGTCATAGCGAGACAATCAAATGTTAACCATTCATGCTCCAGAGGTCATTCTTCACAGATAACAAGACTAGACATCAGGCAATAAAATCCAACGGTCTGTTGAATCCACCTTTTCTGTTCATGTACTGCCTGTGATGAGAAGAAAAAAATCAGCATAGTTAGAACTTAATTGTCTGTACCTGTAATAAGCTTTAGCAGCTCCAACCTACTCATATGGGACTGGTGTTTTTTAAAGTGCTGGTGGAAATCCAGCACAGGTTGGCTGGGACAGAATGCTGCTGTCACTCTATGACAGCTTGTTCGTGCCTTGTGTGACGTTAGCTGGGTGTTCTCGAGAAATATCAAAGAGGACTGGCACTAACTGGCATGTCTGACGGGAGTCTCAGCAAAGAAGTCATAATTGAATGAGCCATGGAGAACTCACCCAACCACTGGAGCTAATCGCTATAGTCAGGTTTACAGCAGCAAACCCTCAAGTCTAGATTGAGTTTATATTGGCCAAAGGAGTGGGGGCGGGGGGGTTGGCGTGCTTTGCCAGTACAGCTTTTCCTGATGTAGTGAGCAAAATAAGTTATACCGACAAAGGCACTTTTATGCCTGTATAACTGCATCTGCATTAGGACTTTTGCCAGTTTAGAAATATCAATAAAACAGACAGCACACTCCTGCTATATTGGCAAAAGATTCTAGTGCAAACCTGGCTTATGTTAGGCTGAGGCACATTGGTTTGAAAGCTTGCCATGCCATTGCCAGGCTGTTCGTGTTCAATGGCTAAAGGACTTCAGTCCCCAAGGCCATCAATACAGTATGTTTCACAAGTGCTTAGGTTTAACTTAGAGATGCAGGGTGTTCAAAAGAGAAAGTAGGCTACATTTTTTAGGTAGTTACAAGAAGTAGTTACATCCCAGGGGGTGCAGTGACATTCTGTACCATTCTAGCCAAGTATTTACATTGCGTTTATTGCCACAGCATCTGAGTGCTGTACAGAGTTACATATATCAAAACAGGGAGCGAGTGCACCTTTGTTCTTTGGGTCACTCCTCTCTCCATTAGCAATGGAGCTTTACAGAAACTAGAGGCAAGAAACATAACTGTTTTGAGTAGTGTATGGAAACATATCTGTTTTGAGTAGTGTATAACAACTGCTTAGATGTAAAATCAACAAGCACTCCTCAACACAGATGAGAATGACCTCTCAGTCAATAAACCTAGAGACCGCCACACTTCTCACCAGAACTACAAAGCCTTCTCTGAAACAGATTGTCCTGGAAAAGAAATTACATCTCCTCTAATGTACCCATGCAGACATCAATATTACAGCCTCCAAATCAAAGCAAGTCTGCCCAAGTGGTAGAAACACAAACCTGTACTTTCTCTTCTGTGACACGTTTATAGCGTAGGCATTTACAGAGCCATCCACTTTCTTCCCCTGAAAGACACAATGGGAAGGAGAGCTCCAAAACTCGGTGTGCTTTACAGAGAACTGTTTAGGAAGAGGCACAGAAACCCCAGGGCACAGGTTGTGGAGCTGGGATCAGCACATCTAATCTAGTGTATGTCCTTCTTAAGAAAGCCAACTTGAAACCAGAGACAAGGTGGGTGCGATATTGTCTTTTATTGGACCAACTTCTGTTGCCAAGCGAGACGCGCTTGCAAACTTACACAGACCTGAAGCCTACAACAACACAGCACGCAAGTTGAAACCAGTTAGTAGCAACTTTCTAGGTCTTTGCCAGGTTAGTCTTACAATGCAGATGAATGGAACTAACCAAGCAACCCCCCTTTGCAGAAGCAATAACTATAGACCTAATCACTTGCCTAGGGTCACATAGTATCACAAAGCTCCGTGTTAACTCCCATCTGCTTCCATAAAGAACAGTGGCAGGATACAGCTTTGTCCAACCAAGCCTGTATCACAGATGGGAGACACTGTTGGAACATGTTTTTATACATTGTAACCAGGCCCTCCTAGGGCTCTGAGTAAAAGGCATCTTAGTATCCATCAGGAATAGGAAGGATGGTTAGTGGATAGGGCACTTGTCTGTGACTCAGGAGACCTGGGCTCAATTTCTGGCTCCGCTGCAGGCTTCTTGTGTGACCCTGGGCAAGTCACTTAACCTCTTTGTGCCACAGTGCCTCATCTGTAAGATAGGGATGATACCACCCTTCCTCCCAGGGGAGTTCTGAGGGGCAAATAATGATTACAAGGTGCTCAGACTCTATAGCATAAGTGGTGTATAGACAGATATTACAGTTATGATTCAATTAGCGCCAATAGGGTAGTAAACACTATGATCAGTATTAAGTGTTTGCAGGATCACACCCTTAGAGAGAAGTAGAGTCACGCTAAAGGACTGATCCAAGCTCTGCAACTAATAGCCAGGAGCTAGCTGATTAAAAGCAGAAGAGGCAAGCAACAAGAAAAGAAAATCAAGACATCCACATTTTTCCACAATAGAAGCCAATATAAGAAGCCCTGCTCTCTAGGAAACCCAAAGGGCTTAACATGTCACCTGAAAGCCAGTACCATTACAAGCACAGCACCACACTGGGGTATCTGTTTAAGTTCCAGGGCAACACTCCCTCTGTCCCAGCACAGCACTGACTTGGCCCCACCTTACTTGTCTTGTGAGGGCTCAGGGGCTCACAGCCCAAGGGGGCAGGGCTGCCAATCATGACCAGTATGTTGAAGTCCCATGCTAATTCTGTATTATAAGATGAATACTGGCTCTCTTCTGTAGTCCTATCGATAATACTCTTCTGACGCAACATTTCAACACACCAACGAGTTATTTCTTGCTACTTACTGACAAATTCAAAAGCTGAGAGACAGCCCTGTAGCAGCGAGAGATTTAATGTTACAGCAAAACAGCTAACCTTCCTCCATCCTCTTGTAAAGGATTTTCCTAAACTTACCAAGATAGCTTGGCTATACCCATGAATGAATTGTAAATATAATTAAAAAAAAAAAAAAAAAAAAAAGGCCATGACTTTTTAATCAAGTTCTATGGAACAGTCCACTCACTTTTGTTGTGTCAAAGGATGCAAATCCCATTGTTTTCATCATCTCAATTTCCTCCTCTGTTTTGCCTTCCATATCTTCTTCTGAAAAGACAGAAAGATACAAGAGTCATTGTTGTCGTCCCCCCACCCAAAATATAGCACTTTTGGATGGGCTGCAAACCACAACTACTACCTCATTCTGTGTGTGTGCTGCCTAATTCATTAACCTTTGTGAAGTGCTTAGAGATCCTCTTAGATTAAAGACACTGTCAGGCCTCAAATCTTGGGATCAGATCTGTAAGGGCTGACTCTTAGGTCTGCATGGAATCCCTTTGCAGTTAATGGGCTTCATGAAGCTGCAAATGTCTGCCCCCGAAGAACCAATTGCAGAAATACTGGAGTTGCCAGATTCAATCAGACCCAAGGTCTATCTAGTTCTGTATCCTCTCTTTGACAGTGGTCCGCACCAGATGCTTCAGAGGAAAATGCTAGAAATCCTACAGTAGGCAGCATGATCTGCTGCACAAGAAGGTCACAACTCCTACTAGTTAGTGACTGAATTGTGCCCTAAAGCATGAGGTTTCATATCTCTTCCAGAATGTATTTTTGTGCATTAACTATGACTGAGCACATGGAGGGGGCCTAAGAGGGCAAAGTATTATTAAAAAGGGTTGCACAGGTCCAGGACTGGGGTGCACTCACAGATGGGAAAAGAAAATTGAGGTAAAATTTGACTAGCACCCGCCTTTAGTAATCCTGGCTTATGCAGTTGCAGAGGCCCTCACTTTCACAGGCAACTACTCCATTTACCAATTTGATTAAAGTCCACTATATTTTAACTGTTCTCTACACATCAAGGTAAGATAAACACAAAGCCCCAATAGCCAGCTTTGGTGCCCAAGATTAGGACTCTGGTCTGTTACCAGTGATCTGATGCTCTTTGCTTTTGGTGTCTTTGTTTTCTTTCTTTTCATCGTCTCGCCTTTCCTTCTGCCGGGACGGGGAAGAAGAGCTGGATCTGTGCCGTCTCGGGGACCTAGAATTTCACACAAGTACAGATTTCAATCCAGCAACAACACTCAACTATAATCCCACCTACAGCTTTTCGTGCAACACCCAGGAAGTAGAAAAATGGTTATCTGGTGTTACAACGGCTGGCATTGTCTTAGATACAGGTAGAGGGAGTGCACAAGGAAACACTATCTGTTGACTCATCTTATCCTTAGACTGTAAACTCTTTAGGGCAGGAACCATCTTTTTGTTCTGATTTTGTACAGCACCTAGCACAACGGGGCCCTGACCCATGACAAGAGACCACAGGTGCTAAAGCACTCCAGAACAAACAAATGATCAATACAAGAAGGCATAATTTCATCATGTTTGCCCTACTTAAGTAAAGGACAGCACAGGCTGAATAGTAAGATCTGTCGGACTCTAGAATTGTTTTTTCTTCCCTTCAGCCTGCCCCATTTCCCACACCCAGGGAAGCTAGTATCCCGTTACCCTGTTGATATCACAGTAAGAATGACACCAACAGGAACAGTGGGGGAATGGGGCTGTCAGCTTGAAGCTCTGCTTTTTGCCTTCAAAGAATTCAGATATTTTCTCCTCACCTGGATCTCCTCCTGTGTGGGGAACGGGAACGACTCCTCCTCCTGTCCCTTTCCCGGGACCTCGAACGTTCCCGTCGCCTCCTCTCCCTCTCCCGTGATGCAGAACGAGAGCGCCTACGTTCTGAAAGAAGCCATGATTGGGGAAAGACGTGGGGGTGCTGATTAATGGTGGCTAGCTGGAACTGTCACCATCCTTGTTATAGTTTCAGTAAACCTCTATGTTTATAAGAGAGTATCTGCTATGACTAAACTAAAAAAAAGGAAGGAGGGATTTCTTCCATCCCCTAAACCTCAAGACTTGCTCAGGGGTAAAGAGGATTGTCCTAAGAGCAACAAAAGCAGAGAAGGAAAGATGAGGGACACATGACCGTACTCATTGCAAAATTCTGAGTTGAACTTTTCAGAGGCAAAGAGAGGAAAAACAGTTGAGGCTCTATTACTAAAATAGAAATAGGGACCTCCTTCCTAACAGACAAGATCCTGGTCAGCGAGCCACTGCCACAGGTGGATTGGATTCTAGGTCCGACTTATTTCCATTCCTTTAACAGCGTGACCCCTTCCTTTGCTTTGCGGTGCATCTCCCCACCACCCTTGTATCAGGGTAGGGATCAGAAATCCCCTCTACTGGAGGGAGGCAAAGCTCCCCGGTTACCCCCCATATGTGAGTAGGTTCCCCCTTTGCCCCGTTATCTGGCTTCATGGAATCCCTCCCCTCGCTGCAGAGCGATCTATGACTCTCCCCCAGGGCAGAGATCAGGAGTCCTGCCTTTCTCAGTGGGTGTAATACTCTCCCCCTCCTCCCGCCAACAGCAATCCGGTCTCTGGATGATGGGGGTAATATGTCCCATGTACAAACACCCTGGGCAAGGATTTGTACACCTGCTCTTCTCTCTCGGGGGGGGGGGGGGGGAGCGGCAAATGACACCCCCACACCGGGATCTGAGTCCCCTCTTCTCTCTTGGGGGTGGTGGGGAGGAGCTCCCACTGACACCCAGGGCAAAGATCAAGGGCTCCTTCCCCTACTCCAGAGACGTGTTTCCCTCTCACCCCCGCCGTAGGGTCCCTCCCCAGGGCGGATGGTGCATCTGAGACACCCCGCCCCCGCCCATTGCAGGGGGTGCCCCGGTATCTCCGGCCCCCTCCCCAGGCACTCACCCCTCCGCGGGGGGGACCTGGAGCGGCTCCGGACCATCCCGCCGAGCCCAGACCCCAGCCGGCTGGCACATCCAGCAGAAAAACCCTCCGCCGGGCACTTCCGGTGGCCAGTCCCCTCCCGTCCCGCTCCCGCTGCGAACTCGCTCCGCCGCACTTTGGTTCCGGGCCGATAGGGTTTCCCTGAGCACCTCTTTTGGCTTTGGGTTTGGGCTGGGGGAGGGGCCCTCAGGGCACAGCCTTGCCCTTATCCCCCCACCTCACGTCATCCAACTGGCAGGTCCCAACCACTAGGGTTTGTCCCGAGTTGCAGTGCTCAGCACATGTGGGCTTAGGGCCTGGCTGTGTTGGAGTTAGCCCCCAGCAAACCGCTAGTGTGGGGTTAGCCCGCAGCTTACCTCGGGGATCGTCTGGACTGCATTGGTGGCCACAGATCCCAGCGCAGACAGGACAAGATCCCAGCGTCCGCTCCCTTCCCCAGTGAAGTCCCAGTGCAGACCCTGCCACTCACGATAAGAGGTGGCAGGAAGCCGGTACAAATTACCAGAGCCCAGCTGTCCGGAAGGGGGCCCGGCTTCATCCACCCTGTTTAGCTGGTCCGCCCTTGCTGGGGGGCCCAATTTTTTTTTTCACCGGGGCCCAAACCCACTCTCGGCGGCTCTGGGTGGGAGACATCGAAGGAGTATCTAAGATGCTGGTGATTCAGTAGGTACTTTTCCCTATGAAAGAGTAGTGAGACAATAACCCAGCATAGCATCAGGAGGTGCCATCTTTCAGTAGAGATATAAAACCCAAGGCTTGAGTAACTGTGGGCATTAAAGAACCCCCATGGCAGGGCCGGCTCCAGGCACCAGCAAAGGAAGCAGGTGCCAGGGGAGGCCAACAGAAAGCAGCAGCAGTTCATCCGTTGTTGGGCAGCATGTCTGTATCTGCGGCAGCAATTCGGCGACGGGTCCTTCAGTGCCTCACTTCCTCTTCGGCAGCACTTTGGTGGCAGATCAATTGCTCCACTTCAATTGGGTTTTTTCTTTTTTTTTTCTTCCTCGCTTGGGGCAGCAAAAAATCAATTCATGCTACTTTGGGGGTGGTATCATATTTCAGCTGTGTGTTACATGGATTCTCTGAGCTGCTAATTTGGCAGCCTGGCAGAGAAAGACCCATATGAATTCCCACCCTCCTAAAGAAGGACAAACCAAACTACAAGGACTAGATACAGGGATCTTATGCACTGGTCAGATTGGGCTGACTTATCTCAGCTCATCAGGCTGGTATTTTCTCCAGGGCTTCTGTCATGTGCTTTAGAATCTCCAGCCCTTAAAATTCCAAAAAGAACCTTCAAATTGCGAACCAGATGTAAATCAGTGTCATGATGTCTGCCTGAACAGTGTAAACCACCCTTAGTGAACCGCAATGGAGGTGCACTTCAATGATAGTAAGGTATGTCAACATTGCTGACTACTTCACTGCTAGGCAAAGCTTTCAAGAAAGAAGAGAGACAATTATATTATAAATTGCCGGACAACTTAATCTGAGCAGTGTCTCATTTTGGTGTCGTAAGTGGAGTTTGGGAGAATAATACCACGTTGAGTGCTGGTAAACAGGGCCCATGGAAAAACTTGGAGCCTGTCTTCGAGGAAATGTTCTAAAGCAGCTGGATAGTTCAGAGAATGAGCTAGGTGCACCGAACGTTTGCCTCTATATTGCTGCTTCAGCCCAGCCCACCCCACAGCGGTAATGATTAAAAGTTATTAATAACTGTGTGAAATCCGTTTGGGAGGTTTCAGTCATTGAGTAGGAAAGCCGCCAGTAGCATTTTTAATGAGCAGTTTCAGCATAGTAGTGAAAGACAGGAAGATTGAACACCCTTCTTCTGCCTGAAGCTGATACCACTAGCCCAGGCCAGCATCATGGAAGTGGCTTCATGGGAGGATTTCACTTACCAAAGCACAAGTCACATGAAAAGAAAACGCATTGTAAGTGTTATGGTGAAAGTTTATTTCATTTGCTGCTGTTCCAGAGGTATCAAAGAGGAATAGCATTTTTACAATGAGCCTCTGGTCCTGACATCACTCAGGCTGGACTTACACAGGCCTAAAGAGAGAACCATACCCACACTGAGTGTAGTTGCTTTAATACAGTAATATCCATTCAGAAAAGAAGAGCGTATACAATCATTTATATGCAGGGACATGCAGTTTTAACAAAACTCTAACCCAATGTAGATAAAGGGCTTGGAAATCACACCACAAAAAATTCTCTTTAAAACAGCAGGATGACTTGGGCATTGAAAGATTACAAACCAAAACAGAATATAAAATTGCAAAGGAAAACCCTCCAGGAAACAAACAGCAAATCTGAATGTCCTGCTCACTGGAAAAGTGTATGTCGACATACAGAAAAAAATATAGCTTTCAAGTAATTATGCACTGATACAGGATACCAGGGTCTAAGTAGCAATAAAGTTATTTACACCAGAACCCTAATGTAAAACTTCACAATATTAGCAAAAGGCCAAACACTGGGGCTTATTTAGAGACAAAGACATTAAATAGCACTTTCAAGCAACGATTGTCAGACACAGACATTTCACTTTAACAGCCCAACTGATATACAGAACATTGTACCTTACTTAGTTTGGTTATTGTTAATTTACCAATCAGGCTACCCTGGGTTACTACACATTTTAGTGTACTGTTACCCTCAGCCAATTTGCTGTGACAGGCAAAGCATAAAGAGCTAGTTTGAAGGATGGAAAACATCAGCTTGTGGATTGAGGCAGGCTCACCTGTCAATCAGCAAGGGAAATCTGATGTTATTTGGTATTTCTGTTGGTTTGATGTCACCTGTTAGCCATTTCCATTGCTTTAGCAGCCCTGCTACATCCATATTCTTATTCCCCTCACTACCAAGCACGGAGGGGCAAAGTTCATCTTCACTAAGATTCATGTTGGTAGGGGGCTGAATGATTGTGATGTCTATTTCTGAAGCGTGAGGAGTGCCTAGCCTTTTGCCTTCCCTTCCCTGCAACTGTGGTTCAGATCAGGCCAGCTACTAGTGGTGAACTCAGTGCTGGAAAGGAAAGACACACAGGGACTAGGGTTCTAGATGAATGTTTCTTTGAAAGACAAGTTTCTTCCACCTCCCAATCTGTTTGGTGTTTGACAGTAGTCAGGCTAATGCCCAAACACTCAGTTCAGACCAATGCATATGCACTGGCCTTGGATAGAAAAAGCTTTTGGAAATAATTACTCAAGGCACCAGCCCACCTAAGTGGCCTAGCAGAGATGGGACCAAAAGTCTTGTGAGTAAGTGCAGTATTGTGAGGTCAACAGGCCTTATGCTACTCTCATTGAGGGCCCATCCAACACTTACAGAAAACAATGGTGTCTTTCCATTGACTTCAATGGGCATTGGATTAAGACCTTCCTCTGTGTTTACACCTTCACTGGCTTCAGTAGCGTCATTCCTACTTTACACTAGTATCAGTGAGAGGAGAATCCGATTCAATGTTCTCAGATACCATGGGCACAGTCTATGAATCTAAACAGAAGAGAATGAGGATTTGTGCCTGCTTAATCCAGAGCTGAATTTGGCCCAGGGTCTTTCTTTAAAAAAAGAAAAGAAAAAAAATCTAGCAAACAAATTTGAACTGAAAGCTTTGGGGCTACTTTAAAATACTTGCTTAAGACAAAGACGGTCCCTGTGTGGTATGGTCCACAGTGCAGGCCTTGTTGTATGAAGTTGAAAGTAAGAATGAAGCTCTTCTACTCAGACACAGGATAATGGACAGTCACAACCTCCCTCTAACTCATATTTCAAGCATCCCGTTTCTCTGGGTAGGTGCTCAAACCCCAGTGTGTGTGTGACTGCAAGAAAAGGGCTACAGGCTGAGTGCATACTTTTAAAAAGCCCTATCCCTCCTTTCCTCCAAATCTCCAAACTGTACAGCTATAACCTTGATCAAGCATCTCCAGGATCAGTCATCAGCCCAGCTGCATGTAAGTGTAAGCCCATGTATTCACCTGGATTGGGTACCTGTAGCCCCAGCCCCTGTACAGTGAGGAAAGCGAAGGCCACACCCCCTCTGATGCAGGTGGGCAGGGAGGGGTGGGCACTGGCTCCTTCCCTAACATGCCAGCCAAGGTAAGTGAGCTAGCTGGAGGGGGAAGTGAGGTGTGCCAGTATAAGGGCTGGGGAAGATTATTTACCTTGTGGAAAAAAAGAGGAAGCAGAGATCCAGTTGTGATTCTCACCGTCACAATGGAGACTGCACACTTTCCCTGGGGCACTGCCGTTCCATGCTGCCCCTTAATGAGGCTGGACTACCAGGGGCCAGTCCAGCCCTCTGTGAACCACAAAACACTTCTGCGTGAAACCCCTTCTCCAAAAATCCAGCCAAGCATTGGGAGTATTCAGGGAGGGCGGAGAAGACAGAATTAGATCCCGTACATTTCAGCCATTGCTTCACATGGAGCTTTTCCTCTTCTTCCCCCTCCCCTTTCCAGGGAACAAATAACCATAAATCAGATCCATAATGGGGGAGATAATTAGGGGGTAATTTCGGAGTAATTACACGGTTATTTATGCCTTGCCGATTACATGGCACAAGTGTTACCGTGAACAGATGTAAACTTATAAATGAATAACCAGTAAGTAAATCTCATGTAATTACAGAGCTAGTCTATGGTCATTGTTCCTTATTAACTCAAGTGCTTCTCTTCAGAACAGCTCAACAAAAAAAAGCCAACAGAAGCCCCAGAGATTCCTAAATTATGTGGAACTGGTTATTCTGAGGGAACTGGTGCATTAGGCTTTTGCAGTTCTGTGCTTATGTGTGAAAGCCTCTCCTTGCCTCTCCATGGACCTGATTCTGAGCACCCCTGATGTCCACAGGCCTGATTCGGCTCTCCTTTACACTGATGAAAAGGCCAACTCCAAAACCCCTTCACATCAATGGAAACACTTCCATAGATTTGAGTGGGCTCTGGATCAGGCCTCAAATCACGACTGACTCCACTAAAGTCTATGGTGCTTTGCTGGTGTGAAACCACAGGAAGCGAGATTAGAATCAGGACTTCAGTGGGTATTAACGAAAGCTCAGAATCTCATCCTGAATGGCCTCAGCACAATTATTCAATGAACCACATGTTAGGAATGGGTGTACATATCCAGTAAAGTGAGTAATATTTACCAATATGGTTTCAGTTCCAAATTAGGGTCAAATCCAAGGGCTATTATAGAGGAGACAGCCTTAGGCTGCAAGAACTGGATTCAGATCCAAGCTTCACCACAGTTCAGGATTTTGATTGAGGCTATTTTCAGGCTATTTTATCTGACGCTTCTAAATTATGTCTGGGGCTTGGGCTGACTCCCGGTCACTTAGCTCAGATCTCTTTTGGAAGCAGTCATGTATGCAGCTCAGGTTCTGTCATTCAGGGCTTGTTTTCCTTTTACATGCAAACTCATATGTAACCACTGCTAGACATTCAGTCTCAAACATAGGAAATCTCTGCATTTCATAGGAATGTGGCCATAACAGATCAATGATGTATCTAGTACAAGAGTCTGTTTCAGAAGAAGGGATCAATACCCAGACTGCAAAATTTGGGGGCATTTGGGCCAGGGGTTTTGGAATGGTCTTATCTCTGCTAAAGGCAGGTTCAGCAAGAACACTGGATCTAAACATCCCTTAACTTTGGTGGTACCGGTGTCTATACCCAAAATACAGCTCTGAATTGGGCGCATGTCAAGCTGACACCAACCTTACAGAGAAAGGAGTGGGAAGGAAGTGGCAATTGGCCCTGGTGCTATCTACAAACATATGCAAGATGGCAGATAGAAAACAAAAGTGGAGGAAAGCAGGGGAGTACAGAAGGGGTGAGAGGAGATGCAAAAATCTCAGACTGAAAAGAGGAAAAAGAAGAGAAGTAAAAAGCCTTAGGACCAAGTTGCGAACCTCTTACTCATCTGGGGGATTGATGGCTTGAGACATTCCAAGAACTTAGCTTTCAGCCTTTTTTTATTTTCTTCTAAATAAAATCTGAGGAGTCATATTACTTTTGTCTCTGCTCAGGATTTATTCAGACATTAAGCCTAGCTTTATGCACCTATATATTTGACTTAGACACACACACCCCTCCTCTTTTTCCTGGCATTAAGCCCATCATATAGGGTCTGTGCTACATGTCCTCTCTCTCCAAAGCACTTTGCTCAATGCCTTAACTTCTATCACACCACAAACTAACATCTTCCCTTATCAGGGAGTAGCTGTGTTAGTCTGTATTCACAGAAACAACTAGGAGTCCCGTGGCACCTTAAAGACTAACAGATTTATTTGGGCATAAGCTTTCATGGGTATCTGAAGAAGTAGGTTTTTTACCCACGAAAGCTTATGCTCAAATAAACCTGTTAGTCTTTAAGATGCCATCGGACTCCTAGTTGTTTTTGTATCTTCCCTTATGACATCCTACCATTTCTTCTTGGGTCAGCCTCGCTGCCTTTTCCCTTCAGTCTTGATCTCTTGGCCTCTCTTACCCACAGTTGTCTAGACTGCGCTTTACATCACCAAGCCATCTGAGCCAGCACTCCCTTGTTCTTTTGTTTATGGCTGTTTCTTTGAGTATGTCTCTAACCTACATGTTCCTCACATGGGCCTTCTCGGCTTACCCGGTCACGCAACTCAACATTTGCCTTTCCACGGAGCAGGCCTTGGCTCATGTTTTTCTTCTTTGGTGCCCAACACGCAGCGCCAGACCTTAAAGCTGGACACACCACAGGGCAAAAATCAGAGCTGGTGTAAACGGATGCAATTCCAGTACAAGTAACAAATAAGGAAGTCAATGGAGCTGATTAGCTATATGAAGTCTGAATTTTGCCCCATGTATTAATTGTACTAAGGGTGGAATTCACCTCAGCATAAGACTCAGGCACCACTCTAGTCCCCAGTCCTGCAGTCTGACCCACATGGTGTGTGCATATTCACATGAAGCCCCGCTGGAATTTGTGGGACCCCACATGATCTGACTGCAGGACTGAGGTCTTAGGCCCAGTACTGTGACTGAAACCACATAGACAGACCCCTTCACATGGGTCTGTGGCGTCTGTTGCAGAAGCAGGACTCAAGATTTCAAGCTCTCTGAAGGCAGGGACCACACTTTCATCTATGTTTATACAGCACTTAGTCCAATGGGGCCCCAATCCGGATCATGGGCCTCTGGGCAGAGTTGTAATTCAGATATTAAACAACAGTAAGACATCATGGTCAATAATAACCATTGACTATGTGGGATCACTCAGGGGTGAAATTCTCTGGCCTATATTACTCAGGAATTCAGACTAGATAGTCATAATGAGCTTTTCTGGCCTTAAAATCTAATGTTAATAAGCACAACATCCAACAGTAAATATTTATAAGTTTGGCCTTTAATTTGTCAAAATCTGCCCATCGTGCATACAATGGATTTAGGCAACAGAAATGTAAGCACAGCTAACCTTAAGGACCTGGATTTAATTTATCTAGCATACATGAACACCAAGAGCACATATCTAAAAGTTCCGGTGTTTTTGCTGTTGAGGTTTTTTTTGTTGATTTTTTTTCGTGTTCCACATTTGCCAAGCACACCTAGTAACTTGCCCTTTAAAATAAAAATAACTTGCATTTTCAAAATATCTTCCCCTCCATCCTATTCCTCCCCACCCCCGCCCCCCAAAAAAGGTGGCAAAGCAAGATTTTGGTGCTTATTAAAAATTGCAAATCATCGCATAGTTTTGTATTAAGGCAAATTGTGATGCAAGATTGGGGAGCTGATTCCCTACCCTATGAAGAAAATGCATCAGCTACTTTCTCAGTATGGATCTTTCTGGAAGGCATGTTCTTGGATTCCCCACCACAAGAGCCTTATTAAAAAAAGATTATTTCAAGGACATTTTGTCTGAACAGATTCTGTTATTGTGAAGGGGAATAATAAATAACCATACCTAGCATTCATATATAGCACTTTTCAACAGCAGAGCTCAAAGCACATAGGGGAAACTGAGGTGCAGAGACTAACCCAAGGTCAACCAGCAGGCCAGAGCTGAGAATAGAATCCTAGTCTCCTAAGATGCAGTCATGTGCTTTAACCTCTAGACCCCACAGCCTCATTCCAACACAAATGAGACTCTGAAAACCACAGGGTTGGAACATTTAAAAAAAATAAAAGAAAACAATGAAAGTTGTTTTTTTATCAGAATTTTTCCAATCAGTTTGCTTCATACAGGCAGAGATGAATCCGGCTCACAAATTATGGACCAGAATCACATCCAAATCCAAACTTCATTGGCGTTCAGCATGCAGGGTTTCAAGTCCAGGCTACTAAAGAAAGAAGCCTCGCTTCCTGATCTTATAGAACTACTGACAGAGGTTAGAGATGAGCCTGACCCAGAACACCGTGTCAGTATATAGTCTACAATATCCTTCTAAGTCAGTTGTTTGCAAGCCTTCCATTCTGTGGAGCTGATGATGGAGAAAACACACACACACACACACACACTCTCTCTCTCTCTCTCTCTCTCTGCCATTCTGCGGACTAACAATAGCCCATTGTTTCAGAACAGCGACCCTAAGCCTTCGGGGTCTGATCCAGCTCCCATTTGTATCAATGGGGCAAGATCAAGATCTCATTTGGTTAGCACCTTTAACGCCAGAGTCCTCAAACTGACAGAGGAACATTGGCCTGTTTCTCTCCTTTAACTGTGGCATGATAGGTTAGATATTAGCTCAACCTTTCAAACTATCCGGATGGTTAAGCACTGGAACAGGTTACCAAGGGAGGTTGTGGAATCCACATCATTGGAGGATTCTAAGAACAGGCTGGACAAACACCTGTCAGGGCTGGTCTAGGTTTACTTAATCCTATCTTAGCATGGGGGGATGAATTAGATGATCTCTCAATGATCATTCTAGCCCTATATTTCTATGATTCTCTGACTGTAAATTGTAATAATCCTAATCTGTTGGTAACTTTGTCTTATTTTGAAGAGGGAGTGAAGGTTAGAGACTGTGGGGGGCAGGTTAAGCCAGTTGGCAATAACATGTCACAGGTGTGAACTCGTGTTTCATTTTCACTCTGGAGTTGGGGTTGGTGGGAGGGTGTGGGTGGGGAAGAGGGAATGCACTCATGACCCCTCTTCGCTGCCAGTCCAGAATGCCATGTGCTGAGCCAGCGGAAGCTGAATGCAATGAAAAGTGCTAACAGGTCTCATATCTGCATCACAGCCTCATCTAAGTGCAATTAATTAGTAGCGCAGCAAGTGGGAGTGAAGTCGCATTTTCTATAGGCTTTTCATTCTGGAGCGATTATTACAGGAGTGATATCGTCAGCGTGCATTTATTCCGAACTAACAAAATAGCACTTAGTGACTGAAATTTTCTTGCTTCTGAAACTTAACATAGAGAGTTCCTGGAGGCTTTTTTCCTTCACCACTCTTACCACTATATTTATAGTGGGACACGTTATCTTGTGTGTTATTGTGAGGGAGGGATTTGTGTACTTCCCCACCGACTGAGACACAATAGTCATTTCCAAGAGGCTTCACTACTGCAGCAAATGGATTGTTAGATAACTTGGTGTCACCATTCTGGCTAGGAAGGAACTTGAAAATGGCTTGTTGGCCTAGGTGTAAGGTAGTCACCAGGAAGCAAAAGGTCATGGGTCCTGACCCTTCCTTCTAGGAGAGCAATCCTTCACCTTTGGGTTTTGATAAAATTGGATCGTCTCCATTTGAGATTATACGGCAAATTGCAACAAGGTAATTAGCCAGGATTCCACTGCAGAACTGGAAAAAGGGAATCAATCATTGTCAGTGTCCCCTCCTGTTTCATGAGGGTCTGTTCTTGCACCAAATTATCTCTAAAAGGTGGCCACATGGGCTGTAAAGGTAGCAGCATGTGGAAAAACCTCTGCCCACAGGAGATAATGGTTTGGAGCATTAGTGCTGTGACAAGGAGGAACTGGTACAGAGAACCACTTTTACAGCTTGTGAAATTAGAGACTAGCTCCCTTGAGCAGAAAATAAGGACCACAATCATTCCTAAGCTCGCTTGTTCAAAAAACAGTTTAACACGGAACAATAGGTCTCGTGCCATGAGTACCCAGAAAATTCACCTCATTTCCCCCAAAGTCTAGATATTGTCTCATCCACACGTATTACACAGGAGTCATTCCAGTACCCTCAACCTCTGGTTCTATCTCAGGACAAACCATTCTAGGAGAGGCAGCTATTGGCTATCAGCTTCCTCTACTGCTCTTGACCTTGGTGGGTGGGGGAGAAGGAAGGAAGCAGCAGGAGAAGAAGGCCTGGAGAGGAATCAAGATTCAGTCTTCTCCTTCTTTTTGCCTTTTTTCAGGAAGGATGGGGTCCGGAATTTCTTCTTCTTCTTGGAGGGAGATTTGGATGGCGAGCCTTCTGGGGACACAGGCCCACTAGTAATTGACTCAGTTTTGTCCTTAGGGGCATCTGGGTCGGCATCTGTGGTTGTGGTCATCTGGCTCATTCCTTTGCTTAGGGTGTCTTCTGCAGTTTGGTCGTCATCTTTCCCATTCACGACCACCGCTGCTGGCTGCGCCTTCTCTCCAGCAGCACTGCGATCGGCAAGGGCTTGGCTGGTGTCCGTCTTAGCACCTTCACAAAAGAAAGACACAAGGCATGAGGATTTATGGAGGCAGGGTCCCCAGTCTCACTAGAAGGGCTGCTACTTTGTGTGGCTACAGGGCTGGATCGCCTGGCTTTGCCATCCAGGCAGAACAGCTGATTGCTTTATGGTTGCTGAAGATAAGGGTCAGCAGAATATTGAAGAAGTGGAAGAGGTTCTCTCTCTGAGAGGCTGACGGAAGACTGCAGGCTAATAAGGAATGAGCATTTTCCAGCTTACCTAAAGCTAGCCCTGTGGTCTTACTATAATCATTCCATCACTGACTTCAGTGAGGACACTCTAGCTTGACACTAGTTTAAATAGAAGCAGAATTTAGCCCACGCTGAAAGGAAATTGTCGTGGTCTGATTCCCTTCTCTCTAACACCATTGTAAGTCCATTGGGTCTGGCTCTCCTGTGCCGTGCACCTTGGGGATTTATACATCTCTACAAAGTGGGCGTGATCTGAAATTGGTGGTGTGTTTCATCCACTTTGCACAGGAGGTGCAGAGCAGTGGGGAATCAGGCCTATGGTATTTACACAGACTAGACCTTATCATGCTCCCAGTGAATGAAAATTTGGCTCTTGATTTCAACAGAAGCCAGAGCAGTCTTGCTGTGATGGGGAGAAAACGGGACACTGATGGGTTGAGACAGTATGGCTGGGAAGGATCCTCTGACCCACATCTCCTAGACCTGAGGAAAGAGCTTGTGCTTCATGTTGCCTCCTCGGTTTCATTCTTCCTCATTGAATGGAGGCAGAGCTAGAAGTCGGAACTAAAGGTATGTCTACACGGTAACCGCAGCAGTGGCAGAGCGATGCTGCTGAAGCTGCGCCACTGTAGCACCATGGTGTAGACACTTCCTACAGCAGTGGAAGAGGTTCTCTTTCTAAGAGGCTGACAGAAGAATCCTTCCATTAACCTAGCCATGTCTACACCAGAGGTTAGGTAAATCTAATTACAGCGTTCCAGGTGCAAAATTGTTCAGAGCCCCTGAGCAAGGTAACTAGGTCAGTCTATGTTTTATACATAAATCTGGCCTAGGTTTAAAACCAGAAATCTCTCAACTTCCTCCCTGGGAAAAAGGGGTTGCAAATACCATCTATGGAAATCCAGAGAAGAAGGGGTTATTGCTAAGCAAACACGGTGCCCAACAGGAGCAGATGGCTGAGGATGGTTAGAACTCCTGGAAGCCTGTCTGCTAAGTGACCTGTACATTTAAATAGTGCTAAGGGTACCTAGGCGCTTGGGTTTTTCATTTGCTCACTCATGCGTTTTTCCCTCCGAGCCCACAAACACAGACAAGAGGGTGGTGTTTTGCAAAGGGCTTCTTATGCAACTAGTGTTAATGAATGACCCTCTTTGACAATGAACGCAGGAAGCTGTGTTCTGGGAAGAAGCAATTAAACAATTGCATGCATGCCTCTCTTCTCTTTTCCTCTTCCTTCTCCTCTCCCTCTCTCTTTTTTCCCCCTTGTCTCGTTAGTAAATCCAATAAAGAAATCTAAAATAATTATAACTAACACACCAGACTTCCATAGCACCTTTCAACTAAGGATCCGAAAGGGCTTTACAAAGAGGTGCTGAGCCACCCAACACCCTTGTGAGGTATGCAATATGATCTACATTTTACAGATGGGGAAACTGAGGCATGGATCATTTAGGCAACTTGCCCAAGGTCACGCAGTGAGTAAGATGCAGAGTGAGGAATAGAACCCATGGATCCCCTGCTCTAATTGCTAGACCGCACTCTTGGCTGATACTTGTCACAGCTTGTGTAAAGTCCACACAATATACGTAGTGGAGCAGCTGTTCCCTTTGTACATATTCATTATGAATATATTGCTCCCTGGCTGTTTTGCCAGCAAACTACCTTTCACCCCTTTCCCATAGGCCAGTGGTTCCCAAACGGGGGTTCGCGAACCCCTGGGGGTTCGCACAATGTTACAGGGGGTTCACCAGAAAAATTTCCTATATGGCTGCCAGTGGACCCCAGGCATGGGAGGCAGCAGGTGTGACCCAGTTACAGAGCAGACAGCCTGAGCCCTGTGGAGCACTGAGTGAGCAGCCGAGCCCCGGTCAGCGGAGGTGCCGGCAGCCTGAGCCCCATGCAGCACTGGGCTGGGCAGTTGGGGCTGGCAGCCTGAGCCCCAGCAGTCAGCGGGGTCCAGCAACCCAAGCCCCATGGAGTGCGGAGCCAGCAGCCCAGATGCTGGCCAACAGGGGCCAGCTGCCTGAGCCCCATCGTGGGCAGGGAGGCAGCTGGGACCCCAGGCACGCATGTGGCAGCTTGGACCCCTGTCTTTGGCAGACAGGAAGTTGGGTGGCATAAGAAGCAGAGTGAGCAGGGGCCACGCTGTATGTGGGGAGTGGTCCAGGCTAGTTTGTCCCTAGCAGGGCACTCTCCTAGGGATGGCCCTGGTGGTGGAAGAAAAGGTGTTTGTGCACCAAACCAGCCGGAACCAAGTAGTAGTCACTGTAGCAGCATTCAGGTGCCTCAGTAATTTGATACTAAGTCATTTTCTCTGGAGTGCTGTTTTGCTTCAGTGGGAGGTGGGCGGATGTTAGCATCACACTGAGGAGATTTAAACTAAAATCCCTGGAAATATTCATTTTTAGGGGGGGTTCATGAGATTTCACATTTTAGTGAAAGGGGTTCACGGGTTGTTAAAGTTTGGGAACCACTGCCGTAGGCAAATATGAGAGACGTTCAAAAAGGTGATACGACTGCTTTGGTATTTGCCGGGCTGCTGGTTTTTCACTGGGATAGAGCTAGCATCAAAATATGTATAATATTTGGTATGGTGAAAGCTGGATCTCCTCCCTCCAACCCCCCCAGAGGCTGGCTGTAAGGACAAATTAACCTTGTTAATTCAGACAGTGAATACATTTTGTGCAGGCATCCCCACCATGATTCCATAAGGATTTGGGATAGAAAGGAAATGGCATGGAGGAGGAAGCTTTCTTTTCAGAGCCTGCAGTGCAGAGAACATTTGGAATCAGCCACTCAACCTCCAATGTTGGCTGCCCTCATTTGTAAGGCCTGGCTCTTTGCTTGACTCCAAGCCTGCCTGCACCTCTACCCAATGCTCCTTGACTTAGAGCCCAATCCTGGCGAGCGCAGAGTGGTACTTAGTGCGTAGCGCCGTTTCTGCTGGGGCTGTTCCTGTGACTAAGTGCAACTCTGTGAGACTGAAGGTGACCCTCAAGACACAATACAGTTTAAAAAACATTAGGGCTTCTCTATGCAGAGACCCAGGATACATCTACCTTTCAAGCTGGGGTGTGGATCCTCAAAGAGACATACCTGTGCTAGCTCTGAGCAAGCTCGTGCGCTAAAAATAGACGTCAGCTGCAATGAGGCACCCCGAGTACGTATCTGTCTGTGAGGATCATGGGATCTCGGACCTGTGGGCTCTCAGCCACTGCCGCATCCACATCACCACCTGACAACTCTAGCCGTGACTGAGGAATTGGGAGCCCGAAGGTGTAACACTCCACTAAGTGCACCAGCCACCGGGACCCGACTGGAGACGCTCTGGAGTCCATAATTGGACTGGGTACACCAGTGGTCTCCAACGTGGTGCCTGAGGGTGCCATGGTGCCCACCGGGGCATATATGTGCGCCCGCATACTGCCTGGTGGACGAGCATCTGCTGAAATGCCACCGACAAGCATCATCATCCAGAGGTGTCGCCGCCGAACTGCCACCAATTTTCGGTGGCATTTCGGCGGTGATGCCTGTGGATGACGCTGCTTGTTGGCAGTGACACCTATTGACGTTGACACTTCTCGGCAGCATTTTGGTGGATGCTCGTCTGCCGGCCACGGTCCACGGTGGCTCATCATCTGGCGCCCGCCAGATGAAAAAGGTTGGGGACCACTGGGGTATGCTATTGAAGCCAGAAAGAGACACAGGAAGCCGTCTGTGCAACAAGGTGGATCCTGGCTTGCTGCTGCTACAGACCCTGCTGTCAGCTACTTGGCTTCTGGCTTCGTCCTCGGTTCCTGACTTTGATCCTCCTCTGTTCCCGGCTCCTGCGCTTGGTCTCATTCCAGTCCCTGAACCCAGTTGCTCTGGTTTCTGACTGCTCTGGCTCCAACCTTAGGCACTGATCTGTGGCTTTACTTCCCGTTTCCTGTCTGACTTTCGGCTCTGACTTCGGACTTGCCCACTGATCTCTGGTTCCTGAACACTGTGCTGCCTACCAGGCCAGACTGCCCATGTCCCAGTCGCTAGTACAGTCTTCCACAGCCCCCCAATGCCATCCAAGACACCAAGATGCCCCTCCACTCACACCACTGTGTTAGCTGGATGAGAGGTGAGGTGAGTATATCTCCTCAAACTCTCAGGTCAAAGTGTAGACACATCCTTAGTGCACGGCAAGCCAGGGTCATCTGAATGTACAGTGCACTAGGCTGCTGTGTACTAAGTCACCCCGCGAACCCAACTACCGTGCATGCCAAGTTCTGGAGTGCACTTTGACGTTCTGCGAAATGCACCACCAAACTTTTAGTGCATGGTAGTCGAGTCCATGTCACAATTTAGTGTACCACAGGCTAGCGCACTCTACCTTCATACTTGCGTAGACAAACTCTTACTTCCGTCCCTCCCATCACAGGAGATTGGTCCAAAAGATCCAAAATCTGAAGCAGACCAGAGTCTATCTGTAATTTTGACTGCACCAAGCCATTAGATTTTTGCTTACTTAAAACAGTAACACCTATCACTACGCAAAGGTATGTCAGTCAGGTGGCTGGTGTGAGAAGTACTTTGACAAGAGAAGCACAGTGCCGAGTCCTGAGAAAGTACTAGAGTAAGAATTCAGCCACACATTTTCAAATAAAGAAATAATGCAAAGGGGTAGTAAGCCGGCTAGGACTGAAGAAAGAAAGTAGCTTCAGCTTTCAGACAGGCTGTGCATTCAATAGAGCTGGGTGAAATTTTTCAGCTCCAACTTTCTCCTTCCCCTTCCCCACCGCCCAGCAAAGTGCAGATTTGGCAACACTGAGACATTTCACGAGATGTCAGTTTTGCCAAATTGTTTTGGTAGGGGGGGAAAAAAAGAGTAAAAAAATATTCTGAAAAAAAACTTTGCCTCTGTAAGACACTCTCACATTAGGCGGCATGAAGATGCAACACTGCATCACCCCCAGACCCTGTGCTCTATAATATCCTTAAATGTACACGGCGTAGGGGCTTGAAACCTGCCCAGACTCTGGTCTTCTGCGTAGGAGAGAGGGAGCTGCTAGGTGAAACAATCCCTACCAGTATCTATAACATTGATTTTTTTTTTCATTTTACCGCCCCCACCCAAATAATGACTTACCATCAGAAACCTCATCAAATTTTAGAGCTTTCCTTTTCCCATGCTGTCTTTTAGGACACTAAAGGCACAAATTGTATATGCAACAGCGGAAAGTGATGTGCACAATCGGAAGCAATGGGGAGAAGACAGAAGAACTGCAAGAAAAGCTGTTTATAGCAAGCGTAAGTAGCTTTGCTGTCCAGTTTTAATGCTGGCCATTTGAACTTGTACCGTTGGTGTTTTGAAGTCAGTAAGCTAGGACAAACCTCTGCTCTCAGATCTGTCCGGCAGATCTTGTATCCTATATTCCATTCCCCTCCCATGCACAGATCCCCCACTGAAAGGTGACCAGATGTCCCGATTTTATAGGGACAGTCCCGATATTTGGGGCTGTGTCTTACATAGGTGCCTATTACCCTCGCCCACCTCCCGATTTTTCACACTTGCTCTCTGGTCACGCTACCCACTGAGCTCAGCAGAAGTTCTGTGAACAGGGCGAGAAGAAAACTGTCAAGCCCTCCTGGGCAGAATTTTGTCCCTTAAACAGATTTTGTGATCTTGATGTGCTGCTTTTGAAGGTGGGAGATTCCTTCTACAAAGACCTGAGGCTACAGCTGGCTTCTTTTTACAATGTTCAGGACTATCTTTGGGCGGAAGAGAGACAGGAAATAAAAATGGGGCATAAAAACCAATCCTTCTCAAAATCTTGAGCAAGGAAAAAGTCAGAGCAACTCTTCTGAAACAGCCTATAAGAAAGGAGCCTTTCTTAAAAATCCCTCTGAAGTGAGAGGCATTGGCATCTTAATAGAGGTCTAAATTACACAGTTGGATGGTCAAATCAGCACACAGGCAGGTAAAGTGAGAACTTTCAAGTATCGGTGCTTACACACAATGGTGAGGGTTTCTAGAGAAATGACAGATAGAATTTATGATGATAATAATAATGCTTTGCTCTCATGTAATACTTTCCCACAATAAATCTCAAAGTGCTTTACAAAGCATGTCAGTAGCATTATCCCCATTTTACAAATGGGGAAACCAAGGCATAGAGTGGGGAATTGACTTGAATAGAACTCAGATCTTCTAAGTACCAGTCTAGTGCTCCGTCCAATAGGCCATCCTGCCTCTCAGCCTAAGTGCTGATCGGAACAGCCAAATGCAGAACATGCAGGTTCTGTTAAGGTGCCCAACATTTGAAAACTGGTGCCTATTGTTCTCCCGTATAACGAAAGACTGATACTGGGCAAACTGAAAGCTAGCACATTTGGAAGCTTTTCCATGGAGCTGCATCCCTGCTGTGAACGTATTGGAAGATTTCCCCACCCACCCTCTATCTCCCCTGTGAGAAGCATCCCACCTCCCGCAAGGTGATGGTATGCGAGCTTAGAAAACAGCCTCTCTATACTTACTACAGTGACAAGTATTCAGAATCAGAGGTAAGTCCTTTGGTGAAAGCAACACATGGAAAGAGAAAGGAAGAAATTGTGGGGACAGACATAAACCAACACAATGAGACACAATGTGACACAATGAGAACAATAAAAGAGTAATGCCACCACATTGACCTTCATGGACCAGGTCACGCCTTTGCCTAAGACAGCTAGATACCTTCATTGTCTCAGAGCTATGCATCTGATCTGAGAAGCATGCTAATAACTCACATCATTTTTTCTCCCCGCATTATGCCCAGCTACTGATTAACACAATGCTGATGTGTTTTCATTTTAGCTATCTGATACCCTCTGATGGTATTATGTCACCTCTTACATTGAAGTCCAAGGCTGGAGATATCTATATCTATATATCTCTCTCTATATATCTATATCTATATCTATCTACTGCCTTGGATTTCAATGTAAGAGCAGAGGCAACATAATACCAAATATATATATATAATGTTCTGGAACCCTTGGGACCAACTCACACATTTGACTAACCCAAAGCCCACTGGAATTAGTAGAAAGACTCCCATTGATTTCAATGGGGTTTGGATCAGGTCCATAGCCAGCAGTTTCTTACTACATGTATTGTTATGCTCACTGGTTGCGCCTCGTTTCAAGTTACACTTCCAACTCTTTGGGGCGAGGGCTGTGTCTTTCTATGGGTTTGTGCAGCACCTAACACAATGGGAGAGCTTATTCTGGAGGAGGGCTTTGGGCACTCCTGCGGTGCAAATAATAAAGAAATAGACACATCTTCATTCCAAAGGCCTCCTGTGTGATTTGTTGGGACAAAGGTGGTGCAGATCTTATGGCCATAATAGCCCACCCTCCTTTTAACAAAAAAAGGAGAACTGGATTATCTTTCCACTGGTGGAAGATGCCCCTCCAAGCCTACAGTATGCCCAGGCCTTGCTGCCCATGTGGCAGGGTTCAGGTTTATATCAGGATACAACTGCAAGAACACTGCTGCATCCACCCTAGGCAGTACCCCCAAATGCTCCAATTCCCACCATCCAGCATAACCACTGCCTAGGGCACAGGGCCAGCTTACCATCTGAGGACTTCGTGGGGGACACGGGTTGGCTCTTTGGTGGAGACTTTGTCGGGCTTCGCTGCGGGGAAGCGGAGGGGGACTTCACAGGAGAAGCCTGAGATTCCTCCACGCTCACGTCTCTCTCACCTAGGAGCAGAGAAGACATCCAAGTGCTATGGAAAAAATGGGGGGCGGGATCCCAAAAGACACACTCCCCGCCTGTCTTCTGGGTACAGCTAATTGGAACATATTTCCTCCAAGCGCAAATGTTTTGAAGACGTATCGGTTTCCATAGGGATGGTTTTCTGGGAGCGCTGTACATACATAGGGATGTGGGAGAGCCAGGTGCAAGTCCGTGTTCTGCTCGATTCACAGTGATCTGGGAGGAAGGACTCTGCTCTGAACCAAGCAGAGCAAGGACAAGAACCTGGATTCCCTGGCCAGTGCCCTAGTTAACTCCCCCGCAACACACACACACACACACACTTCACATGACCGAACAAAGCCATGGCCGCTCCCTCCGGTTATTTACCATCTAATCCCAGTTTCTTTCTTTCCACCTCTTTCTTGTACTCCTCCAGCTCTTGGTCTGTTAGCTGGCTGAATGGGTTGGGGGGCTCTGGCTCACTCGGTATCTCCTCCTGGGTTACTTCTTGTGTCTCCGTGTCTGCTTTGGAAGCCAGGTTACTCTCCGCAGACTGAAACCAACCGCAGACACGACATTGCAACATCAGCACGAGGGCTGGGGATAAGGTTTCGTGGGTTTTGTGGGCCATCTAACTTAAGCTAGTGACCCTCTTTTGTCACGGACCCGAGGCTCAGTATTCTAGGAGCCCAGCCCATGGTTTAAGTGTTCGTTCTCATCAACGCCGATCCTGACCGGCAGGAAGCAAATCCCTGTGTGCAGCAGAATTGGTGCGATTCCACCATGCACAAGGGGAGCAGGTTATGGGAAAGGCACATAACCCCTGTGGGGCATGAACTCAGCTCCAGGGTAGGAGAAACACCTTAGAGGCTACTATAGGGGGTTGGGCTAGTGGATCCATTACTCTGTGTCTCCATTTGATACTGCCATCCATGGAGTTGGGGCACAGTGTAGTTTTAACGGGGTGAGGGCAACTCCACTCCAACTCTGAGCTGGGAGAGAGGCCCCCCACTTCAACACCAACACATCACCATAAGGATTCCCTTGAACTGAGCTCCGCAGTTAGAGCCCGTGTGCTTATTCTGCAGAAAAGGGCCTAGGGATTAAGGTGGACGAGAAGCTGGATATGATTCAGGAGTGTGCCCTCGTTCCAAGAAGGCCTATGGCATATTAGGCTGTATTAGTAGGGGCACTGCCAGCAGATCAAGGGAAGTGATTATTCCCCTCTATTCGGCACTGGTGAGGCCACACCTGGAGTATTGCGTCCAGTTTTGGTCCCTCCACTACAGAAGTGATGTGGACAAACTGGAGAGTCCAGCGGAGGGCAACAAAAATGATTAGAGGGTTGGGGCACATGACTTATGAGGAGAGACTGAGGGAACTGGGCTTATTTAGTCTGCAGAAAAGAAGAGTGAGGTGGGATTTGATAACAGCCTTCAACTACCTGAAGGGGGTTCCAAAGAGGATGGATCTAGACTGTTCTCGGTGGTGGCAGATGACAGAACAAGGAGCAATGGTCTCATGTTGCAGTCAGGGGAGGTCTAGGTTGGATATTAGGAAACACTGTTTCTCTAAGAGGGTGGTGAAGCACTGGAATGGGTTCCCTAGGGAGGTGGTGGAATCTTCCATCCTTAGAATTTTTTAAGGCCCAGCTTGACAAAGCCCTGGCTGGGATGATTTAGTTGGGGATTGGTCCTGCTTTGAGCAGGAGGTTGGACTAGATGACCTCCTGAGGGCTCTTCCAACCCTAATCTTCTGTGACTCTATTCACCCTTAACCCACACACAGCTGCTGCCTCGATTGGCAGAGCTGCAGAAGAGCAGGGATGTTTACTGCACTATAACATTCCCTGTGAAGTTAGCCCCTTCATTAATAAGAGTACCGGACTCCTGCTCTTCTCTGCTATCACGCTGGCTAAGAGCTGGGACTGGGGTCCTGCTGATTTCACATCCTGACGGTTTTGCTCCCGAATCTGTGGGTGAAAAATCAGCCAATAAATAAAAAGAGCTGAAATAAAAGCCTAGCCTAGCTGGCTTAGGGGCACAGTAATAGAGCGGGCCTTAAATTGCCACTGATTTATGCCTTGGAGAGACATTTACACCTGGGCTAAGGGAGCATGAAAAGCTCTTTGCACCAGTATCAACAATGACACAAGAGCAAGGAAGTAGAGAGTCAAGCCCAGAATCTCTCTCTCCTTGGCTGCCCATCTGAATCCAGTTTAGCTCAGTAGCGACTGAATGCCATCCAATGCCCGGTCCTTGAAACAAGCCAGCACATCTCATCCCTGTTCCTACAGCACAAGGAGGTTTAGCGTGACACTGGCACTAGTTGGAACTTCTGTCTCAGCCACGAGGCCAGGCACCGAATGGGTCACAGAATGAATTTCCCTCTGACCTACGGGTGGTTCATTCTGATCAGGGCTGAATCGTGTTTACAAGGCAGCGCTGGGGAAGGGGTATATGGTGAACTACCCTGGTATCTGCTCTGGTGGTGAAGAGAGTACTTGAAAGCGGCGAGTCTGGACCTCGCCACCAGCACTAAACTTGCTGATGTAAAATGAAGAGAAAATGTAAAAACGAAGTGGCTCATCTGCTTCCCAACCAGCTGCAGGAAAGTCAGGTCACTGGAGTCTCAAAGGAATCTACTGATTCTCAGCCACCTGGAAACTAAAACCTGCCGTAGAGTGTGGAGGTGACAAGAGAGACATCCAAGAGCTGCCACACCTTGTTCCTCATTTCCAGCACTTCCTGTGGGTCTGTGTAGAGAGGCACAAATTGGTTGGGGTTTTCGATTCGGATCGGGGTCCCACTGCTGGTCTTTTCCACCTCGTCAGCCTTCATCCACTGGCCCGTACCAAGGATAGGGTAGGGAAAGAGCAAAGAAAATGCATCAAGCCTGGAATTGCAGTATCATTAAGACCCAGGAAACACAGCCTATAAGTTTCTGACCCATCGCAGAATTTTGGATGTTCCAAACTTCATAGACATTCAGTGCTGGGTAAAATCTCTTACACAGAGAGGGGTCAGCTGCAAAATTCAGGAATCTGAATTTGGATTCAGATCTAACCCACCCCCTTCCCTGACATTCAAAGTTTTGGTTCAGCCCATTCTGGTTCATTTCCACCGATCTGGATTCTGGTGTGCGCAGCTTTAGGGTTTTGCCTTGGCTTGTGTCTAGTAAGCAATTGTTAAATCCCTATCCAAATGTCTATTTAGCTTTGGAACTTGTAGGGCCCCCAGTTTCATAGCATCTCCCCACCTTTAATGTATTTCTCTTCCATGCTCCTGTGAGGCAGAGCAGGACTATTATTCCATTGTACAGATGGAGAACTGAGGCTAAGTGACTTGCCCAACATCACACAGGAAGTCAGTGGCAAAGTAAGGGACTGACTGGGTGTCTCCAGAGCCCCAACCTAGCACCCTCACCACTGGCCCACTCTTTCTGTCTATGCCCCAAGTGACTCCACTCTGGTAGAAGCCCCAGCTGGTTAGTGCATCTCCCAGTAGAAGAGGAAGGTGAACATTTTTATACAGACCAGTAGCCAATTTTGCGAGGGCTCCCTGTCGAAGCTGGAAAGCAGCTTTGCTGCCTGGAACCCGAGGGGTTGTTTTCAGGGATGAGTGAACTGGTTTGAATGCAAACTTCCCCTTCCCCCAAAAATCTTTCCCCCATAACCTGAAGGTAACGATTTACAGGCTGTCCTACTCTAGTTCTGGCCTGAGCCACAGTTACTCTGGGAGAGTCCATGCTTGGAGGGCTATCCAGTCCAACCAGAAACATCAAGAGAACGTCTAGATTGGCTCCAAGCATCTATTGGGCCTTTTAACTCCTTACCCGCTGCGCTTCGCTGTTGTGGAGGAAGTTGGCTATGTTCCTTTATGATGGTGCCTCGTACCCAGCACACAAAGCTCATTCCCCCTTACCGTGGTCTTAGTCCGCTGGCTGCCTGCGCTTCTCTGATTCTCCTCAGCTACGTTCACGCGTAGGTAGGTGTTGGGCGTGTTTAGCCAGCGGGTCTTCTCCTTCTGCTGCTTCTGGGCATGCTGTCGGAGGGTGGCGATGGGAGCAACCTCCTCCTCAAAGATGAATGCTGTGACGGTGGCAGGGATCAGCACATCACTTTTATGCTTGATTTTCTCCTGGACAAAGGGGTGCCGGTACGTGTAGCCTGTTCGGTAACCCTGGAAGGACACAAACAGAATGCTTCTTTACTTGGAAAACTCTAGCTCAGAGGTCCCCAGACTGTGGGGCGTGCCCCCTTAGGTGGGCGCAGAGGAACGTTCAGGGGGGCGTAGCTGGGGCCCAGCAGGGAGTGCCACCCAGCTCCGCTCCTGGCCCCAACCCCGACTCCTGGCCCTGCATCCAGCTCCAGCTGCCAGCTCCGTGCATGGGGTCCCGCCTGCCAGGTGCATGCCAGGGTGCTGGCTGCTGGCCCCAGACGTGGCCAGGCCGCTGGCCCCCTTACCCATGTCCAGGTCCCCTCCCTGAGCCACAACCCCGACTCTAGGAGGGGGAGTGCGGACAGGGATTGGGAGTGTGAGGTAAAATGTTTGGGGACCACTGCTCTAGCTATTAGGACTCAGGGCCGGTGCAACATTTAGGCGACCTAGTCAGTTGCCTAGGGTGCTAGGATTTGGGGGGCGCCATTTTCTTCAGCAGTGACTGCAGTGGCCGGATCTTCAGCTGCCCCGGTCGCCGCCAGCATTTAGGCAGAGGGAGCTGGGGCAGGGGAGTGCCACCTGCAGCAAGTAAATGGGGAAAGCGGCACGCAGGGGAACTCCCCACCCCAGCTCACTCCTGCCCCGCCTCCTCCCTGAGCACACCGTCGCTGCTTCACTTCTCCTGATTTGCAGCGCCAATCAGCTTAGGCCCCGCAAGCCTGGGAGGTGCGAGAAGTGAAGCAGCGATGGTGTGCTTGGGGTGGAGGCGGAGTAGGGGTAAGCTGGAGCGGGGGGTGTGCCTCAGAGTGGAGGGTGGGGGGTGAGGAGCTGCGGCAGAGGGGGGAGCACCTCAGGGCGGGGGTTCGGGGGTGGGGGGTCGCAAGGTGGAAGTTTCACCTAGGGTGCAAAACATCCTTGCACCAGCCCTGTTTGGACTGGACAAAAAAATGGCAGGAAAAGGTTAGAGAAAAATGCCACGGGGTTCAAAACAGATCTAGTGCTTGATTTGATTCTTTTTCCCCTTTTCACAAAACCACTGAAATTTTTATTAACATTTTTTGTCTAACCAAATCCTGGTTTTTAAGAATGGTTCAGTGAATGAAAGTTTTGATGATGATTGCAACAACATTTCTGATAAGAGAACATGTTAAAAATATTGCAACAAACAAACCAACCTCAGTGTAACATTTAAGATTGTGCATTTTTTGTTTTGAAACAGTTCTTCATTCAAGCATTTTTGGCCTTCTCTGCTATCTGCCCATCTCCCTATGGTCAAATGAGGGCTATCTACATCCTAGATCTTTTCTTCTTCCTTCCCGAGATTAGCAGCATGTACTGCTGTAAACTGGCCCCCCAGAGGCAGGAAGAGTGCACCCAGGATGCCCCGAAATGGATTTGTAGTCTGTTCAGCTGGCATGCCTGACATTTCGAGGCAGATTCCTTAGCAGGAAATCAGACTGCTTGTTTGGCCTGGGACACATCCTGTGAGATACTGATGCTACATCTACATTGCAACTGGAGATGTGAGTTGCAGCTTGCGTAGACGTATCTGCGCTGTCTCTAGGCAGCCGGAAGGGGAGTGTGGAGAATGAGGAATGGGCCACAGCTAAATCGGCTGGAGACTTACCAGGTTGTCCAGCATTCGCATGAGGGCCTCGAACTCATGCTCTCCCAGGCGGCTCTTCTGCATGGGTCCAAACGTGCTCCCAGCCCATCGGACTGACCCAACGTCATGGGGCCTGTACTTCTCCCGCTCCAGCACAATCAGATTCTCAGCTCCCCCAGCGCTAGACAAGGCAGAGACCTAGAGCAAAGCACAGAGACTACAGCAATACAGGCGCAGCTGGAGAAGCCGCTGAGGAAGGGCCAGATTCTTGGTTATGCTCCACCCCCCATTTGCTCTGCAGAAAGGGGAAGGATTCTGGCTAGCAGAGAATTCCCTTGGTGGAAGGGAGCTCCTGAATGGAATAAAGCCGCTAGAGTCAGCCCCTGCAGCAGCTACCTGCCAGCCCAGCCCTGGGGGCGTGTGAGAGTTACCCTACACTAGTGGTCCCCAAACTTTCTACCTCGTGCCCCCCTCACCCCTGTCTGTAACCCTCTCCCATGCTCTGGAGCCAGGGCTGCAGCTCCGGGACGGGGGAATACAGACAGGGGTAAGGGGGATGAGGCTGGGGCCACAGCTGGGGGCAGGCGCGGGGCCAGGAGCAGAGCAACAGGTGCAGGATCAGCAGCTCGGACTGGGAGCAGAGCCCCAGTCGCGGGCCTCACCAGAAGTGGAGCCATGAGCACAGGGCTGGCAGCCAGGACCAGGAGCAGAGCTGGGTGGCACACCCTCCCCGCCCAAGCCCCAGGCGCCCCCTCCAAAAGGAAACAGTGTCCCCTGCCCTGAAGTGTTTGCCATGCGAGACCCTAATCCTGCAAACGTGCATGTTACTCAGGCACCCGGATGGTTTGCAGCATCGGTCCCAATTCATTTATTTACTGACGACCTTTCCCTCTCCTCAGCTGACAGCACTGAAATAGCTGCGTGGCGCTTGTCCGGGCTTTGCTGTATTTCAGAAGGCTGAGATACGTCTGTAACACCCCCAGACCCCGGAGCACTCAGAGGCAGAGCGCAGGCCAGTTTGGAAACAAAGCCAAGCAGCCTCGGGAGTCACTGGGCATTCAAATGCTGCTATTGCCCTGGGGAGTCAATGACTAGGGAGTAATGAGTGGAGGCGGAGAGGAGAGACAGGAAACAGGCAGCAGGGCCCATGAGTAGCAGCGTCAACAAGGCTGCATGTGGGAAGGAGGCAGTCTGCAGAGCGCATGTATTCCCAGCCCTTCACCTGCAGATGGCTCAGGGGCCAGGCCTCAGCAGCGCTGCTGACCTCCTTTTCCCAGCTAAAGAAGTAGGTCGATGTGCAGAGGGGAGGACAGCGGCATTTATAATAAATGACACTGATTGCAAGCTAGCTGCCTAACCAGTGCAACCAAACCCGCCACTTTGGTACAGCCACGCCCGCTAGGGTGACCAGACAGCAAACGTGAAAAATCAGGATGGGGATGGAGGGTAATAGGAGCCTATATAAGAAAAAGACCCAAAAATCAGGACTGTCCCTATAAAACAGGGATATCTGGTCACCCTAGCGCCCGCACTGCACAGGAAGAGCGGAGCAGAAGAAAGTCAGCATCATCATGTTGCGTTTTCAGGCTTTGCTGACAAGCCACTGTTTAAAAAATAAAAAGAATAAAAAACCAACCCACAAAGGAAATCTACAGTAGCTGTAGGAGGGGCTGCAGGAGGTTTGGCTGTAGGCATGGAGCCAAGGCAGAGATATGAGCACTGATGCTTTCAGTGATTCCAATGCTGATAACAGTACCAAGCTCTGAAGATTGTGGCATTATCACAAACATGTCCATATCACCACTTCCATGCATGGAAAACCTGAGCTGCTGGACGACTGTCCTTTCTTAATGCAAACCCTTCCTACAAACCGGTTTACTCCACGTGGCCAGCAAGAAGCCATTAACAGCGCAACCCCTGTTTATTCCCTTTTCTGTTCTTCCCAGTGCATCCTGCTGGCTCTGTCTGGTTTGCTCAGATTGAGACAAATGCTGTATTTTTTGTGTGTGCTGTTTATAGGGATTTGGGAAGCAGGACAAAGCAGGGCAATCTGAGTTGGTGACAGAGCTGAGGGCGTTTGTCTGTTAACATTCTGGGTGGCTAACGTTGATTACCCGAGGGGAGATAGTTTTCTAGATGTGCTGACTGATATCATTATTATACAGAATCACATTTATGACACTCAGGCCCCATTGTAGTATTCCCCATTCCCTGCCCTGAAGTGCTTACAAGCGGAACACCCAAGACAAGCACAGGGTGGGGGAAAGACCATAACAGGCAAGCGGAGTGAACAATGTGGTGGCAGCCACTGTCATGTTCCATTTTTAGTTAGAAGGAGATCAGCTAAATGGAAAGAAAAGAGAAGTGAGCGGGGGCATTGTAAGGAAGGAAAGTGAGGGGGACAGGGCAGGAGGGAAGAGGGTAACAGAGGCAGATGTGGAGTAAAGCACTGGTGCTCTTAGGTGTCTTCAACATCTGTCAAAAGCCTCCAGCGTGCTGGCAAAGCACCCTGCTCTGATCTATGCCTAGAAATGAATCCATGGCATTGATAAAATTGATGGTACTTGATAATAAGTACTAATAATTTTAACTACAATAACTGCAGCTCCAATGTAGTGAGGGGTTTGAAGCCAAAGACTTTTTCTGGACATGGCTCAGGTTGAAACTTGCACCACCATTGTCTCAAAGCGTTTGTACAGGTGCGCCTACATGGTGTACTGAAGGTGAATGCTCCCCAAGCTAACCCAGCGAACACATATTACACCTGAAATACCATCCCTTGCCATGTGAGCTCTTTGGGACTGATTTGGGCCTGATTCACATTGTGCTTTGGTTTTTACATGGGTGTATCGCCATTGACTTTGGTGGAGTTATTCCTGATTTACGCTGGTGTATATGCAACAGCCAGATCAGGGCCACTGTCTTTTCTTCACCATGAAAGCATCACACACGTTTATGACACTGTATAAATAATGAATAGCAGCCGCAAGCAATGCAGAACATCACTTATTTTGTGTCCCCATTTGAGCTCTTGCTGAGCTCTGAAGGCTTAGAGGACAAGGTTTCCAAATCAGCATTTAATCCCTGCTCTCACTGAAGTCAGTGGTAAAGTTCCCAGAGACTTCATTGGGAACTCATCTAGCCCAATGCCAAACACTTCTGAAAATCCCATCCCAAAACAACAGGCAATAGTGGAGGAGAAGGCAAAGACCCAGTTCAAGTTATTGAGCAAATAACAGGGCAGCAACTGAAACACAAGATTAAGTTGGGAGTGACTGGAAGCCACAACAGTAAATAAAGCTGTGAAAAAGGAAGTTGGTTTCCGTCCTGAAGTCTGTTCCAGGGACTGCCCAGTAGAGGGAGATAAATGATCAGTGCAATCCAGCCAGCTTGAATTGGTGTATTCTCTGCTAAAAGAACAGGAGTACTTGTGGCACTTTAGAGACTAACAGATTTATTTGAGCATAAACTTTCATGGATTACAGCCCACTTCATCAGATGCACAGAATGGAACATATAGTAAGGAGATATATATACATACAGAGAATATGAAAAGGTGGAACTCCATACCAACTCTAAGAGGCTAATTAATTAAGATGAGCTATTATCAGCAGGAGAAAAAAAAACACTTTTGTAGTGATAATCAAGATGGCCTATTCCAGACAGTTGACAAGAAGGTGTCAACTTCTTACTATATATATCTTCTTACTATATGGTCCATTCTATGCATCTGATGAAGTGGGCTGTAGCCCACAAAAGCTTATGCTCAAATAAATTTGTGGCACCTTACAGATTAACAAGTACTCCTGTTCTTTTTGCAGATACAGACTAACACAGCTGGCTATTCTCTGCAGCCCTCTCCTACAGTGCAAACCTTAATCTGCTCCTTGGGGGACGTCTTTCCAGGGTCAAAACAAGATGTTGCCATCCTGCAGCCCACTATCTACACCAAGCACTAAAGTATTTCACAGTTGTGGCTGGAAATTTGGGTTGGATGCTTTAGAACGCTGCAGTTTATACCACAGTTATAACTTGCAATCACAGGGCTCATTGTGTCTGGTACAGGGGGGTTGTAATGATCCTGGGTCTCTCCCCATATTAGGCATACCAGACACAATGCAGTCCTGTCTTAGCAAGTTATCACTGTAAGTCTGTCAGTCTATAATGGTGCTAGGGAAGAAGGGCCGGCTCCAGGCTTTTTGCCGCCCCAAGCAAAAAAAAATTTTGGCTGCCCGCGCACCCCTTTGCTGCCCCAGCCCTGGGCTCTCCCCCCGCACCTGCACCCCCTGCTGCCCCAGCCCTGGGCTCTCCCCCCGAACCCGCCTCCCCTTCCATCCCAGCCCTGGGCTCTCTTCCCCCCGAACCCGCACCCCCCTACCACTGCCCCAGCCCTGGACTCTCTCCTGCCCCCCTAGCCCTGGGCCCACCCCAACTCCACGCTGCCCCAGCTCTGGGCTCCTCCCTTCCCCCCCCACCAGAGCCCCCCCACCCACACACCCCCTGCCGCCCCAGCCCTGGGCTCTCCCCCCCACACCTGCACCGTCCTTCCTCCCCAGCCCTGGGTCACTGGTAACTTGCTCCCAGGGCGGGTCATTCAGCAGGAATTTTGGATGTGCACAGAACACAGACAGAATTGGTTCCCATATGGTTACAGAACTGCTGTAAAGTGGAACAATTTCCAGCTTGTGTGATTGGAGGATAGCTGGATGCATATTATAAGACTGTCCTCCATAAACGAGGAAAAGCTGAGGTGCCTTTATTATTCTTTTGTTCCATTCTTTGTTTCTATGGTGAATTTGCCAATGCAATATCACTGTCTTCCTTTTAAACAAACAAACAAACAAACAAACAAAGGCAATGGCTGTTGAAAATAGCAATTCCAGTCCTAAAAACCACTGGGAAGCATTTCTTGCTCAATCTTATCCTACTTTTTCTACAGCAAGTTACAGTGGATCAGTATATTTAATGTGGGAGAAATGAAGTAACAGCTGCCCAAATTGAGCTTGAACACTCCTGAATTTTGAGGTGTTCAAATCTGGAAGGCAGGTGCTAGATTCCCTTTCTGAATATTAGTTAAATCTGGAAAGGAAAAGTCAATTTCTGCTTCCATGGCTCAGAAGTGGAAATCCTCCTAAGTGCCTGGTACTGTATCTAAAGCCGCCTAGATCCAGAGCCTCCCCTCCCTTACTTTTCATTTTAAAATCTAGTGGGATCCACATACCTCCCTTGCTAGGCTTCAGCTTGAGAGGTGCACTGTCCATTTAGTCCACCCAATTTCTTCTTTGGGGGCTGCAAGGTGAGGTCACACCAGTATCCCTAAGCCTAGGGATGTCTTCTGAAGGGGATATCTGGGCCAAAGCCTTCTACTTCTTGGGCACACTTGCTCCCCATTCATAGTGCCACCCCACTCTAGCAGTGAGCTCTCCATTCACAGCAAGCTGCAGCATGAGGTTTCAGCTACCATACTCCCTGCCCCGCCCTTTCCTGTTGATAGCAACCAAGGGAATGCTGGGAAATGTCATTCTTTCCCTATTCCCGGGCTGGCTCTATAGGCAGGGAGCTAACCAAGGAACTACAGCTCCCAAGGCCCCCTGTTGGTTCTCAGCTCCCAGCCTGGATTCCTGCCAGCTGCAGCCCCTGCAAATGGGCTGCCCCAAGCAGCTGCTTGCTTTGCTGGTGCCTAGAGTCACTCCTGTAGGGAAGGGAAAAAGAGCAAGTAGTTTTGTCTTTAACTTATGGGAGACACTCCAACTTTACAGTGACAAGAGTCATAAGTACCTGGGTGGCTGGTTAGGTGGAGTATTCATCTAGACTACATAATGCAGTGCCCTGAACAGAGTAACAAAGCATTGTAATGAGAAGTGAGCTTGCAAACACACTGACGAGGGCTGATGCTCATTCTAACGTGCTGCCCTGGTGGAGTCACTCACCTGGATCTCACAAGCAGCCTGCAAGTGAAAGGTTTTATAAAAAGCTTCCTCCACGTTATCTCCCAGCGTGATCACGCCGTGATTTCGCAGCACCAGGATCTGCAGGGAAAATGAAACAGTAGCTAACACTGTGAATCCATTTCTTTCTAAAGAGGATCAGAGATACAGTCCAATGACAAGTCTGGGTTTTTGCCCAGCACCCAAAGGTCCCTGGAATGACTTGCAGGCTATTTCAGGTCACATTTGCAATGGCAGGTTCTGTAGAAAATGACAGCAATTTAACACCTTTGTAACTTCCCAGATGTTGAGTAGTTCTGATACTTCGCCTGGGCTATTGGCCATTTCCTTGTAATCTAATCTACGTGGCATCCCTCTTGCTGTGTCAGGAACTAATCTATGTGGCACTCCTCCAGGTATGTCAGGACACAGATGGGTAAACTGAGGCACAAAGCAATTGGGAGGCCCAAACTCAAACAGCAGGGCAATAGCCCAGCCAGCTGTAGAACCCAGATCTCTCAGTCTGGTGCTTTAGCCACATGACAAGCCAAAATCTGACAACACATCAGAATGTGAAGCTCTGACAGGACCTCAAACCAGAACCCAAACCCCAGCCCAGGCCTGGTTTGGACTCAGATCTGAACGCCACCTCTTCAGCCCATCTCCAATGAAAATATTACTGGGCCAAACCCATTCCTGTATTAGCCTAACTGCCGATCAGACATAACGTCTTTCAGTCCGAGGAGCGTGTCTTTTCTCCTAACCTTGCAGGTTGGTCCAAGGCACTTCTGTAGCTCAATCCTGTCTGCCTCTTCCTCCATCTCTCCATTGAAATCAAAGTACACCATGTTGTCCAGCAGCAATGCATCGTGGGATACAGGCAGAATGCCACATTTCATGGCAGACACCTGGCAAACAGAGAGAATGCAGGAAACAAAGGGGAAGATCAGCATAGAATTGTAGAATATCAGGGTTGGAAGGGACCTCAGGAGGTCATCTAGTCCAACCCCCTGCTCAAAGCAGGACAAATCCCCAACTAAATCATCCAGCCAGGGCTTTATCAAGTGGTGCCTTAAAAACCTCTAAGGAAGGAGATTTCACCACCTCCCTAGGGAACCAATTCCAGTGCTTCACCACCCTCCCATGAAAAAGTTTTTCCTAATATCCAACCGAAACCTCCCCCACTGCAACTTGAGACCATTACTCCTTGTTCTGTCATCTGGTACCGCTGAGAACAGTCTAGATCCATCCTCTTTGGAATCCCCCTTCAGGTCGTTGAAAGCAGCTCATTCCCCTCTTTCTTCTCTTCTGCAGATTAAACAATCCCAGTTCCCTCAGCCTCTCCTCATAGGTCATGTGCTCCAGCCCCCTAATCATTTTTATTGCCCTCTGCTGGACTCTTTCCAATTTTTCCACATCCTTCTTGTAGTGTGGGGCCCAAAACTGGACACAGTACTCCAGATGAGGCCTCATCAATGTCAAACAAAGGGGAATGATCACATCCTTCGATCTGCTGACAATGCTCCTGCTTATACAGCCCAAAAGGTCATTAGCCTTCTTGGCAACAAGGGCACACTGTTGACTCATATCCAGCTTCTCGTCCACTGTAACCCCTAGGTCCTTTTCTGCAGAACTGCTGCCTAGATACTTGGTCCCTAGTCTGTAGCAGTGCAGGGGATTCTTCTGTCCTAAGTGCAGGACTCTGCACTTGTCCTTGTTGAACCTCAGCAGATTTCTTTTGGCCCAATCCTCTAATTTGTCTAGTCCCTCTGTATCCTATCCCTGCCCTCCAGCGTATCTGTCACTCTTCCCAGTTTAGTGTAATTTTGGTTCTCTGCTCATGTTTAAACTAACGCAGCTGTCAAGTCTATGCTCAGCTTTCAAACCTGCAAACTGTGGCCAAAGCTGCAGCCTGTGGCCTGTTGTTGCATTTTTACGGCCCTGATCCTGCAGCATCCTTCTTCCTCTGTCTCAGTGAAATCAATGGGAGCTGAGGTTGCCCAGCATCTCCCAGGACTGACCCCTCAGACCAGCGGCTGCATCAGCTGATCAGTTCACAGGCATATGAAGCAATGAAGGTTCAGTGTCAAAAATGAACCTCTGCCATCAGTGCCAATAAAAGGAACACAAAAAACTTCAGTTTTGTAGCAGTCACATATTTTGGCCTTTCTTCTCCCAGAGGCTGTGGGACTTTCACTTTAATGCATCCCACCCACAGTTTCTACGACCCTGCATCACATTAGAAGCATAAAGCAACTGACCAAAGGTGAATCAAATGAAGTTTGGAGGAGAAAAAAGTTTATTTCTTAAATAACGGAACCTGAACATATCAGAGAAGTGCTCAAGTGAGGGGCAAATGGAGCCCCCTTCTCTGGGGCTGGGCAGCATTCCAGTGTGGCAGAAACAGCACAGTTCCACTGTGCAGAGAGGATTGGATGAACACAGACTTTGTCCAGTTCTGGATAATCCCCCTGAACAGTAGCATGCCAGGGGCAAGAGAGGGCAGGTAGTCTCACAACACCCCTGCAGGTCAAGTATTATCCCCACGGAACAGATGGGGAAATTGAGGCACTGAGCCATTCACAACTTGTGCAAGGTCACACTGTCGGTGACCGAGGTGGCAACAGAACTCTGAACTCCCGAGTTCTAGTCCCTCAAAGGGTTTAAATGGCGTTCAAAGTGGTGCACATGGCCTGATGCAACTCTGTTGCATTGGGGTGAGTTTCATCCATCTCATCTTTGCATGAGCAAAGACCATTTGCATGCTCAGCGGGTTAGGTAGGTGTTATAAAGTCCCAGGTACAGTTTTAAAGACCAGGTTGAATCCCACTTGAAAATATGCCTCAGTAAGGACTGGTCTCTCATAACCCATTACGATTGAAGCTACTTAACAGAGATGGGCTTGTGCTAGACATTCGGGCTAACGAAGCCACTGCCTTTGAGTTTTGTCCCAGGGTCAGCAAATGCTGTGGCTGTCCAGAAACAAGAGGCCATTCTCCTGAGCAGATGTTCTGTTGTTATTAGCTCCTAAAGGAACAGCCTTATTTGATGCACATATCTATCCTATTTAAGTATCAGAGTGGTAGCTGTGTTAGTCTGGATCTGTAAAAACATCATACGGTTTCTAAAGGGAAATGAAACTTAATACCACTGTGTCAGAGGCCACATTAATTCCACTGATTTTGAACAGGATGTGGATCAGCCTCTGAGGAAGTGATGTGTTTGAGAGACTGGTGGAGTGGGGATGCCACACTCAGAGCTCAAAACCAAAGAGGTGAGCAGGGTGTTATCAGCAATGAGCCTGAACGAAGCCCTGCATTCCCCACTTTCAGGAATGTTCAGAGCTGGAGCTGAACTCTGCAGCTTTCTATAGCTGCAGTGCAAACCATGGCAAACTGTACAGCAGCTGACCCTGGCAAACCGGGGCCCATCAGCATGACTGATGGGGCTCCTTACCGCTGCAGTGGCAGGTGTGTGCAAGTGGATAATGCATCTGACGTCGGGTCTGGCTGCGTAGATGGCTGAGTGCAGGCTGAATCCTCTAGCATCCACAGAAAAACTGGTGCTGCCCTGCTCCACCACTTCGCCCAGGATGTTCACTTTAATCTGCAGCAGGAAAGAAATGAGGCAGCAGATTTACCAGGGAGGGGGGGAATTCACACTCCCCATGGCTCACCCCAGATCTGCAGAACACCACTGTGCTCTCTCATCAACCCGTTGGGTCCACCTTCCAGGTGGCTTTCCATTCAATGAATGTGCTCCCTTCTAAAAGATCTGATCTAGGAAGTATCTGGGGGGAGTTCTCTGGCCTGCGCTCTACAGGAGGTCAGACTAGGTGATCACAGTGGTTCATTCTGGCCATGGAACCTATGAATTAAGCCTGCGAGGTAGGTATGGGATACAGAATCAGGTCCTACAATTTTACAGCAACTCAGCCCGTTCCTGTATGGCTTATGACATCTGTTGGGATCACAACCTACTCTGTGCGATGCATGCTTGAAGAGAACATCCATTAGGTGGTTCTTGAATGTTCACTGTCTATCAGGAGTCTGATTTGGCTTAATTAACAAGTGAGGTCTCCTTATAGATAGGAGCTGGACAAAAAATGTTGAGTTTCAAAATGGTGATGAAAAAATGTAAAACTTTGAATTTTGACCAAAAAAGGGTGAAAAAAAATGGTGAGATTGCCACATGTATTTCTCTCCCCCTCACACCGCACTTGTCAAACCACTCTGGAGCATTTCAAATTTCAAATTTTTGAGAAAAAATGGTGAGAGGGGAGGTGGAATTTGTAAAAAAAAAAAATCATAATAATTTTTGTGTTTTTTTTAAACCATCTCTCATACAGAATTCTTTGCTGTCAACGTCTTCCAAAGCAGTTCCAGATTTACCAGCCTGGATTTACTTTATCATCTCAAGAGAGAGAGAAAGTGGAGGGATTCATTATGAAGGGAGAGGATGTTATTTAGCACACTCACCAGACTAGAAGCAGTGACTTCATTACACGAAAGACCTTTAGGGCAGATCAAGAAGTGATCCTGTTCTTTGCTGACACGCATCTACCAAAACAAATGCACGGGGGAGGAGAGGCGAGTTAGGGTTAACTGGACTATTTTCAGAAGCATGTGCGTTCTTACTTTCCTGGTGGCACATTCTGAGTTCTTCATATTACTAAGGGTATCTGTCTTTTCTATAGCCATTTCCATTCCAAACCATGTCGTTTAGTCAAGAGTCCATTCCATGACCACATACTCCTGGCCAGGACTAAGGATAGGTCTACGTTGCAATTAAAAACCTGCAGCTGGCCTGTGGCAGCTGGCTTGGGCTTGGGCTAAGGGGCTGTTAAATTGCAGTGTAGGCGTTCAGGCTCGGGCTGGGATGGAATCTGGGAGGGTGCTAAATCCTTCCAAGCCCACCTATAATGCTAAGAAACCAAACATAATTCCTTTCATCTGCATTTTCCTCTCAAGCCTCCAATCTCTGAGATCCCATCATGTTTCATTTTGGTTTCAGTTCTCCAGGAAAGTTAAACATGACTGACCAAGCTTGGTCTCAGTACTGTACCGCTTGGGTCACAATGGGCAAGAACTTTAAACTCTGGAAATTGGGGTTGAACTAAAAAGGAAGTCAGTGACAGAGAAAAATTCAAAGAGTCTAGTGCTGAATGTTCCATGATCACATGCTATGCGGCTGTGCTGGAGCTGCTAGATTTCCCAGCCTTTGATCACAAAGATAAAGGGATGTGGCATTTCTCAGTAGTGTCTATGCCACTCACTATGTTTTTTGTTTTTTTGCTGTGTTTACTAGGTATCTCTGGTCCAGATGCTCAGTATAGCTCCACTGAAGATCTGGTCCACTTGGTGTAGTAAGCAAATGAATGGCCTGAAAGGGAATTCTTATCTAACCAGCTGAGGAGCAGTTCCCAAGCTAGGACTTTAAAGTCAGCCTCTGGAAGTCTCAGCTGGATGCTTTCTGACCATGCACATGTGCATGTAAGATCAGGGTCATCTTATGCAGGACCCAGCTGAGCAGACATCATGAGATAATTCACTTTGAACCCCCAACTCTCACCTATAGTATTAAACCGCTGACCAGGTGCTAACCAACACTATAGGTTGGAGAGGTTTTCCTTTCCCTTTCCTCTCAAGGAACATGCATTGGCTTCTGCAAGATACCAGCACAGACAGCATGTGCCAAATGTGACATTTCTGCACTGGCTACATGGTGTAGTGTTTGCTGAGGGATGCCAGAGTTTAGTAGAAAAAATGAGATCGGTCTCCCAATCGGAACTCCCTCTCTTTATATCCTTCCACCTACAAGTCTGGTCTGCTCTGGTAACTGGAGGACCAAGAACTCTACGCTTCCATCTCAGCTCCACACAAGGATGTGGAGGGCAAAGGCAAGAGGACGGCAGTGTGTGGTCATCTGTAGAGCCCTACCAAATTCACGGCTGTGAAAAACGCATCACAGACCGTAAAATCTGGTCTCCCCCTGCAAAATCTGGTCTTTTATGTGCTTTTACGCTATATTATACCAGTTTCACGGGGGAGACCAGTATTTCTCAAACTGGGAGTCCAGACCCAAAAAGAATGTGCGGGGGAGGGGGGGTCGCTAGGTTATTGTAGGGGGGTTGCAGTATTGCCACCCTTACTTTTGTGCTGTCTTCTGAGCTGAGTGGTCAGAGAGCGGCAGCTGTTGGCCAGGTGCCCAACTCTGAAGGCAGCACTCTGCCAGCAGCAGCGCAGAAGTAAGGGTGGCTATACCATACCAGGCCAGCCTTACTTCTGCGCTGCTGCTGGCAGTGGCGCTGCCTTCAGAGCCGGGCTCCTGGCCAGCAGCCACCGCTCTCTGGCAGCCCAGCTCTGAAGGTAGTGCCACCTCCAGCAGTAAGAGTGGCAATACCGCAACCCCCCTACAATAAGCTTGTAACCCCCCTCCAGAACCCCCTTTTGGGTTAAGACCCCTAGAGTTACAACACTGTGAAATTTCAGATTTAAATATCTGAAATCATGAAATTTACGATTTTTAAAATCCTACGACTGTGGAATTGACCAAAATGGACTGTGAGTTTGTAGGGCCCTAGTCATGTTCCATCCTCACTACAGAGATGGCCCCATGTCCATGTTACCACTGGGGCTCCCCGCTCACCGTGACGTAGGTGTTGCTGAGCTGCGCCCAGCCGTACAGGTCCAGCAGTCGGTAGATGCTGCCAACCTTGCAACGCATGAGACGCTCCCCTTTCGCTAGGGACAGCGACTCGGTGCTATGGAGGTCGTTGATAGGCGTCACCATGGAGAGACCTGAGGAGAAGCAGAGCTCAGTTAGCCTGTTCGAGGGGCTCCTGGCTAGAAGGTACTTTGGGAAGCAAGGAGGCTTCCAGGCCACGGGAACTGGCCCATCCAATCTCTATCTGTTCCCCAAGATGAGAGGCAGGACACTACGCCGAGCTCTTCAGTCCGTATCTGTGGTCTGCCATGGTGGTTTCCCTTCTCTGAGCCTTCACACCTTACCTTTCAGCCCACAAGGGCCGTGGAAGGATCTGTGGGACTCCCGAACCCATCACTGTCAGTCTTAGACTCGGAATGGGGAGCACTGGATACAAAACACAAGGGGAGCACCCTCCCTAGCCCCATTTTTAAATGCAATTGGTTAGGGTTGATCTTATTTTTAGGATTCCCCTCACCCCATCCTTTTTTTGCCCCTTTCCTCTAACTCTTCTTTTTTTTACACTTTGCTATTAAAAAAATTGGAGGAGGGGAGGAAAAATTGGGAAGGAAAGAGGAACATTTTGCTTGATCAGAAACATGGAAAATTAAAACAAAAACAAAAAAATTTTTTTGCAAAACATTCCATTAAAAAAAAAAACTGACGGACATTTTTCATCAAAAAGCAGTCGAACAAAAAATGTCAGACAACTCTAACGTTTACCTTTTTTAGGCAATAATGTTCAGGGTATTTTAAAATACCTCTTTTATTATCACTTATTCAACTCAAGTACATGAAAAACACTTGGGAGGAAGCTTCTCTTTGTTAAAGAGACAGCCACTCATTTCTTTAGTTAAGGGCTAGAAAAGCTCCTGTACAGTTCTCTGGTTTTCCAAGGAGACCTCTAGGAAAAGCAGGGAATGATTTGATATTCCTGGAATTTTTAAGGTGAAAAATAAAGAGGGGAAATCCTTCAAAATGGAGTCAGCAAAGCACAGTCTTCAAGGCCTGCTTTGTGCATTATAAAGAAGCAAAGAGGAGCACAAACCCAGTGTTATTTATCCTTATGCTGGTTGCCATTGAAGCTGACCGCTGTATGGGTGTATGTGAAATCAGTGGAACTAGATAATATTTCACTGGAAACCATGAGAGCTTCGAACAACTCCACGCAGAAATGGGAGAGATATAGCTGAGACTTTCTTGTTAGCCTAGGGGAATTAGGCACCTCAATCCAACTGAAATTCACTAGGAGATGGGCACCATAGGTGCCTTTGATAGTCTTTCCGAATCCTTCAATCCCTGTCCCACCCCAGTTTGGTAATTTGGTGACAAAGCAGGCCTCCCCGCCCCACTCCAGCCCCTGAGAAGGGTTATCCACCAACATACTGATGGGCGAGGTGGGGAAGACGGAAGGAGCAGTGCTGGCCATGAAATCTGCGATCTGTCGCAGGGCCCAGATGTTGGAGTTGTTCCCTTTCTTCATTTGGTCTTGGATAAGGCTCTCCAGCTCCTCTCTGAAAGACTGAAACAGCATGGAAGGCAGTGAATTGTCAGCGATTTCACAGTTCGGCACCCACACTGCCCTACAGCCAAGCCGTGAACGTTACAGAGCCAGCATTTTCCTGACAAAGCTGGCAGCGCTCCTCGCCAAGGCAAGGTGCTTAATGGGAAGCAGGCTCCCCAGCCTCGCACATTAAACACAGTTAGCACTCACGGCCCTGCTGGTACAGGGGAACAAGCAACACCTAAAAGGAGGACACTGGACATCAGTTGCTCTCTCTATGCTCCATCCCTTAAGCACAGAGCATGCCCTGGTGCCCAATCCAAGAGGAGAAGTCTTCACAGAATATCAGGGTTGGAAGGGACCTCAGGAGGTCATCTAGTCCAACCCCCTGCTCAAAGCAGGACCAATCCCCAGACAGATTTTTGCCCCAGATCCCTAAGTGGCCCCCTCAAGGATTGAACTCACAAGCCTGGGTTTAGCAGGCCAATGCTCAAACCACTGAACTATCCCTCCCCCCATCTCTCATGCTTGCAGAAGAGGCTTTTAATAATGGGGCAGGGGGAAGTCTCCATTTTTGGATGTCCAACTTTAGACACCTAAGGCCAGATTTTAGAAGGGCTCAGCACCCAACGTGCTGGGAGATTTTAAGAATCTGGCCACTCATTTTGGTGGCTCAGTGGGTCTGATCTGCAGAGATGCTGAGCACCCACAGCTCCTATTGACTTCAGCTGGTTTCTAGAGCTGGGCATTCCAAACAAATAAATAGAGGCACCTGTATTAGAGAGCCCGCTAGTGGAGACGCTAGGTCTTAGGCTACAGAGACAGAACAGGAGATAACAATCCCTGGCTCCCACTCCCTCGCTTTTGCCAGTTTCCAGGCACTCTCTACGCACTGGGCTCTGTAGGATCATGGTGACTCGCTTCTTCTGCTCCATCATGTTGAAGTCCTGCCGGAGATCGGCCGCCATGTTCCGGATGCGCAGATATTCCGGGTCATCTTCAGAGAACCGATCGAAGTAACGCTGTCCTTGGGGGGGCGGGGAGGAGACCGGGGGGGAGGACACCGCCTCCGGGGTGGTTTCGTTGCTCATCTTCACTGCTGTCTAGAGTTTACTTCTTGGTATCTGTGTGGAGAGAGGAAAGGGTCAAGAGCTGCCTGCAGGACTGAATGTGTGTTTATTGCACCTCTGACAATAACATAAAAAAAAAACATTGTGCATGTTACCCAGGGAGATAGTGGATGATGTACAACTCAGTTAACAATAATGGGACACGGGGGGTGGAAGTTGGTGTGGGTGCATGGCATGCAGATTCCCTTATGTTGATAACATAGGGTGGTGAACTTTGTAATATTTAAAAAACGGACACTCCAGCAGGAATACCAGAACCTCCCCTTCCCCATCCCTTCCCCTGAGGACTCACTCCTTTCCCACTCCTTTCCCCCAAGGACCCGCCCCTGCCCCTTCTCTTCCCCCAAGGCCCCGCTTCTGCCCTGTCCCTTTCCTCTTAGGCCCTGCCCCCCATTCGCTCCTCTTTCCCCCTCCCTCCATCACTCCCTGTTTTCCCCTTCTCCCCACATCTCCCTGTGTGGATCGGGAGGGACTCGCCTGTAGAGCTGGGGCTGAGAGCTGCAGCCGCCCAATGCAGGTAGGAGGTGCCCCTGGCTGAGTAGGGGCCGGCGTGGGTGATGACTGGACTTTGCGTATCCAGTCAGTAGATCTGACCGGACACTATCAGATCCCCTTTTCGACCAGACTTTGTGGTCGAAAACCGGACACCTGGCTACCCTATGATAACAGATCCTATGGTTTCTCTAACAATTTGAATACTAGAGGTTCATATTATCTGAGTTATTCAAACCAGCCACAAAGAGGCAGGATGGTCCGGTGGCTGGGAGACCTGAGCTCTGCTCTACTTGGGCAAGTCACTAGCCCACCTGTGACTCAATGACACCTCAGTCCTGTCCTGCAGTGTCCCCTGCAGTCCCATGCCTGCTCCCCAATGCACCTCAGTCTGACCTGCGGCACACCTGGCTGCTCTGCTCCTGAGCCTTTCAAACAGAAATGGGCTCCCCTGTCCTTCTGCGCAGTGGTTTTGTGATTAAGACAGAGGTGGAGGAAGATGAGATGCCACCAAACTCAACTTCTTTGTGATCTAAACCAGCGGTTAAACCCACTCCTCCAGAAGCGAAAGCTTAATGCGCTCATGTGCTGAACTGCCTTTATGCCCTCAAATCGGTAGCGTTTCCCTGCGTCCTCCAGGTGTGCCTGGGAATCAGCTAGTAAGGACCAATTACGAACACTGGAGCAGCAGGCTTAATTAAGGCCGGGATTTTAGAGTTTGTGCTCAGAGTTCAGAGTCCCCTCTCTGCTTCCTGATCATTTTCAGGCTTGTGCATTTAACAAGTGGCATGACACAGCCTGTATGGAGAGTCCCCTCCTCGGCCTGGTTCCAAGGAGATGACTTTCTGCAGCATCCTGTGCGTCGGTGCTTGGAACAGAGCCAAGCTGGGGTCACAGCAATAAGATTCTCTGTGGGCATCTTATGCAGGGAACAGGGCAGTGTCTTCATAGACAGCACTGGCCCTGCTGCAGAGCGACCCTGGCTTCCATTTCTGCAGCATGTACGTGCTTTGCTCTTGGTGCTTGGGTTAATCCGGTTTCCACAGCGCCTGCGGAGGGCGTTATGCAGGCGTTTCTGAGGGCGATAAACCTGACCGGGGGGGCCAGATGCATAGAACATCTCTCAGCTTCAATCCAGAGGGAAAGAAAGGAAGACATGCATCAGCATGTTAACTCTTTGGAGCCTGGGGGCCGGGAGACTTGGATGCTTCCTTCCAAGAATCACTCTTTTAAGGGTTAATCTTTCATCTTCCCAGCTCATGTTGCTGAGTACAGAGGGTACGTCTGTCCAGTCTGAGATGGCAATGGTGAGTAGCCCCTAGAGAGCACACAGAAAGCTTGAGCCTAGCAGCGAGGTCATGGACGAGTCACTGCGAGCAGCATTCAGCCAGGGTGAGATCTGCTCTTTGCAAGCCGCCAGCAGGCTGCCATCATGCAGTCTGCACACAGCCAGGCAGCCTTTATAGCATGGAGAGGGCAGGAGACAGCCCCAGAGACTTAAACCTCCACCTGTTCTACAGGAAGGGCCTTTCACAGGAGCTCAGGGACCCTGGAGAGAGAGGGAGAGAGAGAGAGAGAGAGAGAGAGAGAGAGAGTGTGTGTGTGTGTGTGTGTGTGTGTGTGTGGCTTCTAGCCAGTGCAACGTGAACAGAGACGTAGAGAACGGTGGGACCAGGGAATGCCCCCAGTGAAGTCAGGGATCACATTCTGCTCCCAAACTACATTCTACAGCTAGGGGTCTGCATGGTCCATGCTAGAGTGAAATGATACTGCTGGACGGCCTCAGACTTCGCTGAGACACAAACTACAGGGATGAGCGTAGCAGGGAAAAAAAACGGGCCACGGGGTTTAGATTCACATCCAGATTTCTCCAAAAGTTCTGCTTTGGTCTTGTTAATTCCAAAGCTTTTAAGTGCCGCTTGGAAGAGCAAAGCCTTGTTTTGGCCCATAAACGAATTCCCGAGATGTTGACTTCTCCCGAGGGGGCTGGAGATTTTCTCAGAGAAAATCCAACTTAATGAAGTGTTTTGCTGCCACCAGGCTCTGCTCCCTTGGTGCTGATTGCTGAGCTTGTCCGGCTGCCTGCCCGCCCCCTCCGCCAAGCACAGACTTTGCAATTAGAGAATTAGAAACGGACATCAATAGAAAACTGGCACATTGCATAAGACCCATCTGCCCCCATGACTCCTCCCTCACTAGCAAAACTGCAAGGACAACACGTGCCTGACTGTCCTGAACTAAGCAGGAGCCTTGATTGACACTGTTGCCTCAGCTGTGGCCCAGCCCCTCAGGTGAGCTGTCAGAGACGGATCCACTGCCACCGAAACATGTGCTGCTTTGGGTATAGGTTGCCCTGCATTAACAGGCTAGACTAAAGCCAGACTGCACAGGCCAGACAGGCACACAGCACCCCCAAGGCTCCGGGCAACGCATGGCTGATGGAAAATGTGATGCTGGCAGACCCATTCAGAGCTCTCATGGCATTTTGCCACTGCCCAAACAAGGGGAGGGTGCAGCGCTGAGAGAGGGTGGCACAAACTTCCTCCCTTCTCCGAGGAGGGAGCAGTCTGAGCGTCCTTTCTGATTTCCCCTGGCCCTTGCAGAATGCATCAGGGAAGGATCTGGGCACCCGTGTAATCTGCCCGTGTGCTAGTACCAGCAGCAGAGGTGGCATTCAGCTTGGAGCAGATGCAGGGGGTGGAACGCTGGAGCTAGAATGGCTTGCTGGAGCCACGCCGGAAAGCCCATGTATGCTGGCAGCTAGCCCACGTGGGCGAGAAGCAAGGCTCTTCCCTGCCAGTAGCATTTCTGCCACACCCCAGCTCTCTCAGCGGCTGACATTTCTGCATCTGCCAGTGCCTGGCTTTGCTGCATGCACACTGGTTTCCTCCAAGCGGATGCTGCTGAAGCAACGGCAGCAGCTGTTCACATTTACAGAGCTCTAAAGACTATAAAGGGTCCTTTCATTCCTCATGCAAATGCAGCCACTTCTGGGGTGGAGTGAGGCAGTGCATAGCCATGCTACACAACAGGTTAGGGCAGGAGCGAAGAAGACTATCATAAGCAACTGCATCTTTGCAAGGTGATCGGATTGACAGGAAGTCATGACCTGGCTCCTATTATTATTATTTAAGATTTGAATGGCTGTAGCGCCCAGAGGCCAGGATCCCCTGGTGCCAGGCACTGCACAAACACAGCGCAAAAAGACAGAGATGACTAGCTCAGGATAAGACAAGCAAGAACAGAGAGATACAGACAGATGGGGAAGTGCCAGGAAACAAGGCTCCAAAGCGGCTGCACAATGCAGACAACTACAGAACACTGAGGCAAACCTTCCTGCTCTTACAATGAATGCCAGGGGATGTTTCATGACCCCCAGAGATCATGATGTCCAGCAAGGCAGTGCCCACTTCCCAACATCCCTTTATTGGGGAGCCTAAGGGCAACTGATTCCAGATAGACGAGAGTAAGGAGTTCAGGTGTGTCATTAATTAACAGGACAGTGCAGACTGAGGGCTGTGAGGCTGAGAATATCCCTATGTTGTGAAGTTCTCTATGGACTCTCCCTGGAATAAAGCTCTTTATCATACCCAGTGTGACTGTCATGCCTGTTTGGGGGATGTGGCCACCCTGCACCCTCAGTGAGGCGCTCAGATACCAAGGTGATGGGCACAGTACAAGAACCTGAATAGAACAGAACGCTGACTCTGTGGGAGGAGAGTCACCTACCCTGCTCTCCCTTAGAGATCGTGGCCTTCTCCTAGGGTGACCAGATGTCCCAATTTTATAGGGACAGTCCTGATTTTTGGGTGTTTTTCTTATATAGGCTCCTATTACCCTCCCCACCCGTCCTGACTTTTCACACTTGCTGTCTGGTCACCCTACCTTCTCCACGAGCTAACGCAGCTGCACCCTGCTTCGCTGACAAGCACACAAAGCAGTAGAGTAGGGGGGCTTCACTGCTGGTGCTGCTGCTATATTAGAGACTGGTGTAAATCAGTATCGTTTCAGGGAAGTCAGTGAGGCTATGGCAATTCACACCAGCTAAGGAGCCAGGCCAAGAATTTAAGATATTGACACACTGGATTATTTTGATCCTAGCAATAAAATGCCCATTCTGCTTCCACTGCAGAGATCTCCTCCTTTTTACCATCCTGTGATCACCTGCGCAAGGAAACGTCTCTTCTTTCCAGCACGTTTTGGTGGCTGTTTCGTTTTGATCTGTTCTCCCCTCACCCTGCAGACGCTTGCAGTCTTCCCTGTCTTTTGAAGCTCTCTCCAGCAGCAACAGGGAATGCTGGGGATTACCGGGCTACGAAGGTTTTAAACTCTGATCATTTCTTCCTCATGCTTCTCTGCTTCTTTGGCGAAAGTGAAAAAGCTCTCTGGTTTCCATGGTGAAGGCCGCTCCAGAAATATACGTTGCAGGGCTCAACCTTTCATTTAGAGGACTAAAACAGCTTGAGAAGCCTTAGCCATGTCTAGTTGCTATGATGAGTTTTCTGCCTACAAAGAAGTAGCCAAAAAAAGCCAGGGGAGGGAAAAAAATCAAACCTTGCAAGAAAATTTGTTTTTGTTTTTTTCCCCCCTTCCCTGCCAAATTGTTCATGATGTCCTCTAGGGAAAGCTCTCAGCCTGTATAATAAAATATGCTGCACATTGCGGTCACAACTCAGGGTCTGTCTTTGCCAGCTGGGCTTGAGTTCTGGGCTGTAAATCAAAATGCCCCCCCGAGGAACGTTTCCCCACCTTTTTGCTCCAGTTGCTGTGCACACGAGCCACTGATTCTCCCCAGCTCTTTTCAGCTTTGGTTACATTTTTTTCCTCTCCCTCATCAGCGGTGAAAGAGCAAACCATATGCCCGTGTTTTCAGAAGCCCGGGCCTTGAATGGTTCAAGTCACTGGTCAGCGTTTGCATGCACGGAGGTGACTCCTGACCCCCTCTGCTACTGCATCACCTTCCACAAAAGCAACGGAAGTGGTGTGGTCCTGATGTACAACAAGAATGGGTAGGAACTCGGGGAGCCTTTCAGAGGCTCCATGCGCCTGCTGCTCCATGAAGCCCAGCTCACAGCTCTGCATCCCTCACCGGGCTTGAGGGAGGAGCTGGGATAGAAGAGGTTAACCAACCTCTATGTGGATCCTCCAGCTACTGACACAACATAAGCCTCCCCCAAAAGGTAGAATGACTGGGGGCTACTACAGCACCCTTGAGCTGGTGGGTAGGGCTTGAGGGAGGAGCTGGGATAGAAGAGATTAACCAACCTCTATGTGGATCCTCCAGCTACTGACACAACATAAGCCTCCCCCAAAAGGTAGAATGACTGGGGGCTACTACAGCACCCTTGAGCTGGTGGGTAGGGTTATTCCCCACCCGCCTCCAGAGAGCCCCACCCTGTGGTGAGCCTGGCTACTGCAGCTTGGCCAAGAGCCTGGGCACAGGACCTGGTTCGTGTGTATGTCCCATTAGGAGCACACTGGTTTGTTACTGCAGAATTAGGGGACGTTCAGAGAAGAACAAGAAGGATATGGGGTATGGGAACCGTTATGAAGAGAGATTGAAAACAATGGGATTGTTTCCCTTAGAAAGGAAACTAATGAGAGGGGATGTCATAGAAATACATACTCTAATGAGTAGTTTAGAGAAGGGAGAGGGGAAACTACTGTTATCCCTGTCTCCTAACACAAGAGCAAAAGCCTATTCAATAACAATGTAAGAACGGCCCTACTGGGTCAGATCAAGGGTCCATCTAGCCCAGTATCCTGTCAGCCCACAGTGGGGCCCCAACCCCCAAATTTCTCTTGATGGGCCTGGAGGTAGCAAATTAAAAACGGAGAGAAAGGAAACTTTTTCCCGCACAACCTGTAACTGTGGAACTCACTGCCACAGGCCATCATGGAGACCAAGAGCTCAGCAAGAGCTATCCAGAGTTCTAATAGTCCAAGGCTGGCTTACCTCCAGAAGCACAAGGTTTACCAACCCACCAAAAACTTGTCAGCATTAATGGTCAGAGAACAATGAAACCCAGTGTATGTGAGTGGGCAAATTATCCCACATCCAGGAGAGGTGAAAGGATGTTTCACGCCCTAGGCGAAACTTCCACATTGCGAACCCCCGCCCTGAGGTGCCCCACCTCCCCGGCGGCAGCTCCTCCCCTCCACCCTGAGGCACTCCCCCACCCTAGCTCACCTCTGTTCCGCCTCCACCCCGAGCACACAGTCGCTGCTTCACTTCTCCCGCCTCCCAGGCTTGTGGCGCCAATCAGCTTAGGCACCGCAAGCCCGGGAGGCGGGAGAAGTGAAGCAGCCACGGTGTGCTCGGGGAGGAGGCAGAGCAGGGGTGAGCTGGGGCAGGGAGTTCCCCTGAGTGCCCTCCCCTACTTGCTGCAGGCGGCCCTCCTCGCGCTCCCCTGCCCCAGCTCCCTCCGCCTAAATGCCAGTGGCAACTGGGGCAGCTGAAGATCAGGCCGCTGTGGTTGCTGCCAAAGAAAATGCCGCCCCCCCCAAATCCTAGTGCCCAAGGTGACTGCCTAGTTCGCCTAAATGGTTGCACTGGCCCTGCCCATATCTGCTACTGCGTGGTTCTGACACCTTCCTCTAAAGCGCCAGCATATTGCACTGGATGGACCACGGACTTGATCCAGCATCTTATCCTTCCTAGAAACAACCTGTGGTTGGATCATTTCATGACCACTAATAATATTTGCAGCACTGGATTAGGGTAAAGAAACCTCATGCATCAGCGTGTCAGCGGATCACAACAGGGGTCAGGAAGGCTCCATGATGGAGCCTGATGGTCCTTCCTTAATGGTTCCAGTGTTGCCTGAGGAGTGCTACACTCTGACACCCTATCGCTGCAGCATGAGGACACAAGTGGGAGGATTTGGAGGAGCGCGGGGAGCAGCTGCAGCGTCTCCTTTTATTTTGCGCTCCAGCAAGCAGTTTCTATTCACCGAGCAAGGGAAATGCAAGGTTGGGCTAGTATTGGGTACATCCTGACCACCTATGTGCCCACGACCCTCCTCTCCAAAAGCCACAGTTCTCCAAGGTCCCTATTTTTGGGGAGGTCAGTTTCCTCCTTTCTCTAAGTCTTTCCCCCAGCATCTGCAGAACAGAGTCATTTCCTTTCACCTCCACTCCAGTGAAAGGGGCATCAGACCTGTTGCCTAGTTACCCAGGGTCTTAAGGTACCACAGCACCACAGTGCAACTGCCTGCTCCCTAAATACAGACGTCCGGGGTGATAAAGCTGGCTGGGTGCTGCTGGACTCTTTAGGCCTCGCTAACCAAGAGCCAGCCTGGGTGGGGGGTTGTGCACAGACTGATTGGGAAGATGAGGCTAATCAGGAAAGCAGACTTGGGTGGGGCCATTGCTTAGAGCACTGAGCAAGCACACTGAGTGGCTTTGCAGCACCAAACTAACTCACTGCCGTCTGCTGGTGGCAGAATCTATGCTGCGGCTCCCTGGCGAACGAGGAACGTGCCTGGGTAGGCCTGTGAAATGCTCCCACCATTGCAGCCCCAAAAGCGACGTGGCCCGAGTCACTGGCTGTGCACAGCTCTACAGGCTGCACCGCTGAGCCACAGTGCACTCTTTGCACCTGCAGGTGCTGCAGTCAGATTTAAGCAGCGCATGGAGCACTCAATAGCCAGTAATAATCAGAGATGGTTAAATCTGCACTCAGAGCTGAATTAAACTTCCTAGAGTGGTTGGGGGCATCAGTGTTCTGGTTCAGCCCATTGTACAGCTTTTAGATCCATACCTCCTCAGCATTTTCCAGTGTTGCCACTTTTTGTGATTGATCATTGAGATTCACAGTATTTGAATCATAGAATATCAGGATTAGAAGAGACCTCAGGAGGTATCTAGTCCAATCCCCTGCTCAAAGCAGGGCCAATCCCCAACTAAATCATCCCAGCCAGGGCTTTGTCAAGCCTGACCTTAAAAACCTCTAAGGAAGGAGATTCCACCACCTCCCTAGGGAACCCATTCCAGTGCTTCACCACCCTCCTAGTGAAACAGTTTTTCCTAATATCCAACCTAAACCTCCCCCACTGCAACTTGAGACCATTACTCCTTGTTCTGTCTTCTGCTACCACTGAGAACAATCTAGAGCCGTCCTCTTTGGAACTCTCTTTCATGTAGTTGAAAGCAGCTATCAAATCCTTCCTCATTCTTCTTTTCTGCAGACTAAATAATCCCAGTTCCCTCAGCCTCTCCTCATAAGTCATGTGCTCCAGCCCCCTAATCATTTTTGGTGCTCTTTCTTTAAGTCTCAGTTCCTGGAAGCATGTGATTAAAAAAGAAAAATGAGCTCTGAAATTCTCACTTAAAGTTTCTAGACTTTGTGATTGCAGAGAAAGATAAACCCTCACAGGCTCAAAACCCAGGAAGCAAACTGAAAATAATTTGATTTTTAAAAACAGTAAATTTAAGGAGTAGGGATGTTAAATCCAGGATCTTTAGGGGCGTATGGTGATTTCTTTATTGCAGGGGAGGAGGGGAGCTTTGGAAGGAAGGCTTGCATCAGGGTTCTTACAGGGGCCAATTTCTAGTAACATCTGCATTTTAGTTGGCTAAGGATACTTCAAATCTCATGCTTCAGGGCTTAAACAATGCTCATGGTAGTGGTCAGGAATGAACTCACTCCTCTCCTTCCATCCCCATGTACAGAACTGCACCGGGGTGACTGCTGAAGGTTTTCTCCGCCCACTGAGAAATGTGAGGGAGTGGCGTTCTGCTTTTAGCAGTGATCCAACTAGATTGGCTGGTGGTACAATCTGGCATGGCACAGGTAATGGTCCTGCTTGAAAAATCCCTCCCACCTCATCATACAATAAGATGCTACAGAGAGATATACATAGACAGACCGACAAACCGAGCGCTTGAGGAGAAGAGAGTTGGGAGTAATGTTCAAAAAATCATTTTCTATCTTGACAAACGAGCAACTTAAAAGCATGAACTTCACAAAGTCTCTGCTGTCCATTAGCAATTCATACCCATATGAACCAGGTGCATTTGCTTTCACTCAATTGATCTATGCAACCTGCACCAGCAGCACAAGGAGCAGATGAAGGATTGCAGCATTAGAGAAGAAGGGGATGTGGAAGCACAGACAAAGCTTGGCTGGGATGATTTAGCTGGGGATTGGTCCTGCTTTGAGCAGGGGGTTGGACTAGATGACCTCCTGAGGTCCCTTCCAACCCTGATATTCTATGATTCTATGACTTCTTCCACCACACAACCTTGATCCCTGCTTCAAAGGATTCTTCCTCAAATACCACAGGATTCAGCCACATGCAGAGAAAGCCCCTAAGCTAGCATGAAAGGGCCCATCTACACTGCAATGTAAACCCAGTGTTGGTAGAACGCAAGTTAGCAGACCCTGGGTTTGTTAACCTAAGGCTTCAGCATCTACACTAAATTGTAATCCCAGGTTAGGAATTGTTGAACCCTGGGTTCCAGTCTGGGGCTCCAGTATCTACACTGCATTATACAGGCCTGGGTCCAGCCACCTACATCCCAGACTTCCTAGGCCCCTCCCCAAATGTGGCTGCTCTCACCGTTTGTTCATGGAGTGGTGAACGCTCCAGGACCGTCCACCAATCTTGTCTGTCCAGAGGACAAAGAAAATCGGCCTGTGGGATTGTGGAACACTTTTGGTGGACTCCCAGAGCATAAATCCAGTGGGGCTGCATCTACACTGCAAAGCAAAAGGGCGTGAACCCTGGGTCCTGGCTTGAACCCCTCAACCCCCATGGCATCCTGGGACCGTGGGTCCAAGGCCTGGGTTAGCATGATTTGTATGTGGACGGAAAGGGGATTAAGCTTGAGCCTGAGTTCGAGCCCTGGGTTTACACTGCAGTGTGGACGTACCCTGTATGACCAAACAAATACAGTCCAAATTCTCCACCTGAAAACAGAGGAGCAAAGGCACTGAAGTCAATTGGCTCTTGCGAAAATATGTGGGCTGCGTTCTCTTCTTACTTACACTAGAACAAGCCATGTTGAAGTGCAGTGCAGTCGTTCCAGTGCAGTGTAGTGCAGATTACTATAGCCAAGGGCCTGGCAGTGTTTCTCATGCATCTGCATGGGACACAGATTCACTGCCTGGGAGTGCAAATGCCAACCCCACCGCATGGAGAAAACAACCAATCGCCCATATGTGCCTGCGGTGGAGCCATTTTGTGGTGATGCGTCTCTGAGTGCCACGCAAGGAGAGGGTGGGTCCTCATCAAACTGTGAGTAGCTGCCCTTTAGCTCAAGTGGGAAAGCCTCAGGGAATCAGCCCAAAGAGGACCACGCATCTTGTGTTACACTCATTGCTCGGCATCTTTGATCATTTCGACACTAGTGTCTTTGCATAGGTCCCCTGACATCCACCGATGTATTCCATCCCCGACCTGCAGGCCATCTTGGCCTCTGGAAAGCTCCTTTTCAATTCTGGCATTTCTCAGACAGGAGCTGTGTGAACCTGCCCTTTGGGATTAGCAGCTCACTCTGGAGTTCTCCTCATTATGTGTCCCGGAGCGTGTGGGCTCAAGATGAAAAGCAGGCACCTGATGTGCTTTCAAAAACAGAAACAAAGGGGATATTTTTTGAAGCAGGGTCAATTTTATCCACACTTTTTATTTTCCTGCACAGGCACTGCCAATGTGCTAGACTATCAGCCCTCTCACATGCAGGGTTTGCAACACGTGCAGTCACATTAAGACAAACATCAGTTTCCTGGAGACAACGGAGAGGCAAATCTCCCTTGAGAAAGCCAGGGCTGTGAGTATATAGCCTGTTGTCAGTGCACAGAGCAATTGTGTCCATACGCTGGTCAATGCCTTCCAATGGACCTGCTAGTTCAAGATAGGTAGGATCCACACCAGCCCAGAGATGTACTATACCTAATCCAGTCGAAGAAGGAGATGAAAGGAGTCCCTTATATCAGACGTGCTCATTACAGCCTGCAAATCAAGCTCTGTGTTTCAGGCAGCGGGAGCTACATTGCGGGAACTGCTGCTCTGATTAGATAAATAGCAGGCTGATCTCTACCCATCTTTGGGAATGCTCCTTGGGAGAGATCACCTCGAGTCTTCTGACACAAAACCCTAAATCTTAGGAATTCAACACCTGCCACAGATGGGCAGCTACCACCTAAGCTGAAGAGGTGCTAAGTGCATCCCAAGGGTGCTAAGCACCCTCCACTAAGTGGCACCTTTCTGGACCGGCTCAGCAGCTCACAGGATCAGGTATCTGGGTGGCACATAGCAGTACAGCAATCTCACTCATCTGCTGCCTATTTCAAATATGCGTTGCGTTTATGCTTGTCGGTAGTATTCACATACGCACCAAAAGCTAACCACCAGGCTCCAAAGCTAGGACACTGCTGGCTACCAGAGGCCATAAAAAACACCACAGTGGCTAATGCAACTGTTAATATAAAGGTATTTTCATTATATTCCTGATAAAATGCTCTGAAACGGGGGCCCAGGGGCAGGCAGCTCACCAGCAAGTTCTTCACCTAGAAGAATCCCAAGTAATATTTTTTTGGCTGAGCCTTGACAGATAGGGCTGCATTATCCATTGACTTTCATAGGGACTGAGCAGATAAACCATGCCGAAGACACTTGGAAGAGTCATGGATAGTGGGGGATTCTAAGGACTTGTTCTCCTCCCTTGACTTCTGTGTGAAGTGAGGGCAAAACATTCCCCAGTCAGAATCGTAATGTGGAAAGAAGTGACAGAGGTGCCGGGCAGAGGAAAACCTTTCTAAGCCATCTGGCTCTGAGGCAGGGAGGCTCTTTATCCAAACCCAGAAACTTTGTGATGCTCCATCCTAACCTCAAGCAGGACAGGTGGGACACAGGAGGGGATTCAAAGGTTCAAAACTCAGCTGTTTGCTGAAATGGATGTTCAAAACTACAGGGTGGGATTTTTTTTTTATTTAGGGGGAGTGGAATAGAAGGGGCAGCCCTCAGCTGTCCCACTGTCCAAGACAACTGGTTCTAAATTTTCATTAGTGCAATAGTAGTATGCAAGCTATTTCCAATGTCTCAATTAGAGATGACCCCTGGATCTTAAACCTGCCCCCCACCTCTTCTTCACCCCCCCACCAACAAAAAAAGCTAGAAGGAATCAGATGTGATACAGATAGGCCTGAATCAGAACCCCAACTCTGAACAGATTCTGAACTATTTTGGATCTGAATTTCCAGACTCAATGCTCCTTCGTGGCAGATCCAGTTCTACAGAGTGCTGGGCACACTCAACCTCTTCTAATTTCAACGGGAACTGTGAGTCATTCAGCCCCTTCAAGGTTCGGTATCTCGCACGATCAAATCCAAGAAGAACCCATTGTCTGTAGGAATGTTTCCCCACACAGCAGAGGGTTAAACACATTTCTTGGTTCTATCATAAGACTTCTGAAAGATCCCTATTAAGGCTGAAAGAGACTGAACCCAGAACGTGAGACTCCAGTTGAGTTTAAGCAGATTACAGACATGCTGACTGCACACAGACCTGTGAAATAAGAACAGTCCTTTCATCTCAGAGGATCTCAGAATTCTTTAGAAACACGAACTAAGCTCCCAACAAGAGGTCGTTCCACTATCCTGGCTGTGAAGTAGATCTAATCATTGGTTTTCTTTTCAGCCAGTAGAAAATGCTGTGACTGTGTTTTAAGACTTGGATTATTTGCCCTTTGTCAGCAAAACAACATCCCAGCAGCATAGGGTTAACAGTCCCATCAATAAAGCATGTTAGTGGCATAGTGGCATAGTACATTTTTTAAATGGAAGGTAAATAGCAGTGGCATACATTAGAGTCATAGAAGATTAGGGTGGAAGAGACCTCAGGAGGTTATCCAGTCCAACCCGCTGCACAAAGCAGGACCAATCCCCAACTAAATCATCCCAGCCAGGGCTTTGTCAAGCCTGACCTTAAAAACCTCTAAGGATGGAAATTCCACCACCTCCCTGGGTAACCCATTCCAGTGCTTATCCGCCAGCCTCTCCCTGTTCTTAAGACACCGGAGCATAATGTTCTGGCCATGCTAGTACTTCCAGTGCCTCTGTCCGTTAGAAGGCACTTGGTTAAGATCCCCCCACCCCCGGATCAGAGCAAACCACACTGCCTGCCAATCAGATACAAGCATTTTTCAGCATTCAGGGCCAAGTTTCACGCTAACCCCCCACCCCCAGACTGTCATTAACCAAGAACAGTGACCCAGCAAGTCACCCAGCTGTTAGAGAGAAGTTTGCAATAAACACAATCTGTTTGTCCTACATACCATAGCCTCCCAGTGTGTGCTGTGGGCCAACAATACACAAAAGGATAAAGGAATGCATTAATTGATCTAAGCCTGGTTTGTCCAAATGAGAGTTACAGGTGCTTTTCACTCGGGCTGTTGATTAATCACAGTTAACTCACGCCATTAACTCAAAAAAATTATTCGCAATTAATCGCACTGTTAAACAAAAGAATACCAATTGAGATTTATTAAATATGTTGGATTTTTTCTACAAACATATATTATATATATATAGTATTCTGTGTTGTAATTGAAATCAAAAGTGTATATTATTCTTGATTACAAATATTTGCACTGTGAAAGATAAAAGAAATAGTATTTTTCAATTCACCTCATACAAGTATTTTAGTGCAATTTCTGTGTGGTGAAAGTGCAACTTACAAATGTAGACTTTTTTTGTTATATAAATGCATTCAAAACCAAAACAATGTAAAACTTCAGAGCCTACAAGTCCACTCAGTCCTACTTCTTGTTCAGCCAATAACTAAGGTAAATAAGTCTGTTTACATTTACAAGAGATAATGCTGCCTCCTTCTTATTTACAATGTCACCAGAAAGTGAGAACAGGCATTTGCGGGCATATTTGTAGCCGGCACTGCAAGGTATTTATGTGCCAGATATGCCAATCATTCGTATGCCCCTTCATGCTTTGGCCACCATTCCAGAGGACATGTTTCCATGCTGATGACGCTCGTTAAAAAAATAATGCATTAATTAAATTTGTGACTGAACTCCTTGGGGGAGAATTGTATATCCCCTGCTCTGTTTTACCCACATTCTGCCGTATATTTCATTTTATAGCAGCCTGGGATGATGACCCAGCACATGTCGTTCATGTTAAGAACACTTCCACTGCAGATTGGACAAAACACAAAAAAAGTATCAATGTGAGATTTTGAAAGATAGCTACAGCACTCGACCCAAGATTTAAGAATCTGAAGTGCCTTCCAAAATCTGAGCAGGATAAGGTGTGGAGCATGCTTTCAAAAATCTTAAAAGAGCAACACTCCAATGAGGAAACTACAGAACCTAAACCACCAAAAAAGAAAATCAACCTTCTGCTGGTGGAATTTGACTCAGATGATGAAAATGAACATGCAACAGTCTGCACTGGTTTGGATTGTTATTGATCAGAATCTGTCATCAGCCTGGATGTATGTCCACTGGTATGGTGATTGAAGCATGAAGGGACATATGACTCTTTAGCGCATGTGGCACGTAAATATCTTGTGACACCGGATACAACAGTGCCATGAGAATGCCTGGTCTCACTTTCAGGTGATATGGTAAGCAAGAAGTAGGCAGCATTATTTCCTGCAAATGTAAACAAACTTGTTCGTCTGAGTGATTGCTGAACAAGAAGTAGGACTGGGTGGACTTGCAGGCTCTAAAGTTTTACATTGTTTTATTTTTGAATGCAGTTATTTTTTGTACATAAGTTCAACTTTCATGATAAAGAGATTGCACGACAATACTTGTATTAATTAGGTGAATTGAAAAATACTATTTTTGTTTTTTTTACAGTACAACTATTTGTAATAAAAAATAAATATAAAGTGAGCACTGTACACTTTGTATTCTGTGTTGTAATTGAAATCACTGTATTTGAAAATGTAGAACACATCCAAATATTAAAATAAATGGTATGGTATTATTGTTTAATCATGATTAATTGCACTGTTCATTTTTTTAATCGTTTGATAGCCCTACTTTTCACATTAATTTGGGGGGCTGCCATATTCTTTAATTGCTGGACTTTATACACCTACAGAGGCAGGCTCAGACAGTTCTTCCCTTCTATTATTTTTTATTTGTATTACAGTTGCACCAAAAAGGTCCCATCAGGACTGTATGGACCTGGGGTGGGCAAACTTTCTGGGTATGGAAATTGTATGGCAGGCCATCAATGCCGAAAAAATTGGAGATTGGGGTGCAGGAGGGGGTGAAGGCTCCGGCTGGGGGTGCAGGCTCTGGGGTGGGGCTGGGCATGAGGGGCAGGGAATGCAGGAGGGTGCTCCGGGCTGGGACCAAGGGTTCAGAGGGCAGGAGGGTGATCAGGACTGGGGCAGGAGGTTGGGGTGTAGGAGGGTCAGGGGTGCAGGCTCTGGGCAGCGCTTACCTCAAGCAGCTCTCGGACACAGTGGCATGTCCCCCCTTTCACCCCATCTGCAGGTATTGCCCCTGCAACTCCCATTGGCCATGGTTCCTGGCCAATAGGAACTGCGGGGGCAGTGCTTGGGGCAGGGGCAGTGTGTGGAGCCCTCTGGCTGCCCCTACATGTAGGAGCTGGTTGCAGGAGCTGTGCAGAGCGTGGCAAGCCGTCGACACTGCTCCTCTGCTGGAGTGCCGGAGCAGGGCAAGCCCTGGACCCTGCTCCCTGGCAGGAGCTTGAGGGTCAGATGAAAACGTCTGAAGGGCCGGATGCGGCCCTCAGACCTCAGTTTGCCCACCCCTGGTCTAGACACAGTGAGAGACAATCCCATCCCCAAAGAGCACATTACACACTGTAAATGCAGCATTACTACCAGGAACATAAATAAGAGGCGGCCAATTGTCATGGCACACTTACCCACCACCTACACACACCTGCCAACCTCTGGGTCTCATCGTGAACACCCCTCTGTGGCTCCCATTGTGTGTCTTCTCCTTGGGTTTTGAGAAGAGCCACATTCAGGACAAGAACTTCTACCCCCTGCTTAAGAGTTCCCTGGCACATGCCGTTGCACAGCAGGCAGACATAGCAGGGTTTGCAGTGCCCACAGCTTTGCTTCTTACCCACTTTATCCCAGAGGTCCTGGCCTTTTCTGTGGACAAAGTATTTGCTGCCTATTTGTCTCAGCCAATATCTTTAATTATTTGGATCAATTATTCATGCCACGTCATGGATTTAAAAAAAAATCACCTCTTAAAAGGAGGCTGAGTGCAACCACATCTAGACCTAAAACTACGCAGCTGCTTGATACTGTTCAGCTGTGTCTCATCAGCCAGTCAGACACTTTGTGGGCAAGCCCGAGGAGCCGCCTTACATTTTAAGTACCCTGGTGCATGAAGTCGGTGGCGCAAATTCAGGCGTGGAGTAAAATCCACTCAAGCCACAGCAGCTGCACCTGCTAACAGCCAGCTCTGAGTTTAACCCAATGCCTGAAATGCAAGCGGCATAAAGAATTTGGCCCTGGTGGGGCGCAGCTGACAGACATTGCCATCAAGTTCCTGTTCTGGTGGCTTGTTGGAGGTGATTTGGGTTCATTTCAGGGCGGTTGCCAGTGGATAAGTGGTCCCGTCCCCAAGATTGCAATTGCTCCCCTAGTAGGCAGTCTGAGCAGAGGGTTGAGCCATGCAGAATGGACTGCCCCCTTGCAGGAGTTAGAAGTCGGGAATACTGACAGGGTAGCATGGGAGAAGCTTGCAGTGCCATGGGGCTCAAGCCATGCATATTCTGTGGATAACCATAGCGGGGAACTTCAGCGGCCTCCAGCATAGCAGCCAATCTGATATTGTATCCTCAGTCCATCCGATACGCGGCCGAGGAATATTTGCTCACTGGTGGCTGGATGGTTGGTGATAAATAGGGACAGGATTTCCACAGCAGGAAAACAAATGGGTTGGATCTTTCCAGATCCTAGATGGCTCTGGCAGAACGAGGAGCTGTCAGAGGCTGCTACTGCAGGGAACACGTTTTTAAGACAAGGCACCAATGTTTGTAACACAATTGCAGTTATTGGTGAGGAATGAAAGGTTAAGAACATAAAAACGGCCATACTGGGTCAGACCAAAGGTCCATCCAGACCACTATCCTGTCTACTGACAGTGACCAATGCCAGGTGCTCCAGAGGAAGTGAACCTAACAGGTAATGATCAAGTGAGCTCTCTCCTGCCATCCATCTCTACCCTCTGACAAACAAAGGCTAGGTTGTAATCCCCTGGAGGGCTTGAGATGCTTGAGGGGCTCATTCATGTTACCAGATCACCTGCACGGAGTCATGGTGGTCTCATGCCAGCCCCAAATTTTGTTCCTAGGAAAATGCACATGCAGCTGCTACAAGGTTATTCCAAAACTGGATTGCAGGGTACGTCGGAATTCCAGATACAAAAGGCCCCCATGCAATGCCCTGATTCCAGAAACGGGTACATATCCTTGGGCTCAAGGATGACGGAGTGGCTGGTGCGGTTTCCGGTTTCATTACAAGGAAGGTAGCTCACTTCGCAGCCACCATCTTGGGCTGTTCTGGCTGAACTCAAATAACTGAAGAGGAAGCTTGACATCGCCTTGAGCAACATTTTGCTCCACTCCTTGGCCATTGCAGACCACAAAGGCTACGGTTAAACTGATGAGCAGAGGCAAGTGAAGGCTTCATTCCATGTGTTAATTGTGGCATAACTGGGGAGCTTTCGAGGCAGAGTCCATGGTGCCCATCTCTCCCATGGAGCATCAGTCGGCCGCAGTACAGCAGGTGTCAACAACTATCACTAAGGAAGCCATGGCTTGTGGTGGGACACCTGCACTAGAGGCAATGCATCATGGAGATTTCACTCTCCTCTCCTGAAGCCTGAGTGGCTCAGCCATCTACTGAAGTAACCTTAGCCGTGGGGGCCGAAATTGTACTTCCAATGATTGCACACATCTGAGTCTGTGCAAGCAGAACAGAGTATTGTGCCCAGGCACAACCGATATCTGGGTGCAGAACTGTGCATGCAAATACTCTAAGCTGCGTGTATGAAACAGCTGCGTGGGCACGTTGTCCTGGCACATTTAGCTGGCAATCTTTCTAAGTCTGGGCCTCCCTGTATTCAGTGCTTGGCTCGGATCCTGCCTTACGCTGTGGTCCCCAGTGCCAAGCATCCCTAAATTGGGCATGGCCAGCCACAGGATGATGCCACCTCCATAGGGGAATCCTCTGATGGCATGAAACCAGCTCAGTGACTCAAATGACACAACCATCAATGCTGCAGCTGGAGGAGTGGGGAGGAGTGTTCCATATACACTGCTGATGTTACAGCCCATTGGGACCAAAAAGCACTTGGCATAATTTAGAGAAGACTGAAGGCTGCTCTAATTTGCACCTGTGGAGTGGAGCAGGGAGAGGCCACCCCAGCATTGGGGAAGCACAGTCGTACACCCTTCCTGAGCCGGGCTTTGCACAACACAGCCAAGGATCTGACCCTGTAGGTTTATTCCATTAAATCTTCCCCGGCACATGGGCTCAGCTAATATTTTCCACAAGCAGATAGATTCCAACCGAGAGCACAATCCAGCAATTATTTTCCAATCCAATTTTAACGTGGAAAAGTCCCGGGTGCAGAATTACACTTATCCACATAGCCTTCTCCTGCAAGGGGTTGCGTACTTGATGAATACTGGATTTAATAAGACAAAGTGTGTATCATAAGGTATGGGTCGCTGCACACACCCGCCTTGTGGTATGCTCCCGTCAGGCTAACCCTGCTGTTTGTCATTGAAATGGGTGCCCTTTGCAATCAATAGCATGGGAATCTTTCTGGGGAGGACCCAGCCAAGGACCATTTGACAGAAGGGGTATTTAATCCCATAGTGCATGAACCATGCAGGTTAGTATTTGCATGTCTGTGATGCATGTGTCTTAGGGCTGGTCGAAAATGGTATTTTCCATAAAATATTTCAAAAGAATGTTTCTAATACATTTTCCCAAAAAAATTTGCATGGATTCCCCCCACACTCGACTACATCATTTTGGCGAAATATGAAATTCGAGGGTTTTTTGGTTTGTCTTTCCCCAGCTTTTTTACCTCAATTTTTTGGCTTCCCTCACATCAGAAAAGGATTCCTTCCCCCCCACCAAAAAAAAGTTAATTTGGGGGTTTTGATGAAAAAAACTAAGACATTTTGCATGACCAAAATGGTTTCAAACATTCAACAAGTCATTAGGGGGTCAAAGAATACAGCGTCAGGTACTGTAGCTGCTGCACTGGCAATGGAGAAGAGAACCTTCTGCTAAAAGCATGCAGATGCAGTTTGAGCAAGAACGCTCTCCCCTTTAGCTGTGGTCGCAATATGATCTCTCTCACACACACCCAACCATGTAATTTATGGCAGCAAAAGTCTTAGGGGAATCCTGGGGTGTTTTACGTGCCTTGTCCACAAACGAGGATAAGGATCTATTACTACCACCACCTAATAGTATTGTTCCTTTAACTTGGCTCTGAGATTTTCCACAACTAAAGCACAAGGCCCTACCATTTGACAGGGGGGCTGGAACAATTTGTATAGTGGGGATGCTGAAAGCCATTGAACCAAACTGTAAACCCTGTATGTGATGGGAACCACTTCAAACCAGAGGATGCTGCAGCACCCCTAGTTCCAGCACCTATGCCCTTTGAACAGAAAGAGCAGCTCTTAGCTCTGTATCAGTAGCAGGCTGCTATAGTCATGGGGAACCTCTAGAGGGAGACATAATCACACACCAAACAGTACGACATATGCAAATGTGGGATCTGAGCGGTCTCATACTGGCACAAGCAAAAATGTCACAAACAGCATTTTGAACATCTCTTTGAAAATGTGTCTCTGTGCTACATCAGAGCCGCAGGGCTGCTTGCAAGTTAGGATTATGGTGCTATCAAGGCTTATTTCCCACTCTGGCAGTCCGAGTGCAGAAGGTGGGGGCCCACAAGGATTCTAAAAATGAATACTTGTGTCATAAACAGATTGTTAAGGGTTAATGTCTCTTGTACCTCTAAAGGGTTACAAGCAGGGAACGGGACACCTGACCAGAAGACCAATCAGAAGACAAGATACTTTTAAATTTGGGCGGAGGGAAGCTTTTGTGTGTGTTTTTTGTCCATTGTGTGTTCTTCTCTCGGAGGGTCTGAGAGAGACTAGACATTACTACAGGCTCTCTAAGTTTCTTTTCTAATAGTAAGTAAAAACAGGCGGTTTAGGTTTTTTGATTGTTTTACTCTATTTGCAATTGTGGAGCTGGCTGGTTAACTTTTATATGTGTAGTTGCTGGGAATATTTTGATTTGTATTGGTACTGGGGGGAAAGTCTCTTTCTGGTGTCTATAAGCTATAGGACCCTGTAATATTTACGTCTTGAAGTTACAGAGATAATTCTTTACTTTTTCCTTCCTTTTATTAAAAGGTTTCTTTTTAGAGAACCTGATTGATTTTTTTTCTTGTCTCCCTTGTTTTATTCCAAGGGATTGGGATAACTCACCAGGACGGGTGGGGGAGACAGGAGGGGGAGAGATAGGATCTCTCTCTGTTCTCCTTGAATCTGTTTGCCTCTTTGTGGAAGGGAAGGGAGATGCTTCTCTGTATGGTGATTTAAGAGGTTGGATCAGTATCTCTCAGGATAGCCCAGGGAGGGAAATTCTGGGAGGGGGAAAGGTGGGGGAATGGTTTATTTCTCCTTGTTTTAAGAATCCAAGGGATGTGGGTTCTTGGGGTCCCCAGGGAAGGTTGGAGAGGTCAGAGTGCCCCAAAACACTATATTTTTGGGTGGTGGCAGTGCTATCAGATCTAAGCTGGTAATTAAGCTTAAAGGATTCAGGTGCTAGTATCTCACTTGTATTAAACTCCCAAGGTTACAGCTTGTCTCTGACCTTGAATGGGTAGACACTGCCACCACCCAAGTGCAAAAATCCCCTTTTTAGAACCCAGGAAGGCGCACTTGGGAATTCCTCCCTGTGGGGTACCTTCAAGCCCTTTCATTCCCCCCCACCCACCCTGGGAAGAGCTGAGAAAGAAAACAAAGGAAATCAGTGGTTGCCACCAGCTAATGAAACAACATGTGCACAAACCTCTTAGGACACAAAAACCCAATCCTGTTCTTAAAAAAGGTATATTTTATTAAAAAAAAAAAGAAAGAAAATACATCTGGAATGTAAGCTATTCCTGGATTTAAAAAGAGCCAATATAATAATTAAGCATCAAGAATGATTTTCTTGAGGTCCAGCCTAATGGTTACAAGCAAAACAAAAGCATTTGGGAATCCACAAGCCAATAAGAAATAAGCAGAGGTAAACCTAATCATGTCTTTCTAGCCATTTTCTGATCGACTTACATATTTGGGGTTTCAAATGAGTTGCTTTTAGATATGATCTGATGATTTCCATACCTGACAAAAAGCTTTTTACAGCAGAGTCCCAGCCCCGTCTCTGCTCTGTCCCATCTCTCCAGATAACAGACAGATAGACAAAGGGAATTTCCCTTCCCCCCCTCCATTTTAAAAAGTTTAGCCTTTCCATTGGCTCTTTTGGTCAGGTGCCCACTCCCTTCCTTTCACCTATGTAGGGAGACTTTTTAACCCTTTACAGGTAAAGCAAGTAGAGAACTACCACCAAGAGGGATTCAATAGCTAATTGGCTGGCTGAGTATCCACAAAAGGGAGATACCCAACCTCTCATTTATCACAGGTGCCTTGCTAGAAGTCTGCTGGGCAGTTTGAATAGGAGTCTGTGCAGTCCAGCTACCTACAGAGCACCCATCACAGTGGTATTTGAACACTGTAAGCTCTTTCCAGGCTGTAGCTACGTTGTCCTCGCCAAATTTCTTGCTTTCACAAGCACGCAGCGTCTACTGCATTCGCCCCCCAAAATTAGCAGCAGCAGCAAAGTTTTGCAGCAGGGAAGCACGTGCGCATTGCAGTGAGAAAACAGAATGCACAAAGAGGCCACTGTCACAGTCTGTTCAGGGTCAAGTCACGCAAATCAATAGGCTGCCATGCATGCTAAATTAAAATGAATATACAGGAGGTGGGGCAAATCATCAGTCAGACAATGAAATCATTTGATGCTGCATGGAAGTCTATGGGCAGTGCATTAAAAACTGCCCATTGGGAGCAGTCTGCTTTTGCAAGGATGCCTTTGTGCATGAAACTACTCTGGCATATGGTCCTTTGGAAAATAATAATACTGGCAGGCAGACATCACGCTGAGTGTCTGATTCGAAAGAGCAGAGCTGCCCGATGGGGAAGGGTCACGTTTTCTTACAGACACACAGAGAAGAAGAGCAATCTAAGGGTGGGGGCGGGTGGAATACAGACAGTGATGAACTAAAGAGCTACTCCTCCCATGAGAAAAGGGGAGCTATCTTAAAGGGACAGCATTGCTCACTCCGGATATGTCTATACAGCAAAAACAAACCCACAATCGCGAGTCTCAGAGCCCAGCTCAACTGTCTGGGACTTGCGTTGCAGAGGTCAAAATAGCAATGTAATGTTCAGGTTTGGGCTGTAGCCTGGACTCTGAGACACCCCCCGCTCACTGGCTTTCAAAGCCTGGGCTCCAATCCAAACCCAAACGACTCCACCTTAATTAAATAGCCCCGTAGCCCAAGACCTGCAGGCCAGAGTCTGCTGAGCCGCAGACAGCAGAGGTTTTTAATTACACTGTAGACATACCTGCATCCCAGGAAAAATGCACTTTCCAGAACTTACAGAGAAGCTCTTTGGTTTCAGCACAGGGCAATGAAGGAACCAACTGGCTAAGCAGCAGTTCTGCAGAAAAGGACCTGGGGATTACAGTGGACGAGAAGCTGGATATGAGTCAGCAGTGTGCCCTAGTTGCCAGAAGACCAACAGCATATTGGGCTGTATTAGTAGGAGCATTGCCAGTGGATCGAGGGAAGTGATTATTCCCCTCTATTCGGCACTGGTGAGGCCACACCTGGAGTATTGTGTCCAATTTTGGTCCGCCCCACTATAGAAGGGATGTGGACAAATTGGAGAGAGTCCAGCGGAGGGCACCAAAAATGATTAGGGGGCTGGAACACATGACTTATGAGGAAAGGCTGAGGAAACTGTGATTGTTTAGTCTGCAGAAGGGAAGAGTGAGGGGGGATTTGATAGCAGCCTTCAACTATCTAAAGGGGGTTCCAAAGAGGATGGATCTAGACTGTTCTCAGTGGTACCAGATGAGAGAACAAGGAGTAATGGTCTCAAGCTGCAGTGGGGGAGGTTTAGGTTGGATATCAGGAAACACTATTTCACTAGGAGGGTGGTGAAGCACTGGGATGGGTTACCTAGGGAGATGGTGGAATCTCCTTCCTTAGAGGTTTTTAAGGCCTGGCTTGACAAAGTCCTGGCTGGGATGATTTAGTTGGTGTTGGTTCTGCTTTGAGCAGGGGATTGGACTAGATCACCTCCTGAGGTCTCTTCCAACACCCTGCACAATATGCCACACCCCTTATTATAAAGCACTACAATATTCTACAGCAGCGGCAAACTCACAGTTTGCTGGTATTTTGACTCTGGGCTCCTCAGTGCCCTCTGCAGGGAAAGTCGTGTATGTCACGTTAAAGAAAATTCACTAACTCCTGCCAACTTGTGTTACTTACCTCCCTTTGTGAAGCGCTTTGAGATCTACTGATGGAAAGCACCATATAAAAGCTAAGTGTTATTATTAAAAATAGCACCATTTTAAATCCTGGACAATCTTAGACTTCACTCATCAAACAAGCGCTGATGACAAAGAAGATCACTCAAAAGTTAACAAATGGCCCCTTGTGTGTATACAGGAGGGTCTCCTGGATAAAGCAGTTGAATGCTATCCTAGAGAATTGAATTCCATCCCTGATTAGACAGAGTTTCCCAAGCACTGCTGTTGTTAATAATTTTTCAAGAGCTATTAGGTATGCATGGTTCTTTGAGACCAGTAAACAGTGCCACTTGCAGAGACTGTATCATCTAGGACACAGGTCAGGGAAGGGTGTGAATATGGGATAGATGTTGCATGATATCCTCTACTGCTGGAGAAGCTCATGAAGGCTGTTCCCACAAAAGGCTGGAACCATGAGTCACATGACTGTCACCACTAAACCACGCTGCTTCGCAGTGATGGCAATTTCTCCCTCTGAACAGCATGTCAGACAGCGTGAGTAGATTTTGTCATGCAAAACTGATCCATGCCATATCCGTGCCTTGGATTTGTGAATGGTAACCTTCTGGGATGTGGGGGTTACCTGTGTCAAATCCTCACTGAATGCAGAGGCAGATTCAGAAACACCCACACGCACCTCCCAAATGCATATTTAACACTGTTTTTACGGCAGTGATTTCAAAACATAACCTGGGAGAGGAGGGGAACCAAATTAGGAGGCACTGCATGGCTCAGTGGACTGAAAAAGGGTGGCGTGACATTTTGTAAACACCCATTGCTAGATGCTGCCTTTGTTAGACTCCTGCAGACGCCTTTGAAGTTGCTGTAACCGGGGCAGAGAATTTGGCCCGTACTATTAGATCTGTGTCCCATGCTGTATTGGGTCAGCAGCTGACTCCATAATTCAGTCTATTCTCCTTTCTCTATCACCTTAACAATATCCTGGGCCTCAGCCCTCTGCTTGACCTCCCTAGGGAAATTGCTCTTCTGGCACGAACCATCGGGCAATTCTGAAGTTGCTGCTGCTAGCACAGCCAGGTTTCAAAGTGGATTAACCGCATGCCCAAATTGGAGAGGGGAACCAATAAATACAATTCAGCAGAACATCAATCACACTGCATTCTCAATGTCCCTTTGCTCTGAGCGGGCCGGCCTGCATCCAAACTGCTCTTGTTTCACTTGTCTCATTTTTTCAACCTAGCTATGGAAACCTTCAGGCAGTTACATGGGAAACTGGCAGAAATCCTGGCGCCCTGGGCAGGATGCTATCTCCGTCCACCCGATGAGTTAAATAGCTCCCAAAAATCCTTGGGCAGGAGTCCGCCTTTATCTATTTGCTTTTTTATTGGACTTTAACTTGGAAGTTCTCAGGCCGTGGCCTGCTCTGAAGTTGTGCCAATGTAACTGAATGCATTTCCAAGTTGATCTATTTACGCTGGAGCAAACTAGCCATCTGCCGACCCAAACCCAAGCTGAACACAGCCAATCCAACCTGAGAGCATGAGTTGTTTTCAGAACCAACCCGCCCTGAACCAGATGCTTCCCCCCGAACCTATGTGAATGCCTCCACCAAGGCCTGGTGGGAACTTCCATCTATCCACACCACTTTCCCGCAACCTAAGAGCCTAAGAATGGCCATACAATGGTCCCTCTAGCTCAGCATTCTGTCTTCTGATAGCAGCTGGTGCTAGATGTGCTAGAGGGAATGAACAGAACAGAGCAATTTATGGAGTGATCCAGCCCGGGGGCATCCAGTCCCTGCTTCTGAAAGTCAGAGATTGAGGGACCCTGTAGCAGGGTGCTGGTGCAAAGGCACTGAATTAGCCCCTGCTCAGCCAGCCCCAATCAGGGGAAATAGATTGGGGCTGGGGAGAAGTCTGGTGTCTGGCCTTCAGAACTGGCTACACCTGTGGGCCTGAGGGTTCAAGGGCTATAAAGGCTGGCTGGCAGCCAGAAAACAGGGAACTAGCCAGAGGAAGGTCAGTCTCCAAGCTGAGGGAAGACTCGTGTAAGAGAGGAGATTGTCAGGCCTGCAAGCTCTGTAAATAGTATATCACTGCTGGTGGGAGAACTTGTGTAAATAAAGCCAAGGGTGCTGCAGAAGGAGAAGCCTCTCTGTGCTTTATTGGGGGCAGCTAGTGGGCCCCAGGAGGGGCAGGCAGAGGACTTGTTAGAGACCCCCAGAGCATGAGGTTGTGTCCCTGTCTCTGGCTGCTCCTATCCTTGGGGTTGGCATAGTGGCAAGGGATAGCAGGACTGAGGCATGGAGCTGCTGCTGCACTGACCTCATGGGTGGAAGGGGGTGATCAGAGAGAACCCGTGTCATAAACATATAGCTAAGGGTAGCACAAAATCCCTCCTTACCTGTAAAAGGTTAAGAAGCTCAGATAACCTGATTGGCACCTGACTTGAAAGACCAATGGGGAAAGATACTTTCAAATCGGGGTGTGGGGGGATGAGAGAGGGGCTTTGTTTTGTGCTGTGTGGGTGTTCTCTCTGGGGAAAAAAGGGAGAGACCAAGCAAGTAATCCAGCTCCCACTGAAATGATACATTGAATATTACAGAAATAGTAAGTAATAGCAAGGGAATGTGTTAGAGTATCTTTTGTTTTAGCTTGTGAATTTTCCCTGTGCTAAGAGGAAGGCTTATTCCTGGGTTTTTTTTGTAACTTTAAAGTTTTGCCTAGAGGGGAAATCCTCTGTGTTTTGAATCTTTTGTTACCCTGTAAAGTTTTCTTCCATCCTGATTTTACAGAGGTGATTCTTTTATCTTTAAACAAATTCTTCTTTTAAGAACCTGATTGCTTTTTCATTGTTCTTAAGATTGAAAGGCTTGGGCCTGTGTTCACCTGTACCAATTGGTGAGGATATTATTCTCAAGCCTTCCCCGAGAAAGGGGGTGTAGGGCTTGGGAGAATATTTTTGGGGAATAGGACTCCAAGTGGTCCTATCCCTGATTCTTTGTCTAAATCACTTGGTGGTGGCAGCACACTATTAAGGACAAGTTGGAATTTGTATCTTGGAAAAGTTTTTAACCTAAACTGGTAAAAATAAGCTTAGGGGGTCTTTCAAGCAGGTCCCCACATCTATACCCCAGAGTTCAGAGTGGGAAAGGAACGCTGACAACTCGATGTGGGTTGTTTCCAGACCCAACCCAAGTCCAAACACTTGTCATGGGTCAGGTTGCAAGACTCTGGTGCAAACCCCTGCTGTGAACACCCTTAAGCCAGTTTAAAGATTACTTTAAAAAAAAATCAGGATAGCTCAACTCGGAAATTTACTGATTCAGTCTAAAATGATTTGTGAGGCTTAAACTGCTTTAACAGGATCTATATTAAGAAGTTTGCACCAGAGTAACTAGCTCAATTGCAAATTGATTGTTACATCAATGCTGTCTTTCTAATATAGAGAAGTTTGCAGTGGCTTTCATTCAGCTGCTATATAAACTTCCATGACAAAGGATGGATCATTCAATAATTGCCCCTTTCTGTTTCTCTGAAGCACCTGAAACTGGTCACTGTTAGAGACAGGATACTGGGCTAGATGGACCATTGATTTGACCCAGAATGGCCTGCCTTATGTTCTTAATGTACCGGTTGACCAAATAAGAGCATAAATAGATTTGGAAGGATTAGATTCTTACTGGTAAATGTCAGTACACATAGGTTTCACCAGATGCACACAAAAACTATTTCCATCATAATCAAAATTTACAGATAGGCAAAAAGTAAGAAAAATGCTGCTTGAGAACTGGGAATTTGAAAGGACATTTACTGTGTATATTTTGACATGTGATGTTGATCTTTGGTGTGTTAATACTTATAAAGCTTTAACTTTTTTGAGTCTCAATGTCTGTTGTCATTATATAATTATTGCCTGACCTCCCAATAATTTACTGCAACTGTGAAAACTTAAAGGAAAAAAAATGCTTCAAATTAAACTTTGATATTATCTGCCAAAATTACAAAAAATAAAAAACTGAATTCTGCCAGGCTTAAGTATAAACTAACAATTGCTAGTTTTAGTGTCGCCAACTCTCACGACAGATTTCTTAAAGCCCCAGCTCTGGAAGCAAGAGATCACATGAGAATCTCAAATTTTCATTTTAAAAAGAAGTTTCTAGGGCTCCAGCTTGCAGAGAGAGGCTTGAAAATTTTAAGCGAGTGCAACTGAAAGGCTCTGACACTAGAAAGCAAACGAAAAAAGCCCAGATTTATTGCTTTAAATAAATCACGATTTTATGAGCCTGATTTCTTGAATGCTTGAGGCTGACTATACTGTAATTCAGAGATGCAAAGTTTGTCCCAGCCCCTATTGACACGGAATGGAAAGCTCAAGAAATCTAATGCTGTGCAATGATCTTCCCTGCATTCCAGGCAAGCTCATTGGAACAACAAAGAAACAGCCCTCACTGTATCCAACTCCAGGATTTTCATAAGATCTTCTAGTTCATGCTGGAGCCTATGATAGATCATTTTGGGAGTTTTGTTAGCGAACTCTTAACTGTGTTGGTTGTATCCAATGAACCTGTTTGGTAATACTGAATCTTAAGTTATTTAAAGGCTCTCAGTGAAGGATATGAATGCCCAAGCAGCCTGCTAGACAACCCCATCCATCAACAAAAATGATTAAGGGTATGGAATGGCTTCTGTATGAGGAGAGATTGCTAAAACTGGGATTTTTCAGCTTGGAAAAGAGACAACTATGGGGGAAATATGACTGAAGTCTATAAAATCATGACTAGTGTGGAGAAAGTAACTAAGGAAGTGTTATTTACCTCTTCTCATAACACAAGAACTAGGGGTCACCAAATGAAATTAATAGGCAGTAGATTTAAAACAAACAAAAGGAAGTATTTCTTCACACAACACAGAGTCAACCTGTGGAACCCCTTGCCAGAGGATGCTGTGAAGGCCAAGACTATAACAGGGTTCAAAAAAGAGCTAGATAAATTCATGGAGCATAGGTCCATCAATGGTTATTAGCCAGGATGGGCAGGGATGGTGTCCCTAGCCTCTGTTTGCCAGAAGCTGGGAATGAGTGACAGGGGATGGATCACTTGATGATAACCTATTCTGTTCATTCCCTCTGGGGCTCCTGGCATTGGCCACTGTCAGAAGACAGAACAGTGGACTAGATGGATCTTTGGTCTGACCCAGGATGGCCATTCTTATGTTCTTTCAAGCAAGATGCAAAACTCAGACCCTGACTCAGCCCAGGAACATTTTTTGCCAGAGGGGATGATCCTAGAACAAGTGCCCTGGCCAAGTTCCAACTTAGCAGCGTTATCAATGCAGCCTGCCGCATTTCTAAATGGATTAAATCAACCTGCTCCCACCCCCTCAATTCCATACATTCCCCAAGCACCATTGGATTTAAAATCTGCATGAAAATTCTGCAGCTTGCCATGTCCAGTAATTATATTTGACCTGCATACATTGACCAGATTGTTTCAACTGTACGAGGCATTCTGCATCACTGCGTGTCCAGAACAGTTTTCCTTTTAACAATGAGGCTTCCTTATGGCAGGAGCCATGCTATCCTTTCTTTTGAAAGCACCTAGCACATTTTGGGCATGGCCACAACAAAAATAAAGTATAAATAATAATAATAAATGACATTGTTATGTGCTGTTAAATACTGTCATGTCCCACCCCAGAGGTGGCTGCATTTCAGAGGTGGGCACAGTGATTCTTAGTTGTTTCACCTGTAATTCTGTCAAGCACCTGGCACATCTCTTGTTTGCTAAGTACTAATAATGTTTGCTAAACACAGACAATCCAGACAGTCCCTGCCCTGGAGAGCTTGATGTTGCATAGATCAATAAACAAGAGTAAACCAGAAAGCCACGTGAGTGGTTGTCTCTAATTTATATTGTCAGTGCTGTGGTGCAGCAAAAAGAGACAGAGCAAAATAGCTCAGACATGGTAAATGTCTTAAAGTGTAAACATTAAAGCAGCAAAACTGTGCTCCTGTCTAGCGACTCTTCGAAAAGGCCTGATTCTCCAGCTTTACCCCATATAACTTCACTGATGTCAGCGGAGTGGCACCTGATTTACAGCCAAGCGGAAGCAGATTCAGAACATTAGCTCATGTAACAAGGCCATTATTTTGTACATAACAGGGAAGGCTGAGCTAAGGAATTGCATTTTATTTTCCATTTTAGAGGGCCATTAGCTAGCATGAGCGTTCACCGCATTTAGACAGCGTTCCAGCACTCTGGAGCCATATTATATGGCTAAAGTCAGAAGATTTCCATGACATCTCTTTCCTCTGCTGTATATTCAAATACAATAGGCCTGATTCTTCACTGTCTTGCACCTTGTGTAAATACTTACACCTGTGCAGAGTGGCAGTAAAACTTGTCTTCTTCCCGTAAAGCACAAACTCTTCCAAAGAGAGCTAAGTGAAAAGATGTGGGGTGGGGTGGGATTAGGGATTTTTCACCTACATTTCCATTTAAAAAAAATCCAACCAGAGAGAGTGTGTGTGTGTGTGAGTGAGAGAGAGAGAAAGAAATCAAGATAATTTCATCTAATACCCCCATCTGTTCCCCCATACTGAAATTCAAAACATTTCTACCCACCTCCTCACCCTATCACATCCATCCTCCTCACCCACGGGAAACACAGAGATTTCTCTGTTTAAGATTTCTGGAGTCCACAAAGTTTCCTAAAACCAACACAACACATAGCACAACCCACAGCACACTGCTCCCTAAGACTTTGGCTCTCACTGAACTTCAAACGCAACTTAAGAATCTAACTGGAGCTGGCATTGCATTGACACTGCAGTGTTTAATAAGCTATCATCAAAACCAGGCTGCCAGAAGCCATTTCAGGATTTGGGGAGAAAAGTATTTAATTCTCCTTCCTCACTTTTCTTGTTAGATGGCTGATGTTTTAATGAAGTTGCTTTCACTGAAGCTGCATGGAAGGGGGGGAAAAAAAACCCTTATTTTGCTGATGAAAAGTTAAAAGGATGACAAGTCCCATAGCAGAACATATCGTTGAGAACAGAAAGATTGCTTGTGGGGATGAGAAGCAGACATGCCAGGAAGGAATGAAGACCGAAGCATGTAAAAGGTTGGAGTTAAGCAACAGCTAACATGACTCACGAAAATTAAAATAATGTAAGGAGCAGAGGACTCCTGAGAACTTAGTACCACTCACAGTTCAATTGCAGTAATAATGGACCAGCTGAAAAAGTGGCTCAGTATATGTTCGGATCATGCCAACAGCACACAGGATTGATTTTCAGGACCATAATGCAGGAAATATAAATTATATAGAACCACTGGGAAAACAGAATTTCTGTTCCACAGAAAATTCCAACCGTTCCCTCCTCCCCCCGAATAGAAACAAAAAGTCAAACTATCAAAATTTTCCATAGACTAAAAGTTCCAAAAAGTTTCAACTTGGGACTATCAAATAGTTTCACTTCAATAATGTTGAAATGGTCCATTTCAATAACACAAACACACTTCATTGAGATAACGTCGAAACATAATGATATAAAATAGATATTGGAATTAATAATGTAATATTATATAAACATCAAAACCAAAATGAATCTAAATGTGTCACCACTATCAAAACTAGAAAGTCAAAATGAGTTGTTTTGACTTTCCCCACCAAATTTTGTCAAAATGGACACATGCCCACAGAACATTTTGATTTTGACGCAACTGAATTTTCCGATGGAAAACTGTTGTGCTGAGGTAAGCACTGCCTGGATCCTTGCCCCTCTGACCCTCTCCCACGCCGCCAACCCCCTGCTCCAGCCTTGATCCCCCTCCTGCCTTCCAAACCCCTCGGTCCCATCCTAGAGCACCCTCCTGAACTCCCAACCTCTCATCCCAGCCCCACTCTAGAGCACCTCCCAGCCGAAGCCCACCTGCCTTCCTGCACCCCAACCCCCAATTTTGTGAGCATTCATGGCCCCGCAATACAATTTCCATACCCATATTTGGGCCTTGGGCCAAAAAGTTATCCCACACCCATTCTAGCCCATGCTGGCAAGTTAGGCTGCAGCCAGCACTAGTGGGAGATGTATGCTGCTCTTGTCTGGAACAGCTTCAGTTCTCCCACATTGCCCTGCTGGAGCAAATTGTGGCAGCAGCCAGGAGGATTCCTGCAGCAGATGTCAGCTGAACAAGATTTCAGATTAGCTTTTACTATATTAGGGAGCTGGCCCGTAGTCTGTAAAGTGTCTTAGTCTCCCTTGGGATGAATAATGTCCTATAACTCACATTTCATGTTTTGAAGTGGCCACTCTGGTTTAGTGGACAGAGCACTGGCCTAGGCATCAGGACAGCTGGGTTATATTTCTAGCTCAGTGACTGACCTCCTGTTTGACTACAGGCAAGTCACTGCTCTGTCTCCCCTTCAATCTTTTTAGCATGTCAGCTCTTTCGGGGGAGAGACAATCTTCTTATCATGTGCCCCTCTAACACCTAGAGCAGGGGTAGGCAACCTATGACATGTGTGCCAAAGGTGGTGCACGAGCTGATTTTCAGTGGCACTCACACTGCCCGGGTCCTGGCCACTGGTCCTGGGGGCTCTGCATTTTAATTTAGTTTTAAAAATCATAGAATATCAGGGTTGGAAGAGACCTCAGGAGGTGATCTAGTCCAACCCCCTGCTCAAAGCAGGACCAATTCCCAACTAAATCATCCCAGCCAGGGCTTTGTCAAGCCCTGACCTTAAAAACCTCTAAGGAAGGAGATTCACCACCTCCCTAGAGAACCCATTCCAGTGCTTCACCACCCTTTTAGTGAAAAAGTTTTTCCTAACATCCAACCTAAACGTTCCCCACTGCAACTTGAGACCATTGCTCCTTGTTCTGTCATCTGCCACCACTGAGAACAGTCTAGATCCATCCTCTTTGGAACCCCCTTTCAGGTAGTTGAAAGCAGCTATCAAATCTCCCCTCATTCTTCTCTTCTGCAGACTAAACAATCTCAGTTCCCTCAGCCTCTCTTCATAAATCATGTGCTCCATCCCTCTAATCATTTCCGTTCTCCTTCGCTGGACTCTTTCCAATTTTTCCACATCCTTCTTGTAGTGTGGGGCCCAAAACTGGACACAGTACTCCAGATGAGGCCTCACCAATGTCGAATAGAGGGGAAGGATCACATCCCTTGATTTGCTGGCAATGCCCCTACTTAAATGAAGCTTCTTAAACATTTTAAAAACCTTGTTTATTTTATATACAACAATAGTTTAGTTATATATTATATACTTATAGAAAGAGGCCTTCTAAAAACGTTAAAATGTATTACTGGCACGCAAAACCTTAAATTAGAGTGAATAAATGAAGACTCAGAGCAACACTTCTGAAAGGTTGCCGACCTCTGACCTAGCTCAATGGTGTTTTATTTTGGCTGGGGCTTCAGAGAGCGACTGTGTAAGATCTGAACAGTAAATGGCCAAAGATATTTCCCGTCTGATATATTATAAAAGCATGAGGTTAATTTGCCCCTGCCCCTCTCCCAAATGCACTGCTCTGGGAACTTGCCTTTCTCCTGGACATATGGAGGAGCTGTCTCTCATCCCATGCCAAGGGCACAAGATGGATTAGAGGGCAGAATTAGCTAACTGAGAGCCACATCTGTGAAGGCCTTTTTAATTGGCTCACCTTCCTTAGGTAGTTTGCAGCAGCCATCCTCAGAGGAAGCATAAAAAATTGAGTTGCCTGTGGGAAGCCCTAGGCAACAGATTTAAATTTTAAATAAGGGTACACCTGGGGATCGGGGGGAGGGGGCGGGGGGGGGGGTCAGGAACTCTAAATAAATTATCTCTATTTATAAGATGTCCTGCATGCAGTATATTTCCCTTCTAACACATTGGGCCTGGCATGTCATCCAACACAAAGAGGATCAATATGTAATACACAGATTTTCCTCTTAGTTCCCCTCATACTTAATGGGATATGGTCAGAATTCCATTGATTTGTTCAGGAGGAGGCTGAGACTCACAAGCCCCTCTGGATACAACATCCTTTAAGTTAATTGTATTAAGCCTGACAGAAGATATCGCTTTAGGAAGGCCAACGTACACATGAACAAAGAGGGTCTGATTTCATCTTCATGTGGCATGGATAGAAAAAGGTACCCTGTTGGGGCACAGCCTGGAGAAACTGAACTGATTTATGCTCAGAAACTAGTAAAGACTTGAGTCAACACTTTCAAACATGGGTGCGTAAAGATGAATATAAATATGGAGCCTTTCAGGAGAAAGAGCACAATTTCTAAAGGTGCTGAGCATCTGTGGTTCCCGTAGACTTCCACGGGCATACATAGTGTGGCAGAGCTCCGAGCTTGTCCCCGTGGGTCCCACACTTCCAGGCAGTTTATGCTAGCTTCAGAGTCTCACTGCAACCCACCACGTAGTCCTTCTCTCTCTAGGGCCAGGGATACAGTCTACTGAGCCAGGAACACTGCCAGCTTTTTTTGAGCCCTAGGTGGCAGAAGGTCCAGTCCCCAAAATGGCAGCCCCGAAAGAGGCGGCGGAAGATCCCCTCCCCGAAATACCACGACGACCAGGGCGGCCGAAGATCCGGCCGCCGTGGTCGCTACCCCCCAAATGTTAGCGCCCAGGTCTCCTAATGGGTAGCGCCGGCCCTATACTGTGCTCTTTTCATCATAAGCCAGCAAGGAGATTGGTGAGAGAACTCCCACAGTCTCTGTTGCTCCTACGGCCTCATACCAAAACAGTTTAGCCTTCTGTCCTGACAGGGGCCTGTCTTCCTCTCCCAGGAGGTGTTCCTGTAGTAGTGGATTAGGGGGGGAACCCTGGCCCGCCCTCTACTCTGGGTTCTGGCCCAGGGACCCTAATAGTAGCAGCTGTTGGCAGCCAATCTTTCACTGCCAGAGTTGCTACATTTCCCTGGGCCACTTCCCCACAGCTCTCCTGCTTCTCCCCTCTTCACCCTTACCTTAGGGCTCCCTCACCAACGGCTTCAGGGTGTCTTCATTAACCAGCCCCAGGGGCGGCTCCAGCACCAGCACGCCAAATGCGTGCTTGGGGTTGCAAGCCACAGGGGGTGCTCTGCAAGTAGCCACAAAGGTGGCAGGCAGGTTGCCTTCAGTGGCATGCCTGCGGAGGGTCCGCTGGTCCCGCGGCTTCGGCAGGCCTCCCACAGGCGTGCTGCCGAATCCGCAGGACCAGGGACCTCCGGCAGGCAAGCCGCTGAAGGCAGCCTGTCTGCTGTGCTTGGGGCGGCAAAATATCTAGAGCCACCCCGACCAGCCCTTCAGCTGCACTTCCTCTCCTCTGGCTCCCTGGCTCCCTTTGGCCTGACTGGAGTGAGCCCTTTTTACAGTATCAGAGGGGCCTTAATTAGAGTTAGGTGCTTAACAGCCTCACTTGACTCTTAGCAGGCTAATTGGAGTCAGGTGTTCTCATTAGCCTGGAGCAGCCCCTGCTCTGGTCAGTCAGGGAACAGAAAACTGCTTGTCCAGGGGCCAGTATATCTGCCTTCTACTACTCTGCTATTCCCAACACAACTGGGTTCTCCATCTCAAGGCAGGCGTCAGTGAAGACTGTCTCTCTTCCCTGGCCCATTCCACTTTACCTTCTCACTCCCTCTGCTCTTATGTAACTCCAGGCCTGGGCCCGAGATCAGAATGGTTTAATGGAGTTCTGTCAGGGGCTAGAGTTAGCCCAGGTGAGATTGGAGTCAGGCCTGCAGCTTGTATGAAAGCTGCTGTGCAAAATAAGGACCCAATCCTACCCCTGTGTAAGAAGATAAATGGCAAAACTCACTAACTCCAAATGAAGCTGCCCTCATTTACATCAGCTCCGAACTAGGCCATCACTGTAGTGTTAACTCCCAGAGCTGCTCTGGTTGATGTCGGTGGAGCCGTGCCCACCGGTACCAGCAGAAAATGTGGCTATATTTTTCCAAAGCTTTTCTATGGAGCTAAACAGAAAAGCTCCTCTTCTTCTGCACCTGATAGCTTCTACCAGCCATCAACAGTTACTCTGGCGTGGCTCATCCCACAGATGACGGCTCAGTGGCAATGCACTCAGGGATTATTTTTCAGATGCTAGAATAAAAGGTCTCCAAAGGGAGATTTCTGTTCAAGTCATTAACGCATGAGCAGGGAAAAAAAACATACTGGGAAGCTTCAGATTTCCTTCCAGACAGACACCTCCAATTGTTATTTCTCTTCACTTTCACTCTTAAGCCTTTTAATTCCTTCAGTCACCTTCTGCTCACAATTTACTTCATCAGTGCTCAATTCTGCCACCACTTTCTAATGAGCATAGTACTTGCTACCATGAATACACACGTTACAGGTTACACAGCATCATGTAATTCTACAATGCTAAACAAGCAATCAAGAGTGGAGACAGAGAAGGGGGCCTGCTTGCCGATCTCTCATCATATAACATGGTGGGCCATATTCTGTATTGACCTGCCATCTTCCCCAAGCAATCTCACTGACTTCATTGGAGTTGCATGAGATGCAAGCCAGCTTGTGTGTCATGGTCTTGCAGTTAAGGCACTGGACTGGGACTCAGGAGATTTGGTTTCAGGTCTTGGCTCTGCCATAGACTCCCTGTATAATGCTGCGCAAGTCACTTTCCCTCTGTGCCTCGGTTTCCCCATCTTGTATAATGGGGATATTGGTTCCTTTCTCCCACCTTTGGTTTATCTGCACAGACTGTAAATTCTTTGGGGGCAAGGACTGTCTCTTACTATGTATACGTACTGCACCTAGCACCGTGGAGCTATGATCTTGCCTGGGAATCTCTAGGCACTCCAGTAATACAGATAATTAATATCAGCAACAAAGTTGATGGCATGTGTTTTATTCATGGATTCTAAGGCCACATGGGACCACTGTGATCATCAAGTCTGACCTCCTGTATAACACAGGCCAGAGACCTTCCCCAAAACAATCCCTAGAGCAGATTTCTTAGAACAACATCCTATCTTGATTTAAATATTATCAATGATGGAGAATCCACCACGACCCTTGGGAACTTGTTCCGATGGTTAATTACCATCCCTGTTAAAAATTTACGCCTGTTTCCACTCTGAATTTCTCTAGCTTCACCTTCCAGCCATTGGCTCATGTCAGACTTTTCTCAGCTAGACTGAAGAGCCTGTTAATAAATACTTGTTCTCCATAGAGCTGCTTGTAGACTGTAAGCACCTCATTCCTTTACCTTCTCTTTGTTAAGATAAATAGACTGATCTCCTTGAGACTATTTCTATAAGGCGGTTTTAATCAATCTCTTGGCTATTCGCTGAATCATCTCCAATTTAATCCACATTCTTCTTGAATTGTGGGCACCAGAACTGGACACAGTATCCCAGCAGCGATCGCATCAGTGCCAAATACAGAGGGGAAAATAACCTCTCTGTTCCTATGTGAGATTCCCCTGTTTATGCACCCAGGATCACATTAGCATTTTTGGCCATAGCATTGCAACTGGGAGCTCATGTTCAGCTGATTATCCACACACAACCCCAAATATTTTTCAGAGTCACAGATTCCAAGGACAGAATCCCCTGTCCTGTTAAGTACGGCCTGCATTCTTTGTTTCCAGAACTATACTTTTAGATTTAGCCTTATTAAAATGCATATTGTTTGCTAGTGCCCACTTTACAAAATGACCTAGGCTACAGATTCAAGGCAACCTATCCTCTTATTATTTACCGCTTCCCGAATTTTTGTGTCATTTAGAAACTGAATCAGTTATGATTTTATGTTTTCTTCCAAGACATTGATAAAGATGTTAAATAGAGTGGGGCCATGAACCAAACCACTGGAAACACCCACTCAATGACGATTTCTTTTTACGGTTACATTTGGAGACCTATCAGTTAGCCAGTTTTTAATTCATTTAATGTGTGCCATGTTAATTTTATATCATTCTAGTTTTTTAATCAAAATATTGTGTGGTACCGAGTCAAATGTCTTACAGAAGACTATTACAACAGCACTATTTATCTTTATCAACCAAATTTGTAATCTCATAAAAAAGGATATCAAGTTAGTTTGATGGGATCTATTTTCCATAAACCCAGATTTAATAGTTTATAGCTGATATTCTGAGATGCAATCTGAAACATAGATTGGAATATTTACTGCTCTGGTAAAAGATGTATTTGGAGTGTATTTAAACAAAGCATGTCGGATAGGGACAATTTTTTGGGACATTGTGTGTTCTAAAAAGCCCAATTCTCGGCCTTCTTGCACCCTGTCCTATATCACTGTATCTCCCTTGAAATTAATGGAGTAGCTCTGGCAATAAAATTTGTGAAACTGAGGAGAATCAGGCTCAAAGCATCTCTGAGTGTTGCACAGCTTTACAGAGAGGTCACTGGCAAATAGGGTGACCAGATGAGAGGGAGAAAATATCGGGAGCCACCCCCCCCCCCAAAAGCAAAATATTGGGACAAACACCTAAATTTTAGGGGAAGTCTGGTCACTCTACTAGTAAAAGCCACTAAAGAGAAACCCTTCACTGATTTTCTTTGAGAAAATTAAATACTGAAAAAGCCTCAGCTGCCTCACTGTTTGAAAGTTAAAGCAAATGGGCTCTCGACTCTGTAAAACTGGGTTAAAGTCTGTTTAAATATGCCATGTACTTTCAGTGCATAAAGCTTCCATTAATTTCACAGCAGCAATTTCTGTAGAGTTGTGTTGCAAGGTATCATTTTAACCAGCACACAACAGCCATCAGAAAAATATTCACAGGAGAGAGTAAATTTGTGGCACCACAAATACAGGTCGCCTTTAAGGTGCTCAGTTATTGTTTCTTACGGATGTGATGTGAACCCACAAACTAGGATGGGCTCGGTCTTGTAAAAGGATCCACAGGTGCAGATAGTTTTCAACAAGGGGATTCCTTGGGGGAAGATGAGTTCACACCTGTGGCTGTCCTGGCAAACTCAGGGCCTGAATACAAACAAGGACAAACATAAGGAGACAGGGTAGGAAACCAGAAGAGTGAGAAAGAATGTTACATAATGGGAAGCCTTATAGAGCAAGATTTTTTTTTTAAAATGTGTTTAAGATGCCGCAGTTTATAAGCTTCCTTGAAGAAGTTTCTAAAAAGGAATTTGAATGAGGTGTGAAGGCAGCTGGGATCAGGAAAAAAAAAGCTTCTCCCGTGCAGTATGGGACACACGAGATGAACAGCTAGGTTGGATACGTACAGGCATGCAGCCAAGGTCTCAGATTTCAATGCCCAACTGGAGACACTTAGAGCCTGATTTCCACAAGTGGCAAACACCCGAGGCTCCCATTAGAGTGACCAGATGTCCTGATATTATTGGGACCGTGCTGATATTAGTGGCTTTGTCTTATCTACACAACTAGACACCCCTGCTCAAAAAAAGTGTCCTGATTTTTCACACTTGCTCTCTGGTCACCCCAGCTCCCATTGACTTTGCATGGAGATGCAAGTGCTCAGAACTTCTGAAAAATCAGGCACAAGGTGTTTCAAGCTGACACCTAAGAACTGTAGTACCCCTCATCGGTGGGAAATCTTTGACATCAGGCTATGATGACAGGGTCCAAAGCCAAATGTGTTCAGCTATCAAAGAAATGCAGGTCGCTCAAAGGGCTTGACGCTTACTGTGAGCCTGGCCTGCGTTTCAGATTTGTAAGAGAACAATAACAACAAATATCCAACTTCTCTACGTTGCTTGAAACACAAATCCAAAACACCAGACTCTGTGCAGACCCCTAATGCAAATGGGCCAGGTGACAAATTTGGCAGAAGAATGGATTTGTATAAAAGAGCAATTTGCTAAGATGTGAAAGTGGCAGATAAAGTTTTTCAAGTCCATAAGAGACTTAGGAACCTAACTTCTCACTTAGATATAGGCATTTAGGTGCCATGACTGGACTTAAGCTCCTAAGAACCTAAGTTACCTTTGAAAATGGAACTTAGGGTCCTGTAAGCACTTTTGAAAATTTTACCCATGAGCTCAGAAATGAACAAAACCAAAAAAAAACGGAAAAAAATCACATCTTGCTGTCTTCATTTTGACTGCACCAGATTCAGGTATAAATGTCACCAAACTGATTAGAAAGAATCGACATTGCATTGCATTTTGCTAATCTCTATGTGGAATGGCACCCCCACCATTTGTGTTTTTGAAAAAGAGAAATTTTGAGAGATTATGCAGCTTATTATTCACTCTTCTAGCTCTAGGAAGAGGAAAATGTCACATACTCTGATCTCTCAGTATTTCCACCCCAGATAAGGTATAGCTAGCATTGCAAACGAACAAAACAAAGACATTATGTGGGTCACACAATCAGAGCTACCTATGCTACCGAAACGGAGATTTCTAGTGCAAAATAACTGTAGTAAATGGGACCTCAGTATGATCTGATCACATTGGTAAATCCTCTAAGAAATTCAGAATAACTCTCCCCATTCTAGCATGGAGAAATGGAAATTGTGTAAAATGCTGGTTTAGAAAGAATTCCTCTTTATAACAGTGTCCGCATGTGTTACAGAAAAATGATGTTGAAGAGCTTCTTGGGAACAGCATTATGAAGCTTGCAGAACTAGGAAACAAGGTCACTGACAGATAAGCTCTCTGATACAGTAGGTCACTGCCCTCCATCTGTCCTCCAGTAAGTACAAAACAGCTGGAAAAAGCCAACTAGCTACCCAGAGATGGCATTTCTAACTGCCATATTAAATTATTCCTCAGCCTCTATGCGTCTTTTAGACAAATCCTTTCAGCAATTTGGGCAAAACATGTCAGAGAATCCATACATTACTTTTCCATGCCATCTTTACATCCAGTAACATTTCCCCCAAGCACATTACCAGATCTGTAGGTAGCTGGCGTTTCATTGTAAGGGAGTGAACAACATGGCCTCCTGGGTAGAGAAAAGAACTGGGAGTGAGGACTCCTGAGTGGAGCTGGGGGAATAATCATTTTTCAGTTCAACGGCTGAACCAAAAAAGAGAAAAAGTTTCACTTCAATTTGAAGAAATCTTTTCAATTGACATGAAATGAACTGTACTGCGGGGGAGAGGTATTTTTTTAAAAAAAGAATATGGCAGTGAAATTCCAAAGGAGATGGCATTTCAAATAAAAAAGAATTGAAACCCTTTTTTCAGAAAAGGCCAATACACAAAAACACAGATTTTTTTTTACAGCCAAAATAATTTGACCCAAATCCACAAAATGTTTCAGTCGACCTGATCCTCCTTTTTTTAAAAATGAAAATACTTTAATATGACAAATTTTGCCCAGCACCACTCCCGAGTTTCTATTCTTAGCTCTGTCAGTGATGAGTTGTGTGATGGTGGGAAAGACACCTGCCTCTGCTCCACTTGTCCCTGTCTGCAAAACAGGAACACAGCTGTTACATCACATGGGGTGTTATAAAGCTTAAACAACTCCGGCACAAAACCTGAATTCACACTCCACTCCACTGGCAGGCCACATCTGTCACTGCTCTAACCCATACACCGGAACAGTGACTAGTTCAAACTTGTGGCCCTTCCATGGCCCACAGAGTACAGTGACAGATATCATCACCCCACAGTATCTTTGGAGAGCCTATTGTATTAAATCTAGGAAAGGCTTATGTATGATTGTTTTCTACTCCATGAGGGAGGGCTACCACAGCTCCTCCAACAACTAAAAGTACTGGGCGGTGATTAGATAAATTACTGAGATTAAACAACTCTAGAGAGGTACCATTCCCAGAGTGGTTTCCATATTCTGCTTCAGGCTGGGTTTTGCTGAGACAAAAAGGGCTTTTGGTACAAAAGGATGATTTTGAACTGACTCAGACATGGATCTTCTGTCCAAGCAGGGCCGGCTCTAGGACTTTTGCAGCCCCAAGCAAAAAAAATGTTGGCCGACTCTCCCTTTTTTTTTCCATGTCCCCTGGCCCCTCCCCAACTCCACCCCTTCTGAACCCCTTCCCCAGATCCCCAGCCCCACCTCCTCCAACTGGCGTGCAGCATTTCCCTCCCCATTGCTTCCTGGGGGCCCCCACAACCTCCCACCCTAGCTTACTCTGCTCCACCTGCTCCACTCCGGTGTGCCACCGCTCCGCTTCTCCCCACTCCCTCTCAGGCAAGGGAGAGTGGAGAAGCGGAGCAGCGGCGCATTCAGGGGAGCAGGCAGAGCAGAGGTGAGCTAGGGTGGTGGTGGTGGTGCAGGAAGTAACGGGGGATAGATGAACCACTTCCTGCTCCAGCTCACCTCCGCTCCACCACTGCCACCTTCCCCAAGTGCCCGCACTCGACTTCTTCTCCTCTCCCTCCCAGCCTTGCAGCGTGAAAAAGCTGTTTTGCGCATGGCAAGCCTGGGAGGGAGGAGGAAGAAGCGGTGCAGAGGCGCATTCAGGGGAGCAGGCAAAGGGGAGGTGAGCTAGGGTGGTGGGGCGCAGGAAGTAACAGGGAGTAAAGGAACCGTTCCCCGCTCCAGCTCACCTCCGCTCCACCACCTCCCCGAGTGCCTGCCGCTCGGCTTCTCCTCCCTCCAAGACTTGCTGAGCAAAACAGCTGTTTGGCGCACAGCAAGCCTGGGAGGGAGTGGGGGAGAAGAGAAGTGGCAGCTGGGCGCTCAGGGGAGCCAGCGGAGGCGAGCTGGGGCGGCGAGTTGGGGCGGCATTGCCGGCGCCAGAATGTCACCCCTAGAAATGTGCCGCCCCAAGCACCTGCTTGTTTTGCTGGTGCCAGGAGACGCCCCTGTGTCCAAGGGTCCCAACCCCTGTAGAAGCATTGGAAATACTTTGGTCTACTAGGCCCCCTAAGACTGATAGGTGACCTCTGGTGAGCTTTTAACATGCATAGAATAACTTCCATTGTTTGAAACATGTTTTCTCTGTGGTGATTTTACCTTGAGAATAAAAGTGTTTGCTGAGAAAGAGGTGAGTGGTGACTTGTAACTGCTGGCAATATAAAATTCATAGCCCTCAGCAAGAGCAAAGCACAGGTGCTGGCCTAAATGTAGTCTGGCTTACTGTGGATATCACAGGATAAGGCCTTAAATCTCCCAGTCAGAAGACAGTGGGACAGGGTCCCTGCCCTGCCTTCCAGATGAAGGCTGGAGACCTGAGACCTGTCTGGGCACTCAGGGGATGAACCATGGAGGAAGGAGTACAGGTGCAGTTACCCTGAAACTGCGATAGGCACATCTACATTTGAGCCAACTCATGCAGACATGCCCACACTAGCTCCGCTTGAGCTAACACTAAAAAATAGCAGTATATCTATGGCATGGGCAGCTGCTTGGGGGATTAGGTGGGATTGCACTCAGGGTGGCTCCCCTGAGCGATCACCCATATTGCTGCAGACATAGTGCTATTTTTAGGTGCTAGCCTGAGCAGAGCTTGCACAGGTATGCCTGCATGTGCTGGGAATCATTGTTCCCAGCTCAAATGTAGCTGTACCCGCAGTCTAAATAGGTTGAATTCTTTTGGTGATTTCTTAGGCTGTGTGAAAATTAGCTTTATAATTTCCTCTCAAACACACACACACACACACACACACACACACACACACACACACACACACACACACACACACACACACACAGAGGTAGTAACTTCAGGATTTCTGGCACAACAGACAAATCGCTGGCACTGTAACCACAAAATCTTTAACTCAAGACAACACAGTGGCAATACCAATGGCATCCTGTGTTCGTTCGTCCCTAAGACTCTCTGGTGAAGCAGCATCCATGGTAGAATGGTGACTGGATAAAAAAAATCCCCAAGTACTTGGATTGTAAATTCTCTGGGGGCAAGGACCCTCTTTTTGTTCTGTGTTCGTACAGCACCTAGCACCATGGGGCAGTGGTCCATAACTGAGGCTCCTGGGCACAGCTGCAATACAAATAAACAATAGACAAGGCCTGCAACAACATCTGTCTTCCACTGGAGGCTGAATGCTGCTGACCCGAAGCCTGTCTGCAACATGCTGCTCATCAGTGCTGGGGATAGTTGTCATTAGATGAGGTTACCTTGGCAGCGAGTTTCCAGCATCCCTTGATCATTTCCCTTCATCACATTCTTTGTCTCTCGGGGAACTCCTGACTGTCAAGCCAGCTGATGCAAGCCACGAGGCTGGAGCACAGAGTCTGTCACTGACATAAGCTACTAGTCTGTAGCAATGCTCAGTGTCAGTCTTCAACATAAGAAACAAGGGGGAAATCACAAGGGAGCAGACTCGTGGATACAGGCACCTACTCCTGTCAAGTTCCACATTCTATTGCTCATCAGCCAGTCTTGTAATGAACAGGGAGTTGAATAAGCGGGGACAAGAGGCTTTAGGATGATGCAAGGAATTATGGGAAGGTTTTAGAGTAGCAACTGGTAAGTGAGACTCGGAGAGGTGGCAACCAGCTGTGGACAGTGACACAGAACTGCCAGTTTCACACAAGTGAAGAGACCGAAGTATTCCAGAGGCAGAGAAAGTGCTTTTAAAGCTCCCTCTGAAAAGGCATGAATTTCCCCTGCACAGTAGTAGCTGGGAGCAGAGTGTTTCTTTCTAGTGTGCAAAACTACTGGGAAATTAAGAACTGATGTGTGATTTTCAATCAGCTAAAAGTCTGTTCTTCCTCCGAACCCAGAGCAGAAAGTAAGAGAAAGAGCAAACAACAAGAATGAAAGGTAAAAGTAATTTCTCTTCTCTTCTAGTCTACATGCAGCTGATGGGTCCCTCACTGCCAATTGTCGATATGGCAAGTATTGCAGAATATACCCAGCTGCCTGTCCCACTCACAAACACCTACTGAACTCAGATCTATAGGTCAAGACTCATGTCCAGTGGGAGGGTTGTGATGTTGGGCTACCTCGGGTGGCCAAATCACAAAACAGGTATTTGCTGAAAAAGAGTGGGTGGCTCTGCATGCACACATATACATAGAATCATAGAATATTAGGGTTGGAAGAGACCTCAGGAGGTCATCTAGTCCAACCCCCTGCTCAAAGCAGGACCAACACCAACTAAATCATGCATATGCACTGCAGAACCAGCATGCTGTCCTCTAAGGAAGAGGGCTCCGTCTAACTCATTGCACATTGGACATCAGCCAGTGGTTCTGTAACGTAATTGCACGTTGCACTTTCATCACTGATAGCACATTTCAGGGACCACCTTTCTTCCTTGGTTCTCAAAGGGGTTAATTCAACAGGCCAACCATGGGTCATGGCGAGTTTGAGAACCGCTGACCTAAGACTCCTCTGATCTCAGGTCTGTGGAGGTGTCAGGTTAGCATGCATTGATCCTTTGTGCAAGAAACCCAGTTCCCCCTGGCAAGCCCTAACCTCATGAAAATGAGAGGCACAAACACAGTAAATCCTGATCTCTTTCTTTAAGTTGCCGTGTGGCAAAGATGTCATGCACATCCAGCCTGGTGCAACTTCTTGAGAGATGTGTGCATAAGGAAACTGCTGTAATCACTTTACCAAAGCAGGTCCATCCCTGCAGTACAGCAGCTGGGGCATTTTCTACGTGGGTCGTGAATAAAGATGTGCCTTGATCGCTTCTGAACAGCACAAGCACCAGTAACAATGGACGGCAAGATTAATAGGAGAGATAATCATAGGGCTGAGGTATACTGAAGCACAAAGGAAACTCCTTGGTTCTGCTCCTCCGGAGACATGATTACCTTTTGATAACAGCTGGCTCTAATTGCCTTCCCTCTGCCATTGGAGCTGAATATTTAACAGTGCTATCTGGATCGGCGAAAGCCAGCAAGTACCCTCAGCACACCACACAAACCAAGGAGGATGAGACTCAAGTGTCAGATTTATTATTCCCTTAAGAATACTGCCATGAGGACCAGAAGTTGTTTTGCCCTCTGTACTTCCATGTGCCAAAGCCTCAGCTCCATCGGCGTCAACAGAGTCACAGCCGTTTACATCAGGCGAGGAACTCACCCCCAGTGTTCAGTTCAGACAACTAGGATATACTTTCTATTCCTTCACACGGGCTCAATGCCAGAGTAATTCCACCAGATTTACTCCAGTTTAATAGGCTCAGCCTGTTGTTCTCCTTTGCTATTTGTTTTTCAAGATGGAGGAATAACTGAAATATGTTTCACCTAAACATGATTATTGCCTCTGCCCCTTTGCACCTTCCCAAATTCTGGCCCTCAGTCATCCGTTAAGCCCAATCTCTTGACAATTTAATGCCAGGAGTCTGTCTACACTGCAATCCCTGGTGTGATCACAGCATGTGTAGACAGACTTGAACTAGCTTTGATCTAGATAGCGCCAATAACAGCAGCAGTGAAGCCATGGCAGCATGGGCTGTACAATTCTGCCCAGGAGCCTGGGTGTGCATGCAAGCAGCTAGTCCGTACTGTTGTGGCTTCACTGCTATTATTTAAGCTGGCTAGATCAAAGCTAGCTCAGGTATGCCTACATGGAACGCAGTCACATCTCTGATTGCAGGACAGATGTACCCTAGGGTTCAAATGCAATCACCCACCTTTGGAATCTGCAAACTGGTAGTGGCGCAAAGAAACATACCAGAGAATCTATTATCTTATGGAAATCATAGAGATGGCACCTGATTTTTTCCCAACCACCACACTGGGCAGCTAAAGGGGAAAACCCGGATGATGAAAAATCTAACTAACCCTCGCCCTAACCCAGCAAAGTATTTAAGTGCCTGGTTGTTTTTGAGCACACATGCAGTCCCACTGTATTCAATGTTAAAGTGTCTGGATTGGATCAAATACTAGTAAGTCGAAACATCCAAACACGGGCCATATTTAAGAAAAACTAATGGAAAAAAAAAACTGACACCAACTGATGGGAACAATTTGCAGAAATACAAAAATGATAAACTCATGGCACTCCGAGAGCCAGAAAAAGGATTTGGGGCAGAGTAGATGCATAGAAAGGGAACTCCATGTATAGTGGAGTAGTGTGAAAGCCTTTGATTGTTTCAATGCTTTGCAATGTGCAGGTTGCAACTCAGGTTATAGTAAAACCTCTGCTTTATGAGTGAATTGATTGGCATAAATTAAGCTCTGGTGTAAACTGGGGAACTCCTCTGACTTTAGTGGGGTTCCACATGCTTTTGCCACGGGAAAATTTGCGTCATTCTGTGGCAAACAACTAAGATGCTTCCACTATATCTCTGTAACACACATACATACAACTAAAGAATTTCAAAGGCTCTAACAGCCAATGAGCCAAGTCTGTGATCTTGTAACTTGTTTTGTTACTGGAAAGAAACTTGTTATTGAAATAATCAAATCTCAGCTGTTCTCATTACAAGAAGTGAACCCACCATACCGAAGTATCAGTGCCATGAAGACCTGATAAATTGACAGCAGAGCGCTCTTTGGTCGACTCTGGTATTACATCTAGAACGAGAAGAGTAAGGGCTTGTCTACACTACCCGCCGGATCGGCGGGCAGCGATTGATCCAGCGGGAGTGGATTTATCGTGTCTAGAATAGACGCGATAAATTGATCACTGAGCGCTCTCCTGTCAACTCCGGTACTCCACCGGAATGAGGAGCATAAGCGGAGTCAACAGGACAGCGTCAGTTGTCGACTTACCACAGTGAAGACACCAAGGTAAGTAGATCTAAGAATGTCAATTTCAGCTACGCTATTCATATAACTGAAGTTGTGTATCTTAGATCGACCCCGCACAGTAGTGTGGACAAGCCCTAAGGTAAGTCAACAGGAGAGTATTTCCCATTGACCTAGCACAGTATAGACACAGCAGTAAGTCGACCTAAGCTACGTCGACTCCAGCTATGTCATTCAGTTGCGTAACTTTGGTTGGGTTACCACAGTGGTGCAGAAGTAGCCAAAAAATGGCATAACAAGATACAAGAGCCAGAAGTTGAAGCTAGACAGAATCAAACTGGAAATAAGGGGCAATCTCTTTAACAGCGAAGGAGTTAACTTGGAACAGCCGCTAGAGCGGTAGGCTCTATCTCTCTAAACCTTTAAATCAGGACCTGATGTCTTTCTAAAAGACACGCTCTAGTTCCACTGCATTTACTGCGTTGGGTGTCTGTCATAAACAGATTGTTAAGGGTTAATGTCTCTTTTACCTGTAAAGGGTTAAGAAGCTCAGTAAACCTGGCTGACACCTGACCAGAGGACCAATAGGGGGACAAGATACTTTCAAATCTTGGTGGAGGGAAGTCTTTGTTTGTGCTTTTTGTTTGGTTCGTTGTTCGCTCTTGGGGCTAAGAGGGACCAGACGTACACCCGGGCTTTCCCTATCTTTCTGAATCAGTCTTTCAGGTTTCAAAATTGTAAGTAATAGCCAGGCAAGGCAGATTAGTCTCATGTTTGTTTTCTTAACTTGTAAATGTGTCTTTTTGCTGGAAAGATTTTTACCTCTGTTTGCTGTAACTTTGAATCTAAGCTAGGGGGGAGTCCCTCTGGTCTATATGAATCTGAGTACCTTGTAAAGCATTTTCCATCCTGATTTTACAGAGACAACTTTTACTTTTTTTCTTTTCTTTAATTAATAGCTTTCTTTTTAAGAACCTGATTGATTTTTCCTTTTTTTAAAATCCAAGGGATTGAGTCTGAACTCACCAGGGACTGGTGGGGGGAAGGGAAGGGGGATGGTTAATTCCTCCTTGTTTTAAGATCCCAAGAGTTTGGATTGGTGTGAAGCCTCTCAAGGCAACCCAGGGAGGGGAAAGTTTGGGGGGAAAAGGAGGGGGATGGTTAATTTCTCCTTGTTTTAAGACCCAAGGGGTTTGGGTCTGGGTTCTCCAGGGAAGGTTTTGGGGGAACAGAAAGTATGCCAGAAACTAAATTCTGGCTGGTGGCAGCGTACCAGATTTAAGCTAGTAATTAAGCTTAAAAGTGTTCATGCAGGTCCCCACTTTTTGTACCCTAAAGTTCAAAGTGGGCGAAAAACCTTGACAGCGTAAAAATGAACCATGAAGTTCTATGGCCTGTGTTAAGCAGGGGGTCAGACTGAACAGACACAGTGGGTCGCTGGCTGGAAAATTTAGATATCTTCATTAAAAAAAATAGAGATAAATTCTGCTTTGGCCCATGCAACAGTTTATTTTTGTTTAGCATGGGAAAGACATTTCTTGTATCATAGAATATCGGGGTTGGAAGGGACCTCAGGAGGTCATCTAGTCCAACCCCCTGCTCAAAGCAGGACCAATTCCCAACTAAATCATCCCAGCCAGGGCTTTGTCAAGCCTGACCTTAAAAACCTCTAAGGAAGGAGATTCCACCACCTCCCTAGAGAACCCATTCCAGTGCTTCAATATCCTCCTAGTGAAAAAGTTTTTCCTAATATCCAACCTAAACCTCCCCCACTGCAGCTTGAGACCATTGCTCCTTGTTCTGTCATCTATCACTGAGAACAGTCTAGATCGATCCTCTTTAAAACCCCCTTTCAGGTAGTTGAATGCAGCTATCAAATCCCCCCTCATTATCCTCTTCTGCAGACTAAACAATCCCAGGTCCCTTAGCCTCTCCTCAGATCTGGTATTTCTACTTGCCTCTCATCAGCTTGCCTTCTTTCACTAGCACCACGGCTCTACTGTGTCTGGTCCTGCCTTTTTTGCACAATCCTGGCTTTTATAGGAGTCAGTGATGGTTAGGGTGGGCAAGCAATGCAGGATCGAACTGCAATATTAGCACGATGTTCATCGATTGCTTCTATTGAGGATAACCATTTATTCATTCCTTCGAGCGTATGAAAAGGTCTGCATGATGCTCGAGGATAGGCCATTAATCATACATACAATTTCTAAACTAAACAGGCCAAAATGATCATAAAAGCACCTCCTATATAGTCAGGATAATTTCTGCAGCAATGGTAGGTGATAAATGCATAGTGTCTGAATTATATACTGAGCAGCCATTTAACACCATGTCCCTTAATACTATTCTCTATTAATAGGAAGATTATTCTCATATTTCCAGGCAGGTTTGAAGTTCTATTTTCCTTGGGTTGGGTGATGTTCCCTTGCACAGAGCGGGCCAGTGCAAAGACATTTAAGTCCTACTGTCATAACTATAAAGGGAAAAGTAACAGCCCTCCTGTGTATAATACTATAAAATCCCTCCTGGCCAGAGACACCAAAATCCTTTTACCTATAAAGGTTAAGAAGCTCAGGTAACCTGGCTGACACCTGACTCAAAGGACCAATAAGGGGACAAGACACTTTCAAATCTTGGTGGGGGAGAGGCTTTTGTTTGTGCTCTTTGTTTTGGAGGTTGTTCGCTCTTGGGACTAAGAGGGACCAGACATCAATCCATGCTCTCCAAATCTTTCTGAACCAGTTTCTCATATTTCAAACTGGTAAGTAACAGCCAGGCAAGGTGTGTTAGTTTTATCTTTGTTTTCTCAATTTGTAAATGTTCCTTTTGCTAAAGGGTTTACCTCTGTTTGCTGTAACTTTGAACCTAAGGCTAGAGGGGGTTCCTCTAGGCTCTTTGAATCTGATTACCCTGTAAAGTTATTTTCCATCCTGATTTTACAGAGATGATTTTTACCTTTCTTTCTTTAATTAAATGCCTTCTTTTTAAGAACCTGATTGATTTTTCCTTGTTTTAAGATCCAAGGGGGCTGGATCTGGACTCACCAGGAAGTGGTGAAGGGGATGGGGGGAAGGAGGGGGAATAGTTAATTTCTCCTTGTTTTAAGATCCAAGGGTTTGGATCGGTGTTCACCAGGAACTTGGTGGAGAAGTCTCTCAAGGCTACCCAGGGAAGTGTTATAGTACTTGGGAGGGAGATATTCTTGGGGGGAGGTAGACAGAGTTTCCCAAATAACTCATAAATAATTTGGGTAGTGGCAACAAAACCAGATCTAAGCTAGTAGTTAAGCTTAGAGGTTCTCATGCAGGTCCTCACATCTGTACCCTAGAGTTCAGAGTGGGGAAGGAACCTTGACACCTACTCTGAGGAACTAAAGAAGTCGTCTCATGTTTTGTGACACTTCTTGTCTTATCCATAGATTGTGAGGTCTCTGGGCCAGATACCATGTTTTTGTTCTGTGTTTGTACAGCACTTTGCCCAGTGGGGCATAGGTGCCGACTTCCTCCTTTCTTGTGGGGTGCTCAACCCCATTCTGCCCCAGGTCCTGCCCCCACTCCACCTCTTCCTCCAAGTCCCCACCCAGCCTCTTCCTGCCCCTGCTCCACCTCTTCCTGCTCCCATCCCTCCCCCAAGTCCCCACCTGGCCTCTTCCCTCCTTGCTTCTTCCCACCCTGCCTCTTCCTGCTCCCAGCCCACTCCCTCCCGCCTTTCCCATCCTGTTTGTCCCCTACCTCTTCCTGCCCCCGCTCCTCCCCCACAGCACCTCCTGCATACCGCTCTACAGCTGATCACTGCAAGCAGGAGGCACTTGGAGGGAGGGGAAGGCGCTGATCTGCTGCCAGTGGGTGCTGAGCACCCTCTGCTTTTTCCCCATGGGTGCTCCAGCTCCAAAGCACCCATAGAGTCAGCAGTGGGGTCCTGGTCTGTAGCTGGGGTTCCTAAGTGCTATGGCAATGACTGGGGCATCAGGCGTGTGCAGACCCCCATGCACAGGAGTAAATTTCACCCTAGCTGCACATGTTCTCGCTATTATTTCTTAAGCAAGGTCCAGTTGTACAAACTTCTGTGCACCCACATCTCCCCTGGGGTCTCCCGAGGTTCTCAGCACACCTAATAGGATCAGGCCCCAAAATACATGTGCAGCTTTAAAAGTCTCACCTAGAAGAGATCTGGACACCTAGTTCCCAGGAAAATGTCATGGGAATTGGGAACTGAACAGTCAAGTCTCCTAACCTTCTGGGACACTGGGGTTCGTGATCTGATAAGGTGAGCCCTAATAGGATAAGGAAATACTATCTGGTTCTGGTTAGAGGCGGGCCTCTTATCTGGTTATCTGGTTTTGGTGCACTATCTGGTTCTGGTTCTGTTCTGTTTAACTGGTTACTCTTGTTTTTCTGCTCTGTATACATTTGGGCGTTAGGAGTGTGGGTGGAACTGAACTTCTCATTCGTAATTCCTTGGAGTGGAAGCCATGCGTGCGAGGAAGCTCTGAGGTTGAATTGAGATCCTTCTGTCCCGTCCCCTGTAGCAGTCAGTGTAATAGAAGTAGAAAAACCTGGATTAGACTGTAATTCCCTCTGTTGTCTGTGTAATTCTCTTTTCTGTTTGAGTGTCAGCAGACAGATGGGTGGGCCTCTGGGTAAACCCTCTAAAGGGGTTTGGATTATGTGTTAAGTAAATGGCCTTTACCTGGTGTTCAGAAAGGAATGTCAAGACGAAATTGAATAATTAAACGCCAATGGACCATGTGTTTTTGCCCAGGTGGCAAACCTCACGAGGGAGGACTCGGGTAGTCTTGTGAGTAAGAATGTTTAAGGGAAGAGACCAGGAAGGGTGGGGGCTAGTTGAGAAGCCCATCCTCCTAGCTAAACTGGTAGTGGAACAAATTGGTGCCCATGGAAGGGGCAGTTCAGCGAGAAAAGCAGGATTGGGCCCAGGCGGGCAGGCAACAGACAGAGAGATTGGAAAACAGGTTGGAAATTCTGAGGGTATAGTGGAAGGAAGGAGTAAGTAAGTGTAAGAATGGGGATTTCAAATACCTAGGACAATATCTTGAAATGGTGATTTGAGTTGATAAAAGTGGCTGTTGGGAGACAAGCAAGTGATTTAAGGAAGAGTGAGAAGTTAACTCTGTAGTTGCTGGAGGGAACAGCAGTTGAATTCTGTAAAATGCTAAAGAGGAAAGTTCTTGGTGTCTTTGAAATGTTTGTAAATAAATTCAGGCAAAGAAATTATTAGATTGCAATCATTTGGCTATGAACAATTTAGTTGAATTAGCTAAAGAAATATATACAGTGCTATGTAACTGAAATTTTATTAGGCTCTAAGGGGCACTACAAGTAGTGATGTTTTCTTTCAGTGTTTGAAAGCAGGAGTTAAAAGTAAAAAGCAATCAAAATTCTGGTAAAGTTAATTATGTCCCTTTTAAGGTAAGAATCTTTAAGCTGTGGATAGCTTTGGATCCAAAAGCAAGCCAGAAAGTATCTGTATTAATGCAAATTATTTAATTGATAAGGTAGAAGCCACTGAAACCTGGGCTGCCTATGAAACAAATACAAAAAAAATATGGGGTAATTCCTCTGTTTTGCCTGAAATCAACAAGGATATTTGTATATTTAAGCGATGATTGACTGCCCAGAAGGGGTAGACCTCTGTTTTTTGTCTTTCAGATAATCAGAGAAAACTGATGCCAGCTGAACAGCATTCAACATATCATGCATTTACTAGCACAATAGAAATTATGTTTTGTGTTCTATGTTCTGTCTTGTGGTGTTTGTCTCGTGGCCAGAATTGTTGTGTTTAGTGTTTTCATGGGATGGCCTGGTTTGAAATCAGGCAGAGGGGTTGGATTGGAATGCAGATACTTGTTTTATTCAACTTGGAATACAAAGTGTTTGGATAAATCAGGAAAATGTGACATACTAAAGTCTAACACATTTGCTTAAGTAAAAAAAAAGAAACTTCATTGGCCAAATCTTTTAATTTAAAATTGTTATTAAAATTTGCATACCAACAGTTTTTGGGAGCAAGGACATGAAAGGTTAACTCACTCCCCATATTGTACATGGGATCCTTCTGGCTACCTCAGATTTCTAGCCAGAGGGCTGGGGATGGTGGGAAGCTATTGGACTAAAGGTTGTACTGAATGAACTCCTCAAAGTGGGTGTGCTTGTCCTGGCTTGTTGCTCCAAAGCTCTGTAATAAAGTTATTTAATGGAAGGGTATATGTGGCATACATTGAATAATAAGACTGTACATAATGTACTGTATAGTGGCAATGTTTATGTGTTCGTTGTTGGGAAAAGGTGTATGAGTGAAGAGTGAAAGTTTCCTTTGTAGGTTAAAAGAAGCCAAAAAGGGAGAAGGAAAAAAGAACAGAATGAGTTAACTGGAAAGAAAAAAAAATAGCTAGCAGACTGACGATAAGACACTGGCTCCATTCAAGGACACTGCTCACAGCTAAGACTTGGCTGATAACCAAGAAAAGGGCGGGGGGCTTGAATGTGCCCAAGCAGCTATGAGATCTGCAAAACACTGCCAGGCACTAATGAAATGTGTTAGGTTTCTTTTCTCACAGGTAAAGAAGCGCTACCCAAAGACCCTAGCAGCCCTGCCACTCCTTGGAACCAGGAGACGGGATCAATGTAAAGGTCCACCAACGAAAGACTGCTCTGGCTCCACGCTGGAAAGGCCCTTATTAAGTCCCGCTGACTACCAACACCGCTGTGAAGTGCCAAAGACTGACTGTTTGGACCCATGATTCTCACTGCAAAAAGACCCCTCCACATCGGGAGAATTCTCCTACTGATGATTAGCCTATTTCGCCTTCTAGTTCCACTGTGCCTTCTGGACAGCAGGGAAAAAGTACAAGGTGAAGTGCTAGTAACCTCTCCCTTGTCCATTGACAGATCTACTGTGCCTTTGAATTTTTCTAGAAGAATCAAAACCATTACAGGGTAATGTGCTGGTAACCTCTCCCCTGTAGGATGCTGAACCACGACTGTTTCAGGGAAGAAGAAGAAACACTCACTCCACTAAAATTGCCAAAGTCCAGGGATTCCTGACTAGAAAGGACATTAAAAACTGACCCTAGTGAAGAAACAAAGAATTATACACTGGCAGAAAAAAAAATTGTGGGACCCATGCTTGGGATTGTGATATTAATTGGATTTTGGGGTTTGTTCTACAGACTGCGCCCTGTGTTCTGGATAAATCCTTCAGTATGTATTGCTCTCCCTAATTGGATTTAAAATGACAGGTACCACAGGCACCTTGTTGCCCCTGCCATCTCCCCTGTTACTCTGTAGTACTAGGCTATTAATGTCAATGCCTCTTGAAAATACCTGAGATTAGTTAAAGGTATACAACCAACAGATGTGATATAGTACTACACCAAAGAGATATGTATTAGGATATCAATGGACTGTGATTAATACAACACTAGGGGCTGCCATTAGATTAGCACAACAGAGGGCCTGGGTTATTTCCTCTGGAAGAAGAGGGACCTGACCGGCTCCCTATGGGATGGGGCCAATAGTGCAGCAGCCATTTGGAATATTATTAAAAGCCAAGAACATGATAAGAAATCGGGCCAACTAGAAAAGGCCACTAGCCTTATTTCTGGAGCTCAGCTAACCCAAGTACAGGCTGGAGTTGGTGAGTTACATGTCGTTTCCACCCTTAGTTCTATGACCCAGAAGTTACTAACAGAGATGGTGTTGAATATCACTGAGGCTGGGAAGGCATTGCAGTGGGATCTAGTATGTTTAGAAATTCAGGATTTCCTGAATGACCAGCTGATGGCCATTCGGAGTGATCTTGAGCACCAGACTTAGCCCACTGCCCTTACAGACACATCAGGAGTACCATCTGATCTGTGGTCATGGAGACATATTTGGACACTTTCTGAGTGGAAGTGTGGACATTCACAGTGCTCCGTCCAAGCATTTGGACCAGTTGGGGGGTGTGTGCACTTCCACATACCGAATCCTGACGGGTCCATGGAGAGGATGCATGTGGGACTGGATTATTCACCAAGACATCTGGGAAATAACACCAGCTGGTATACCTAACTGATTTATAGTCAGTGCCCCAATTCCTTAGTTGTCAGACAAACAGGACTCCATTCTTTTGTACGTGCAATCATTTCTGAGTTGGGGGTAGCTGAACTAGAGAGAGCAGTTGTAAATAGTTCTACAGGGCTTAAGAAAGCAGCTAATGCATTAATAGATGCTTTTCAAAAGTTACAAAAAAAGATTAATGAAGTAGCAGAAGTGGCTTTGCAAAATAGAGGTGTGCTAGATGCTATAAATGCTGAAATAGAGGGGGCTTGTGCTCGCATCGGGAAAAAATATCTGTATAATGCTGTAACCAAAGGCTCTGCTGTCCGTTAAGACAACTCAGTACCTGTCTCTTCAGCTTGATCGTAAATTACGTAACGGGCCTGGCAATCTGGGCTTGCCAGGCCCGAAGGGGGGATTGTGAAAGCTGGCTGGCCCCCCTTAATAGATTACAAGCGGCCAGTAGGTGGGGGGGGGGAGTAAGTACTGCTCATGGACACAGTAGCCTGCATTTTTGCACTCTCTCTTTTCCTCTGCCTCAAAGCAGGAAGATCCTGCTTCAAACCAGTTAGTTCTACTTAGATAAGGGAAACATGAGATTTTACACTTACCAATCAAGTATTAACACGCAAGGGTCTTTGTCTGAATGTGTACAAAAGGTTTGTGAAATTTGTGTAAGACAGAGTCTTTTGTACCAAGGTACAGGCTCTCCTTTTTCTGCAGAATAAAGCATTTTTCCTTATCCCTGTCAGGCTGTTAATTGGCTCTCAGCTAGGCAGACCCGATATTTCGGTAACATACTGAACAAAACTGATTCTGATTTCCTCTTGCCCGGATACAAATCAAGAGCTGCTCCACCGAAGTTGACCACGTTGGTGTAAACCTCTTTTCAGTGAGTGCCAAGACTAAAGGAGGACCAGGGCCGCTGCAATCTGCTCCATTTCATGCAAATCAGGAGAGAGCCACAGGCCCCTGGCATGTTACCAACGAAGCCCCTAACTGAGCAGAGCTAAGGTTTGAACCAGATGCAACAACAGCGACCTGCAGCATGCATCATTTATGTTCCTTTTTTTGTGTGTGTTCCATTTCCTGCCGTACTCAGCCTTTTAAAAAAGGTAGCGGAATCCTACAAAAAGAAACACAACCGTAAAGACCACTGTCATGGAAATCTAATGCAGACAGCAAGGAACAGTGTGTTTTATGCTGATGTTTAGTATTAAAGATTGCAGAGCACATAGGTTATTTGTCTGTGCTTTCATGGAGTATTATGTTTATGTATTTATTCCTAGATTTACATACTGCATCTCATTTCCCTCTCCCATTTCTCCCCTGGGCCATCAAAGCCCACTCTCTGATCCTCCCCCAAGTGCCCCATGCGGTCTCTTAATGCAAATCTGAGCATACAGTAGGCTAAAGCTCTTTTCAGTACAAAGAGATGGTAAGGGACATGCCGATTCTGATAAGACAAAGAATGAAGCCTTGACTAAATAACTGCAACTCTCACACCCTTGGGCTGAATTCAGTTCTCCAGACTTGTAGTGGTGTAAGGAGTGACTCCATTTCACTTAGTGGTGTTACACCAGTGTCACACTAGGGCGAGAAAAGACTCAGATCCATTTTCACCTGCTGTAGAATTATTGCTCATTTGGATTGCATCATTTAAAGTGCTCAGAAAAATCAGCATGTTAAGTACACAGCGCCCAGTTCTCCTCATTCCATTGGGCCAGACCTTCAGCCAGAGTAAACTGTCCCTCTGTGGAAGTCACTGAGGCTATGTTGATTGACACTAGCTGAGAATCTGGCCCATGGATTTTCATGGAGTTGCTCCCAATTTACATCAGTTGACTCAGGCCCATAAGCTGCTATAATACAAATGGGCCCTTCTGCTATAGTTTAAAACCCAATAAAATCCAGCAGAAGCAAAATAAATCGCTTTATATTAAATACACACAGAAAATCCCTGCCTTCTACAGTTTGTGCAGTGTTGAAAATAAGTATGGCGAGAACCTACATTTTCTCCTTGCTCACCAATCTCCCATTTCAAAGGGAGCCCAATTTTGTATACAATTCAAGAGAAAAATACTTGAAGTCATTAAAAACCCTGCTTCAGACTCCAAGAGAAAAAGAGGGAACTCTAGTTTACCTACTTATAAAACACCTGGGGGGAAAATAATCAGAAAATACCCACAAGATACAGAAAACCCTAAATATGCTCATGTCACACCAAGGCCTTCATATGCAGGCCAAGAACACTGGAAGCTTATATTCTCCTTCCACCAAAGCAAGTCTACCCGTGGGTCACATTGTACTATCGGGAGCTGGTGTCTCAGTAACTCTAATGACTTCAAAGATCTGGCCCTCAGAGTTAGCAGAACTCTCCACTGGCCTCAGGGGTTCTGCTTAAGGCCTGATGGCAAGGTCACAAGTTGCAATGGGGCAGGTCTAGGTTGGATATTAGGAAACACTATTTCATTAGTAGGGTGGTGAAGCACTGGAATGGGTTACTTAGGGAAAAGACGGTTACTCACCTTTGTAACTGTTGTTCTTCGAGATGTGTTGCTCATATCCATTCCAGTTAGGTGTGTGCGCCGCGCTTGCACATTCGTCGGAAAACTTTTACCCTAGCAACTCAGTGGGCCGGCAGGTCGCCCTCTAGAGTGGCGCCATCATGGCGCTTGATATATACCCCTGCCGGCCCACCCGCTCCTCAGTTCCTTCTTGCCGGCTACTCCGACAGTGGGGAAGGAGGGCGGGTGTGGAATGGATATGAGCAACACATCTCGAAGAACAACAGTTACAAAGGTGAGTAACCGTCTTTTCTTCTTCGAGTGATTGCTCATATCCATTCCAGTTAGGTGAATCCCAAGCCTTACGTAGGCGGTGGGGTCGGAGTGAAATGTGGCAGAATGAAAACTGCTGAGCCAGAGGCTACAGCATCTCTTGACTGTTGAACCAGGGCATACTGCGAAGCAAAGGTATGGACCGAGGACCAATGGAGCTGCGCGACAGATCTCGTGGGTAGGAACACGAGCCAGCAAGGCGGCAGATGAAGCCTGAGCCCTGGTAGACTGTACGATGATGTGGCTTGGGGAAATATGAGCCAAATCATAACAAGTGCGGAAGTCCGCCATCACCCAAGATGAGATCCTCTGAGAGGAAAACAAGCAAGCCCTCCCTTTGGCCCGCTACCGTGACAGAGCTGGGGCACCTTACGAAATGGTTCTGGCAGCGCAATATAAATGCGAGCACTCCACAGATGTCCAAGGAGTGCAATGGTTGTGCCCATTGCGTTGAGCTGTGGGTAACATGAAAGGCCGAAACCACCTTAGGGAGGAAAGCCGGGTGCAGTCATAACTGCACCTTGTCTTTGTGAAACCTAGTGTACGGCGGAACCACCGTAAGAGCTCTGAGCTCGGAGACCCGTCTGGTCGATGTAACAGCTACGAGGAAAGTTGTTGTCCAAGACAGGTATAGCAGAGGGCCAGTCGTGAACGGCTCGACTGGGGGAGACATAAGTCTGGTTAAAACTAGGTTGAGGTCCCAGGTTGGGGCTGGGCGGCGCACCCGAGGGTGCAAGCTCTCCAAGCCCTTGAGGGATCTCGAACCCATAGAGCGTGAGAACACGGAACGTCCACCTTAGCCTGGCTGGAAGGTAGAGATGGCTGCTGAGTGTATCCTCAGCGATGATACCGCCAGGTCCTGCCGCTGAAGGCCAGAGGCAGGCCAAATAGAGGGGATCGAGACCTCAGCAGGAGCAAGATCGAGCGTATTGCAGCTGTAGAAGAAACGCTTCCACCTGGCCCGGTACGTTGACCAGGTGGAAGGCTTCCTGTCACCCCGGCTCAGTTATGCAGCAGCCACACCGTGAGGCGAAGAGGCTGCAGGTCCGAGTGACGAAGCCTGTCGTTGCCCTGAGTGATGAGGTCTGGGTGGGGTGGCAGGGTAATTGGGTCTGTTATTGACAGGCCGAGCAACGTGGTATATCAGTGCTGCCTGGACCACTCTGGAGTGATCATGATGATGCGCGCTCTGCCCCTGCGGAGTTTGAGCAGGACCTAATGAACCAGTGGGAACAGTGGGAAGGCATAATGGAGTTGGCCTTTCCACGGCATCAGGAATGCGTCCAAGATCGATCCCGAGGAGAGACCTTGGAAGGAGCAGAACATCTGGCATTTTCTGCTCTCGCGGTGAGCGAACAGGTCTATGTGAGGAAACATCTCCGCTTCTGGAAAGCGGAACGCCTCACATGGGGCAGAGTGATCACTCGTAAGACAGGAAAGACCTGCTGAGTCAAAGCGCCAAGACGTTCCGAACGCCTGGGAGAAAGGACGTCACCAGCTCCATCGAGTGGGCCATGCAAAAGTCCCGGAAATGGATGGCCTCCTGACAAAAGGGGGGAGGACCATGTCCCTCCCTGGATATTTATGAAGCACATGGCCGCTGTGTTGGCTGTAAACACCGAGATACAAAGGCCTCGCAGCTGCCGCTGGAACCCCTGGCACGCCAGGCGGACTACTCTCATTTTTGGGGCATTGATGTGGAATGCCAGCTCCCGAGAAGACCAAAGGCCTTAAGCTCGGAGGTGACCATGAGCACTTGAGCAGAGAGATGACGCGTCCGTCGTCAGGGGCAGTGAGGGCTGGGGCGGATGAAACCGCATCCCTGCCCACACCAGGGAGGGAGTTAGCCACCACTCTAGGGAGCCTAAGGTGCTCGAGGGAACGGTGACTACCATGACCATTGGCTCCCTGTCCGGGTGGTACGCCGAGGTGAGCCGGACTTGGAGAGGATGGAGGCGGAGCTTGGCGTGTTTGGTTACAAACTTGCGGGCAACCATGGACCCAGGAGACTGAGACAAGTACGAGCCGAGGTCGTTGGGAAAGCCTGCAGACCTCAGATGATTGTTGCCATCGCCTAAAACCGCAGTTGTGATAAGCAGGCTCCGGCTAGGTAGGAGACCAGGATAGCCCCTAGGAAGTCCAACCTCTGCGTGGGAACCAGAGTGGATTGCTCTATAGTAATCATCAGGCCTTGACCTGTGAATAAGACCGTGACGATGCCCACGCGCTGAGTGGTTTGTGTCTCAGAGTCTCCTCGGATAAGCGAATCGTCCAGATACGGAAAAACGCATATCCGACATCAGCGAAGGTAGGCGGCGACTATGGCCGTAAACCAGAAGTACTGACAGTTGGCTAGAAAGCGGAGGTATCTCCTGTGCGGAGGGAAGATGGCGTTGCGAAAGTACGCGTCCTTCATATCCAGGGCGGCATAGTAGCCCCCAGGAGGCAAGGATGGAATAATGCTTCCCAGGGATACCGTGCAGAACTTCAACCTTATCCTAAACCGGTTGAGTCCGTGCAGGACTAGGAAGGTCTGAGACCTGCGTTCAAGTGGGGGACTAGGGCATAACGGGAGTAAAACCCCTTGCCCCTTTCGTCCATCGGCGTCTGCACCTCTTGTACGAGGAATTGCTCGTGAGAGGGGTCCCTGAAGGGGGACAGGGCTGGAACAAATTAGAGGTGGTACCTATGCTCCACCGTGCGCAGGATCCAGCGATCTGAAATTAACTGGGGCCACGCCAGGACAAAGCGGGATTGGGATCGCGGCCTGTGACTGGTACACCGCCCTCAGGCGCACCTTGGAAGGTTCGTCTTTGGTCCCAGTGGTAATTGCGAGGGACCTTGACCTTGGCTCTTTAGGGGTCCTGACGTTCGTCTGCGACCACCTTGGCCTCGCCGTTTGCCAAAGTCCTGTCTCTGGCTAGGCACAGAGTATGGCGGCTGGGGACAGAAAGGCCTGCGTTTGGTCGCTGGCATATGCATGCTGAGACAGCGCATTAGGACCCTATTGTCCATCAGGCTTGGCAGCCTGGGGCTGTCTTTGCCGCGAAAGGCCTTTACCAACAAAGGGTAAATCCTGAATGGCATACTGCAGCTCCAGCCGGAGGTTTGAAACCTGAAGGCATGAGATGCACCTCATGGCGACACCAAAGGCCAGAGTCCTGGCTGCAGAGTCTGCTGCGTCCAACGAGGCCTGGAGGGACGCTCTGGGTACCTTTTTTTTTTTTTTTCCCCCGTCCTCCAAGACGGCAGCGAACTCTTGGCGGGAGTCTTGAGGGAGAAACTCCATAAACTAAACTCACTCAGGTGCTATAATTATCGCAGCTAAGCAAGGCTTGTTGCTTTGCTACCCAGAGCTGCAGGGCCTCTGCAGAGTACACCTGGCGGCCAAACAGGTTCATTCGCCAAGCCTCTTTCGGTTTCGGGGCTGGCGCCTGCTGGCCATCATATCAGAATCGTGGTCCTGAGCATAAGATCTGCGCATGTGGGATGACACGGATGCGTGTCCGGATGGCCATGGAGGTACTAAAAGAAGGCACAGGCAGAGTCTCTGACTCTGTCAGACCTTGCCCAACTCGGCACCGGGAACCGGCACCGGGAGGCGTACCGGTACCTGGAACGAGATCCAGACCCGCAACCAGAATGGTGCCTGGAGGTCGACCGAGATCTCGAGACTCGGGGAGAGGCTACAGGAGTCAAGGTACCTGTCGCGGTGCCGGGAGTCGGAACGGTGCCGATAGCGGGTCGGCTAACGGGATACCGACCGGTGCAGCGAGTGCGACCAGTACCGATGAGGAAAACAGCACCGGGACTGCAAGTGGTGTCGGGCGTGCCGACAGGATCTGGAGTGTCTGCGGGACCGTGATCATGAACGGTGCCGCTCTGCTGTGCTGACAGAGGACGGTCACATGAAGAGACTGTATTACCCGCACCGGCGGTGCCGGGGTCAGGCAGCATCGACTCTGTCATGGCAATGAGATCCCTCGCCGTTGGTAATGTCTCCGGCGTGGAGGGAACAGCAGGCTCAACCACAGTGCATACTGGGGAGCTGTCAGGCACCGGATTCGACGGCCCTCGTGGGACCGGGATCGACGGTACCGAGGTCGTCAGAGCTTCGGTAGGTGTCGGTGCCGGGCGATCCGAGTTAGATGAGCTGTCTGGCTGCGGTGCCGTCGGCACGGAAGCAGCAGGAGCAATAAGCTCGACCACGGCGCACGCCGGGGAGCCGTCAGGCACCGGATTCTACGGCCCTTGTGGGACTGGAATCGACGGTGCCGACGTTGTCGGTGCCTCAGAGGTGTCGGTGCCGGGCAATCCGACTTAGACGAGCTCTCTGGCTGCGGTGCCGTTGGCACGGAAGCAGCAGGAGCAGTAGCTCAACCACGGCGCGTGCCGGGGAACCGTCAGGCACCGGATTCTACGGCCCTTGTGGGACCGGGATCGACGGTGCCGACGTCGTCGGTGCCGCAGCAGGTGTCGGTGCCGGTGCCGGGCGATCCGACTTAGACGAGCTCTCTGGCTGCGGTGCCGTTGGCACGGAAGCAGCAGGAGCAGTAGCTCAACCACGGCGCGTGCCGGGGAGCCGTCAGGCACCGGATTCTACAGCCCTTGTGGGACCGGGATCAACGGTACCGACGTCGTCGGTGCCGCAGCAGGTGTCGGTGCCAGGCGATCCGACTTAGACGAGCTCTCTGGCTGCGGTGCCGTTGGCACGGAAGCAGCAGGAGCAGTAAGCTCTACCACGGCGCGTGCCGGGGAGCTGTCAGGCACTGGATTCAATGGCCCTGGGGGACTGGAATCGACGGTGCCGATGTCATCGGTGCCTCTGCAGGTCTCGGTGCCGGGCAATCCGACTTAGACGAGCTCTCTGGCTGCGATGCAGGTGGCACGGAAGCAGCAGGAGCAGGGGGCTCAACCACGGCGCGTGCCGGGGAGCCGTCAGGCACCAGCAGGAATTGTAGGCTCTCTCGACCTCGGAGGAAGGGAGCGGTGCCGAGTCGACTTCGGTGCCGGCGACGGCCGGTGCCGAAAGGCCTTGGCAGTACCGGCGGGGTCCGGTGCCGAGGAGGCGCTTCTGCCAGCCGCTTGATCATCGCTCGGCGCCAAAGGTGGAGGGGTAAGTGAAAGTCCCGCTCCTCTTTGTTCTCGGCTTAAAAGCCTTGCAAATGGGGCACTTAGCTGTCAAGTGTGATTCCCTGAGGCACTTCAAACAGGAGTCGTGTGGATCTCCCTTCGGCATCGGCTTCTGGCAGGCCGAGCCCATTTTAAAACCCGGTGAGCCGTGCATGGGCTCCGGCACCGGGTTCATGGAAGGGGCTACTTCCTGAACCCCGCTAACAATTACTAAACTAACTATGTTAGCAAAGAAAAAAACGTATAACTATACAAATATATATATAAAAGGATTATAACTGCATAACTATATACGAGAACTACGAGTAGCTAGGGAAGTGGAGGTCAGCTAAGCCGCGCTCCACTGTTCCAACGACCGACACGGGCGGTAAGAAGGAACTGAGGAGCGGGTGGGCCGGCAGGGGTATATATCAAGCGCCATGATGGCGCCACTCTAGAGGGCGACCTGCCGGCCCACTGAGTTGCTAGGGTAAAAGTTTTCCGACGAATGTGCAAGCGCGGCGCACACACCTAACTGGAATGGATATGAGCAATCACTCAAAGAAGAAGTGGTAGAATCACCTTCCTTAGAGGTTTTTAAGGCCTGGCTTGATAAAGCCCTGGCTGGGATGATTTAGTTGGGGTTGGCCCTGCTTTGAGCAGGGGGTTGGACTAGGTGACCTCCTGAGGTCTCTTCCAACCCTCAGAGGGATAGCCGTGTTAGTCTGGATCTGCAAAAGCAGCAAAGAATCCTGTGGCACGTTATAGACTAACAGACATTTTGGAGCATGAGCTTTCGTGGGTGAATACCCACTTCGTCAGATGCATGTCATACATCTGATGAATTGGGTATTCACCTACGAAAGCTCATGCTCCAAAATGTCTGTTAGTCTATAAGGTGCCACAGGATTCTTTGCTGCTCTTCCAACCCTGAGATTCTATGAGTAAGTCTGTTAAGCAGATTTTGCTATATTCGATGGCTGCAGCACATAGGCAGGGGATCGTTCTTTGGATCAGAGTGGGTCCCTGGCCTAAGCATTCTGATAGCTCATTTGCTGTGTCTTTTCCCTTTTGAATGAGTGCTACCATTGTGCCACTGATTTGCAAGCCAGGCTGTTGATGCCAACCCAGCACCTAGATTGCAGAGATGGGATGATGGGGGTGACAGCAGGGAATGCACATGACAGGGTGGCCTGTAAACGAGGCAGGTCACAACCAGCTTAAAAATCAGGCACGATCCTGCGATGTGCAAGTGCCCTCAGGTAGAGCGAGAATTTTCCCTTGCTTGCAATGTAGTCCAGGGCAAGACTCCAATGAATTATACTAGGTGCCAGCTCTATATTGCATAGGAATTGCTCTATGCTATCTAACATTGGGCTGGTCACTCAGCCTCATTCTGCTAGATGCAAATGGAACATCCTCCAATACTATGGTTCTCCTCCCATGCCTGTTACTGTGGTACCCAAGCAGCTTCCAAAGGTATTTGGAACAATCAGACCCTAAAAGACTCTGGTGAATGAGTGTCTCGTCACTCACAGTTCCATCTTCCAAGCACTAAAGTACTTCTGCTTCAAGTCTACCCTAAAAGTACCCTACCCTGCTTACTGCACAAAGGATTGAACAGGTACAGTGACAGATCCTTAGCTGAGGTAAATCTTAGTAACTCCATTGACTTGAGGAACTGGGTTGTTTTTTTAAATTTGGTCTTTCTCCCTTCCTGACCCCACTTTAAGGATTCACTTTTTCCATAAGATCCCATGCTCATTGCAGCCAAGCATTGAGGCACATACCTCCATGCACCCATCCTTATCCAGCAAGGCACGTGCTGAAGTTCTGTTGACTTCAGTGGGATTTAAGCATGTGTTTGAGTATTTTGTTAAACAGAGGTGCTCCGCTGAATTGAGGGCACAGTGATTGATGCTATTTTGGGTGTGGGTGGGGTCTTTTAAAAATGAAACACAATTCCTCTTTCCACCCGGTCAAATCTTGCTTACCTGTGCAATGCAGACCATGGGGTGAACATGACCTTTTCTTAGATGCATTTGGCAAGACGCTTTCTACTGTATTTTCCTGAATGCCCAGCCTAGGTGAAATCCAAAGAAGCTCAGTTTGAAAGAAGCGTTGATGTTGAGTTTTAAAATATGCTAACCTGGATTTTGATATTGTCGCAAAACATGTTACTTCAGTAACCAGGTTTGAGAGTGTGCAACACTGAAGCATTACCAAAGCAAAGCAAAATGAAATCTGTTCATGTGATGATCCCCCTCTTTAAAGATGACAGCTAGACAACAGCCTCTGAGCATATTCTCAAGAGGTTTTATCCCATGAATAATGAAGCTGTTGGAACTGCTTTGGGATTGGCTCTGGCTATTCACTATTGTATACTTACAAACATTTGTACACAGTAACCAAAATATACACTACTGCACTTTCCTTTAGCTAGCATGATTGCAGTGCAAAATTTGATTTAGCTACTCATGACAGAACTAAGTGTAGTCCTGTTTTTGCCCAAGCTTAATGGGAAAAAAATGGTTAATGATAAAAAAGGAAAATTCAGGTACTGTACTGCAATTTAGGTAGCAACAGAGGTTGGTATTTTCAAATCTAGCTATGGAATTTAGGGACACCATTCCCATTATTTGTAATTGCCCCTAATCAGCTTTGAAAATCTCAACCAGAAAGTACTAATATCTAGCAGCCTGTTTATATAAACACACAGGTATTTTCCCCAGAGAGATAAAATGAAGATGTTAATTAAGTGCAAGATTAATGAAACAAATGTTATCCCTGATTTATCTGAGAACAATCACAAGGTAGAATATTGAAGGAGGGTTTCATAAATAAAGTATTTTGAGAGCAAACAGAACATAATATAATATAATATAATTCCTTCTATTGTTTGTATTTTTTAACAAATTGACAAATTTAGGAAGCACGTTGCACAGAAAAGATAGCATGTAAATGAAGGGTAAATTCAACATCTATTTTAAAAGGGGAAATGCAAGCAGAACATAGTCATTTGTATCCACGCTGCTGTAAATGCAGAGTAGTTGCAACGGAGTAATTAACAAAGTCACATTTACATGGATGTAACCAAGCGCAGAATCTGTTCCCAGAAGTCTGGCGACATACTCAACTTTTCATCGCATTGACAGAGTATCCTCCTCCCACAAATCAAGCCTCTCGTCCTCTTAGCAAGTAGCAAGGTGTCTCAAGAACACAGGGCCCAGTCCTACAGGGTCCTGAGCATTCTGAGGAGTGCTCAGGACCCAGAACTGCTACAGAATTCAATAGGAGTTGAAGGTATTTAGCAGTTCTTGGGGCTTGTCTGTACGGCGTGTTACCATGTGGCAAGTCAGGGTGTGAATCTATCACGCTCCTGCCTGCCTCGCAGTGACCACCTGTGTGGACACTGCTATGAGGCAGTGAAAGTCCTGGAGTGCAGTCTGCCTTACTACAGCTTGAAAGCTAAGTAGCCACATCTAGTAAGCCAAGCCATACTCCAACACTTTCAGGGTACTATTGCTGCATCCACATAAGAGGTTGCTACATGGCAAACTGACATACTGCAGATTTATACCTGGCTGTGTTAGAAAGACGTTGCAGAATCAGGCCCATAATGCAAACCCGTTATTTAGGGCTGAGAGACTTCTGAGGCATGGAGCATCTGCAATATCCCATGAAGTCAGTGGGAGCTGAGGACCCTCGCAGTTATTATTTGAGACACTTGGCAGCTTGAGACCCTTGGTCCCTCTGTAACTGGTTACATATATTATCACCTCCCTTGGCCGAGTAAATTTCCCTTCCTTAAGATATTCTTGAAAGGTTTGTTCACAACAGAATATGACTAGAGCTGATTGAAAGATGCCAATTATTTCTCAGGACGTTATGTACCATTTACATTTCCCCAAAAGCTATGTTTTGCAGGAAACAAGGAAGCCAAAAAAATAGGCAAAGTTTTCATTTTTTCATAAAAACCTACAAAATTTCAACTCCCGTGAAGATTTTCCACAAAACTCTTCATTTGGGTCCAAGAGCCATTTTTCATTCTAAAATTGACACAACTCAGCCAGCTGTTGATAGGATTCCCATTCTTTCTATTGCTGCCTCTCTCCCTCGTGGATAGGAGCCCAAGATCAACATCTAAAGGCCAGATTGCACTGGTCAGCCCAGCTCTGAGCCAGGTGCGGGGTGCACACTGCACCAGTCCTTTAACAACTCGGGAAGGGATTGTGACTCAGTTTTCCCATGGCTCTGGTGAGGAATAGTTTTCTGCTAGCCTATGCCAGGAGAAATTTACAATCTCCCTGCATCAGCTTAATTGCGTTGGCCAGTGCATTGGAGAGGGAGAGATTCAGTTCATTCTCCTCCTCTAATCCTGCATGCCTGACCCAAAATCCAGGTACCCCATGCAGAGGCAGAAAGGGGTGGGTCCTTATTCCCATGCCCATAGCATATAGTCCAATTTACAGTCTGTCTAACCATGATCCCCATTTCTCTATCCCTTGTTATTCCCTCATTCCTTGTACATCTGATGTAGGCTAGGTCTTTGGAGCAGGGCCTTTCTTTAAAGGCAACCCTGCTGGAAACTGAAATGCAGCCCAGATTGTCTATTTATCGACAGCCACTAATAAAACCCCCCTAAGGAATCAATTGCTAACAAAAGAAAAATTGACTTTGTTGCTGTTGATGTGACCAAAGGCAGAAATGGAGCTCAACAAGAACATCGGAAAACAAGATTGCCTGGGAATCCATGGGGTAACCAAACATAGTAAAAGTATCTAAATAATATATAGCAATTTGATAATGGGTTACTGAGCATGGTCCTCCTTATGAAGTGATGCTTACAAGCACCAAGCTCTGAGACATTATAAATAAAAGCTCGCTACTGTGTCTGAAGAGGTCCAGTATGGAGTTTGCAAACACCGTGCTATATTATTAAAGATGTAGATTTTTATCCCAGAAAGGATCATGCTGAGTCTGACTACAGAATTTCACCCAAGATTCTCAGCATATTTTCTGTGACACAGAACATAAGCCCTTCTAGCAAAGTAGAACGCAGTACATTTGCTTGCCAAATGGTACTGCTGTGGTTATGATGAGAAGTGTTTCTTTAATCAGCAAAATAAACCAATAGATTTGATACTTCCTCACACCCCAGAGACACTGGGTTTTATCAAAGCTAAGGAGGAATACTTCTGGGAAAGCCCCCTGTTAAAACATCAGCCGCTTATGTGCAGAAGCGAATGTGAAATTTTTTGTAAAGAAACAACACATAAGGCCATTTGGCCTTGGTCTAAGACAAAAGATAGAATCTGGAAGAGTTGTTTGGGAACAATAGCTCTTCCACATAAGAAATGTAGCTAAACTTCCCCAGAGCTAACAGCTCATTCACAGCTGTTACTTGTCTTTTTGGAACCTAGGAAATAAGGACCCATCAAGGGCCCATAGTTACCTCCTTTCAGGCTTGATTTAGATTTTGACATGGATCCTGAGTTTCTTCCTAATGTTTATTATGGTAGTGCCTATGGACCATTTAAGATCAGGGCTCCATTATGCTAGGGGCTGTACAAACCCAAGAGCAGATAGTCCCCTGCTCTGTAGAAGTTACATTCCCCACAGACAAAAGGTGGGGGAAAGGAATAGAAGAGAGAGAGACAGAACGATCTATGTGACAACAGCAAACATGATCTTTGTTCCAGGATTTATTTTTTGCTGTCAGAGGGGCTGTTTAGTTCAGAGTATATTTTCTGAACAGAAAGTCAAGGGAAGGGAGAGGGGTGAGTGAGCATAACAACACTTCCAGGGACTATGTCTGATTGTTTTATTGTCTTGGGGCATCACTGCTTGGCTTACACTGAACATATAAAAACTTTAGCAGGGACAGTGCCTTGTCCAGGGTCCTGATATCCTTCTGCTGAACCTGGAAGTCAGTCCTGCAGATCTGTCCCCAGTGAGTCCCTTCACGAAAGCCATTCAGCCTCTGCTCACACTAGAGCTGTTAGCAAGAGAGAGTTAAATATTTTACATCTGTGGCTGTAGGTATGGATACTGCAGTATGGTGTGCATTGGTAAAATGGCTCATCTCCATCTGCATTAATTAGGGGAACAGTGTTACCAGGCTGCTAGCAACTGTGTTTAAAAGCCAGATTCAGAGGTGGCATAAACAGCCATTTAAACAGCACAGCAGTAAATAGGCATCTGCTACTGTGAGCAATGAATACAATGTGTGTGTCGAGAGGGAGAAAGGGAATATGGTAGGAAAATCCACCAACAAGAGGGTTTAAAGAGGTGTCAGATAAAACCAAGATGGCCTTTTACTCTCCCACTATTTTTTTCTGCTTCAACCTCACATTACTGCGAGTTCAGTGTGTAAACAATGCCCACCTATTGACCTGTAGAATGCAGCAATATTCATATAGACCGATAGTAAACACAGTGGAATGATTTTACTCATCACTGACATCCACCTCACATGAGGCTGTAACACGGAGGCTTTTCAGCAATACAGGACAACACCATGGAAAGACAGGAGATAGAGAATACTGGATCCAATGGAAGGCTGCAAGTAACGTCCCCAGAGAGTAAAATAACCCCTATTGGAATTAGTCTAGGCTGCCAGGCAAGCAGTTCAACTTCCGCTAAGATTGCAGTGGGATCTTAAAGCCATGTACAATCTTTCAGCTAATTTATGACACAGGGACCCCTCCAAACGTCCTTCGCCATCCGACCCCTTTAACGAAGAACTTAGTCCGAGGCAAGAGCTCTGTCAAATAAGCCATCACTTTCTGCAGCCTGCTGGTCTTACATGACGGACTCTGCTCCTCATACAGACCACACCCAGCATGTGAGAGCTGGCAGTATCGCAGCCCAGAGTGGAAGCGCCTGCATGCTGTTCAATGCCTGATTAATCTTTCAGAGATGCTCACTCACACAGCTTTGTTTTATAAGTGTATTAATAATGTACAGCAGTGGAATTTGCAACATGGCTCTGTACCAGGCAGATGCACTAAGTGCTCTGATTTAGACACCAGAGGCACAGGGCCTGATTCTCTTCACACTGGTGGAAATCCACTCACTTCAGTGGAATTGCTCCTGCATCAGGGAGAAGATAATCCAAAGCAGACAGTCTCTAGGAAAATAAGTCCATTTCTCATTGGCATCAGTTTTAGAAAATCCATTTTCAGAGCCATCTGTGAGGAAAGGGGAGTATGTGGTCTTTGGAAATCCATTGTCATGGGCTAGTTTGTGACTATACGATCTGCCCTGATGGAGGGGCAGTGTGTTTGTACATCATCCACGGAGCAACAAAAGGAGGGAAGAAAACCTCACGGTAAGTGAAATAGAATGTGTTTTGTCTCTCTAACCTCCTTAGAATCATAGAATATCAGGGTTGGAAGAGACCTCAGGAGGTCATCTAGTTCAACCCCCTGCTCAAAGCATGACCAACACCAACTAAATCATCCTAGCAAGAGAGTGTTTAAGTCTCCTCTCCACGTTCCATCGAGCTGTTGCTTCAGTGGAAGCTTGTTTGGTTTTTTTAATGTGTCACCCAAAACTTAGTCTTACAACTAATAAACAAGGAGTACTAAGTTGCAGAGAAGAAAAGCCAGATAATCAGAAAGACAGGTAGACTGAAAGAACACTGATAAAGGGCTATTGTATTCACTCCAACATTGGTTTGCTTTGCAAAATACCAAGAGTGCAGAACACTCTAATAAAAACAGTGGAACATTATTATTTAAGTAGCAACATCCATTCAGAGCCCAGTGCTTATGTGTCCACATCATAAAGCTCAACACTGCATTGGCAGCATTGTTTCACAGCCTCAGCAGAGGCACCAACAACTGAATGTGTCCCCTCTGGCCCTAGAGGTGATGCTTCTTGGTCGAGGTGAGACACAGTGACCATGGAAGCGTGAAGGAAACTTACACTGTATCTGAAACACATCCATCTCCAGAGCTGTCTATCTAGCACTTGTCAAGAGCACTGAATTCACACAGGAATTTCCCAGACCAGCAGGCATTCTGTTTCCATTCCCCACCTTTGAGGTTAATTCAAATGCATCACTGATTAAAGATGCACTTCTGGTGCCATTTCCCAGAGTGCTTTCTGGCTGCAGGCAGAGGCATCAATTATTCATCTAGCCCAAGCGTCTGCTCCACAGCATTGAAGTCTCAGGAGGTTTTGTTTGTGTTGACACACACAATGGAAGTGGCTTTGCCAAATGTATCCAGGTTGCAAAGGACTCTGTGTCAAGATTCGGCAGCGGCATAACACATAGCTCCAATAAGGGGCCCAAGAATCTGAAACAACACCTGCTCAGCGGGCTTCAAGGAAGACCATTAGAGCTGGCAAGAACCCCTCATTTGCCCTGAAAGAGTATGTCTACACTTGACTTTTCAGTCACGTTAACACGTTAATCAGTAATTAACATATGGTAATGAACTGATTCTAGTGTACATACGACACAGATATTAGTCCTTATTTGTGTTTAACTGTAGTTACATACTCAGGAACAAACATCTGTAAAGTGGCAATGCTAGAATATACAACCATGTTAGTTACTGTGTGTTAACACAGCTGAAAAAGTCAAATATAGATTTGTCCAAGAAGTGGATAGGTCCTGTAGGATCTAGCACTGGAATAGGGGATAATGCTATGAAATTCCTTGCATACCAACAATTTTGACTTCTTTAAGTGCATAAGGAATGGTGGATCAGAACCCATGTGTCTTTCTGGACCCGTGGGGAATTATAACCTAGCGATAAAGTGGAAACCATACTATTAACTTGCTGGTTTCAATAGGGTTAGAGGGATGTAAACCAAAAGGCAGAAAGTGTCCTACCATCTACACCATAGCGTGTTCTTCCCAGTCAACCCACTCTTTCATCTTGCCGGGTGAAGTGTCTTTCTAGGAAACTTTCCAAGATTGATCTGGCTCCTGCTCATTTGCAGAGAAAAATGAGACTGATCAGCAAAGGCTTTACAATCTTCAAGGCATTTTTCCATCACTTAAAAAAAAATTCTTCCCAATCTTTCATATGGGCACCTGGGATGCTTAAAACCTAAATCATTTCCTTCATGAATCTCTCTTCCTCCACTGCCCACAAGGGTGTGTTGCCTGCTCACCTCCTTCTCCCCCCCCCCAAAAGAAAAGAAAAGAGCGATGAGGAAAGTATTCAAGAAGGAAATAAGTTGCTGTTTCAAATACACATGGGCCTCAGCTGCTAAGTTGGAGTCTGGAGTGGAGGTTTGGAGAAACTGGAGGACATGGAGAGCAGAGGGGGTCAGACCACTTCAGAAATAGGAGTTGTCATAGTTTGACACAAACAGTAAACACATTATTATTTATATGGTGTCTAAATGTACATGGCGATTTGAAAACAAAGGACAAGTAATACATTTTTCAAAAGCACTTGAGTCCCATTTTCAAAGTGACTTAGCACTCAGGGACTTTAGTTTTAATGAAAGTCAGTGGGATTCAGGCTAAGCACTTCAGCCTCTCTTGAAGACAGAACTTACCCAACGCCTCTGCTCTAAAGAGCTCACATCACAGGTCCACTCATTTCCAGACTCATAAGAGCAATCCCCATATGTTTATAACAGAACTGTTATCAAGAACTAATCACACAAGTAACGGTTTCTAGGATGGGGCCTCGCGTTTGACACTCGACAATGATGTAATTGGGGTCAGGGGTTAAGGTTTGCCAAAAAAAGGGCACTCACGGACCATCTTGGTAATATTCCAAGAAACAGTACTTTCGTACTTTGCCTTTCAAGAATCATATCTTCTTAAAATGTATCCATTAGATTTAAATGTAAGATCCACAGGATAATGGACAATTCCTGCTTTACTCAACATATGCTCTGTTCAGAGAACAGCTAAAGGATTTCAGTTGAATACAAAATAACCATGGAAACGAAGACTATCTTCCTCATTTAGCCAACTAGGGTATCAGAACATGGAGCCTATAGTTTTAGGGGGATGTGTTGCAATCAGAAAGACAGAATTTCCAAGTAAAGAAATAATTTATTCAGGGTACAACAATTGAGGGGTTAGATAGGAATGGTTAGTAAAACGTGTTTAAGCAGTCTAGTATGCACATTGCAGAATTAAGAGGTAAATGATTGTGCCCGTAAGGGAATGCGACATGAAGACTAGAAAACATTTTTTATGGATTTCAACAAGCCATTGATGACTAAAAATTCTGAAGCCACTGATAGATTTTCCTATTTATGTCTGAGTGTTCAAGAACCTTAATTACATACACACAGTCTAGCTACACAATTGTATGCCTACATTAGCTAAAAGCCCATGAAAATATACAGACGGCACCATCTGTAGGCAATTTAGGCATGCTGTTATGCATCTAAATTGTGTGCACAATGCTGTGACTGCACACAAATCTGGTGAGTGGGGAAATGCATCTAGCCACTTGCACATACAGGTCACTAAACGCACATGCAACCGTCCTCTTGGGGACACAGCAGCGAGTGAAGATGATTGACAGAGGACCATGTGAATTTTAAAGGAGGCATTTGAAGGAGTGGGAAGTGTTTCACAGAAGGGGTGGCATGCAGAATAGAGTGGGAGAATGAGGCTCAGGGATCTGCGTGGGATGAGGGAACAGGGGTGGGAGGCAGAGGAAGTGACAGCTAAGATTAATTACAGAGACACAAATTGGAACAAGGATGGGGAAGGCAAATGAGTTACATGACAGCACTGAGGATAAAAACAACAGACTCTAGAAGCTGTAAGTGGGAGGATTGGACAGATTAAACACTGAATAAACCATGTAAGAACACACCCCAAAAGGAGAAAGTGCTTATTCTAGTAACTAAAAATACATGTTCCTTTCAAGGCTAGAGCAAGCAGTAGGAGGGAAAAGTTAACCCTCTTAAAGACAGCAGCATCCCCGAAGATGAAAGACTGTAATTATTTTGCATCTGTCTCTACCCAAGAACAATGAGATCAGATTGCCAAAGTGGGGGTGGGGCCTGAAGAGAGAGAAGAGAATGGGAAATATTAAGACTGCTCGAGTAGTAGAGAGCAGGTTAAGGCTGCCCATATAGAAGTAGAAGTACTTATTGAGTATGTACAGAAGGGATGGGATGTTTTATGAAAAGAATGGGATCCACAATCAGCACTGCGTCATGATCCTGTCAACATGTAGAGCATGGGGATTGTGACGCCAGCAAGAATCATTGGGTTATGACCACTCTGCCCTTCCCATATTACTGAATGGGAAGTTGGTCCTGGCTGGATTAAAGGAGGATTCTGGGGTGGGAAAGGTGGTCACAGCACATAGAAAAAGATGAAAAGCCCCAGCTCTCTCATACACACACACGCACAGAACTGAAAGTAGCATTGACTCATTGGTTCAGCATCTACAGTTGGAGCCAGATTTTCTAGAGTTCACTTCCCATTAAGACACCCAATTAAAATGGTGATTTCTATGAGGCTACTTGCATGCAAGCACGTGATTAAGTGTTTGCATGATCATTGCCTAAGCATTTATTATGGAAAAGTGTGTGTTTTCTCCCTCCCACACCCCCATTTTTCAATCAAAATGTTGATGAAAAGTTTCAATCAACTCTGCTTGTTACATGGAAAATACTAGGAAACCTTCATATAAAAGTGTTGCTACCAGCTCTCTCTCTAAGGTCTAGCAATCCCTATACTCCAGAGCATATCTTTAGACTAAGTTCGTCTCACACTTGTCACTCACAGATCAAGGCATTTTACATTGGAGGCTTTGCATTTTACAGCTAGGGAAAGACACATCAAAGCAGCCTGTTCACAGTCACCCAGTGGGCAAGTGTCAGGTCCAGGAATAGGACCCAAGTCCTAGTCCAGTGCATACCCACTGGACCACATGACGGAAGTGGTCTGACAATGAAAGGAAAAATGTTGCATTAATACAACTGCCTCATCATGCACAGCACTAACCGAATGGAGGGTGATAACTGGAGCAGGGGACGTGAAAGGGAATGAATCACCATGGGAGGCTGGTGTCCTGATTCCAGAGCTGAAGCAGCAGATACATGACAGGCTTTGAGCTGCATTTGTAAACCAAGTGAAATGAAGTAGAGCTATGCAGGGTCTTGGAAAACACGAGAGTAATCCTGCAGTAGATGGGAAGCCTGTGGAGGTCTTTCAGGATGAGACCCATAGCCTGATGAGAATCCACAAAAGCAACTAGGCTCTATTCCCTAGATTGCTTTTAATGACCAATCTTACCATTCATCACCAGAGCATGTTAAGAGTGGGGAAGACACTATAGGCAGGGGAGCTAAGACATGTCTTGTGTACGGTGCCAGCTACTCTAGTCCATTTTATTTATTACTCAGATAGTTGTCAGAATTAATCAGGTGTTTAAAAAGTCACCACATATGTATTAAGGATCTCACTGCAGTAAATTTGACCATCTAAAGAAAAAAAAAACTGATTGGGTGAGCACTGCCCTAAAATATACACTCTACATTCAGATTATTTAGTCTACTGCACCCAAACAAATCTTACAGCTCTTTTTGGAGACCAATCACAATGGCTACAAATTCAATTGATATACTGGGGGAAGAACTGATGTGTAAGCTGGAGTGCAAGATTTGGACATGTATTCTTGGCCAGATTTTCCAGAAGTGCACAGTTCCCCACAATTAGGGCCAAATTTTAAAAAGAACCCAGCATTCATTTAAGAACCTAAATGAAAGTGACCAAATTTTCCATAAGAGCCCAGTACCCACTGAGAAAAATGGAGAATCCTCTCTCCTGCACATAGAGAAAAAGTAGTGTAGTAACCAGAATCCCCTGTCAAGATCAGGGCCCTTTTGATTTGGGAGCCCCTGCTCCATTCTCTACCAATATAAACACTATCTAAGCAGGACTGTTTGGCCTTTTGAGATATCCCAGTGTACTGCATCAAACTTCATTCAGCAAAGTATATCTCATACAGATTTTAGTGCTCATTGTTAAATTCCAAGAACAAGGTAAAGGAAAACCTGATTTAAGATAAAATGTGACTGAAACAAAACAAGCGGCTGTGAGGTTACATAGGTAGAAGGAATTCTGAACAGCAGTTGAAGAGGAAGCATCATGATGCACAAGGTTTAAGAGGAGGAAAGATGCCCCCTCTGCTCACTCAAGGATACTCACCAGCTTGACATTCCTCCAATCCTGTTGCTCAAGTGTCCCTCATTTTGAGGGACATCACTTTAGTCCCAAAGTTCCACATACATCTTGTATCTCCTCGCTGTTACTGCTGAAAATTTACCTCAGAAATAAAGAATCTTTCATGATTCGTTTATAAGTCATTTATACCACAGGAAGGAATGCCATGCAACCTTTTGACTCTGCTGCATCAATAGTCAGGGCAACGCCCATTCTGAGTCTCTCACACATTGCATGCTACGTTTGGGCCTTGGCAGGTTGGGAGATGTGGGTGCCATATTGACACAAAAATCCAAGATGGCAACTCTTCAATAGAGCAGATCTCCGCAAAGCCTGTTCACATCTTTTTTGCCTGGGAAACATACCATAGTTGCAACACCACAATACATTAAAGGTTGGAAAATTAATCCCAAGCTTAGCGACTGGAGCAAGTTACAAACTCATACTGGTCTGGGCCTGTGATTGGTGGCACTTCAAGCAAAAACTCTAGAGTAAAGCCAGGTTTATCTCCTCTACTCCTGTTGGTAGATGAAGGACTCCAGTTATGAAGCACTGTGGCTAAGCAGTAGCCTCAAAGAAGTGAATTCCTCTTAAATCTGGCCCTGACCATACATCTGCAGTAAAACCTAGAAGAACAAGAGTAGCCTGAGAGACTCATTCATGTTTTGAGTTTCAAGACCTCAGATATCCTGGGAGTATTGATTTAGTTGGGGGATTGGTCCTGCTCTGAGCAGGGGGTTGGACTAGATGACCTCCTGAGGTCCTTTCCAACCCTGATAGTCTATGATTCCATGCGAAGCCAACTTAGTCACTGGCTATCACCCACCATCCATGTATGTGTGCAAATGCAGTGACCAAGCAGTCACATAAAAGGGGTAAAGGGAACCAGCCAGGCCAAGGTAAATTGCACCTTCAGTTTATTCAGAGGATAAACAGATGCCTGAAATGTGTTACTTTATGCTTAATTGGGTTTTAGAGCAACCCACAATAAATCTTTTTGAAGTCACCCTCCTGACCCCACACGGCTGCTAGGTTTGCCGCCTCTGGAAACACTATTTGTGCAGATGTAGTCAGTTGCATAATTACTCATGGAGCTTGGTTCTACAGATTATAAAAAGTATAAAACTGTCATAGCAAATAAGCAAATATAAGGTGTTCCAAAGAAGTATTTAATACTAGATTGGTGCCATCATCTCCTGGCTAGGCAGCGTGTGTGCGGTCCCTTGCACTTGTTAAGTATCAGCAGAGACTCAAGGTTTAACTGATGCCTGCAATTTGTTTCATCTGCCTGTCTCAGCTGTAAAGACCGTACACTTTGAGGCAAGGACTGTGTTTACCCAGCAACTAGCACAACATTAATTACTGTATTATTGAGCACTTAGGGGCCCAGTCATGGAGCCCCGGTGGTAGGCGCTGTCCAGACACAATGGGGTCTTAGTTGGGGATGGGGTCTCTAGGAACTAGTGTAATAGAATTGTAGAATAGTTACCATAAAAAGCTGCATGAGTGTGGTGTCTGGGCTTACTGTATATTAGCTTCTCACCCCATATTTATCAGCAGGAGAGGAGGTGTGGGGAATAGGCTTTTATAAACAAAATCAGCTACCATCTGTTTGGAGTCTGAGATTCAGAGAAACAAGGGAGCTGAGTAACAAACCCGGAATCAGTGACCTCTTGTTCTGCATATTGATCACCTAGATGTAAACCACAACTCTCGATTGCCAGCTACAGTGAATATCCAAGATGCAGCAGCAGATCAGTGGCTACACATCCCCCACCCTTTTCCTCTCAGTTGTTCTAAAGGTCATACACCTATGTTCACCTCTGGCCCTCCGGACAGGGGCGGCTCTAAGGATTTTGCCGCCCCAAGCATGGCAGGCAGGCTGCCTGCCTCCGGCGGTTTGCTTGCGGAGGGTCTGCTGGTCCCGAGGCTTCGGCGGACCTCCCGCAGGCAAACCGCCAGAAGCAGCCTGCCTGCTGCAGAGCACCCCCGCAGCTTGCCGCCCCAAGCACGTGCTTGGCGTGCTGGGGCCTGAATCCGCCCCTGCCTCCGGATAACCTGAGGAGTTATGTTTTTGTAGCTCTGGAGATGCAACTACTTCCCTGACTTCAATTGTATGTGATTAGAATTCAGGAGAAAGCCCCAAATGCCCTGACACTTTGATTAGTCATCTCCCTTGTTTTGCGGTAAAAACCCTACTGGCCAGGTTACTTCCTAAGAGGTAGTTCATGTATTAATATGGGTCTGATGATGGAGATCCAGACCAAACTCCAGCCAGTCGGTTCACATCTGACAGGTTATCACAAACAACCTATTCCCACATGTCATGTGTTAGAGAGAAATACCTGTGTCTGGCTGAATTACCCTCTGGAGCATTTTGACGCCAAAACCTCATTTGACACTAATTTACAAAATTTTTCATCCCCTTGCCACACCTGCCTGTTGTTAACTCAGAAGGCGTAAGAGAATTTATGTTGCTGTGAAACAGGCCTTTTGATAGGCGCAAATGAGTTATTTCTAAACTGAGAAGTGAAAGGTAACATCTACATGCCTGATCAAAGAATTGACACAGTGAGAGTGAGGTTTGTCATAAATTATGAATTAAGGGGCACTGGAATAGAAGAGGGTTAAATTTAGTCACCACTCTCTTTTTAATCTGGACTACAAGATTCTGATACAGAAAGATGAAGGGCAAAATGTCCAGAAGTATTTGAGATCTTGGTGCCACGATCCCATTACTTTCAAGGGGATTGAACTTCCATTGTCGAAGTCCTTCAGGCTCTGCTGAAAATAAATGTTTCCCAAAGGTTGCACATGCATCTTTAGACTATTATCATGGTCATGTCCCCTACCTTGACAGAAGACATTCCTTTCCCATGCGGTCTTGTCGACACACACTGTCTCTGTGGCACTGACTATGCTAGGAAAATTAGGACCTCTAATTTGTGCCATTCAGTGGAACAGGACATGTGGACAAGGCTGATGAGAGTGGGGAAAAGGGGGGGGGACAATTGTACTGGGCTCAGCCGCCTCCCCCTCCCCAAATATCTACAGCAAGTGAAACGTAGCAAACATGACGTACCAGCGACATAAATTTCTCTCAGCAGGCCTGCACATAGGAAGATTCTGGCATTATATCAGTGTTCCCTGAACTTCCTCAGAATAGAAGATATGGTAGTAAAAGCCCCTGAATCTACACACAAGCCTGCACCTTTGACACATCCTGCAAAGCTGTATCAGGGTGAGTTGTGGGTGCTAACTGTGCAGACATAGGCTTTGTAACCCAGACCTGTAAGACATACAGTATTTCAGTGCATAGAAACTTTGGTTTCCATCCTCAAAGTCCCCACATTCAGCACCTGGGAGCACCAGAGATTCCAATTCTACTTTGTGATATGGTTTTCCATGAATTAATAGAAAAATCAAGCTGCATGGGCGAGGCAGCAGCAGCAGCAGAGATATCCCCAGTTTACAGATTTTCAGAGAACCCTAAAATATTCCACTAAGTGACTTCATATAGCTGAGTACTTACAAAAACCTATAATTAAGTATTGATATCAATGGGCAGACATAGCTTCATTTAAAATTCCGACCATACTTGTAATGTCTCAGAGTGCTGACCCCTCTAGGAAAGGGTTGTCCACAGACTTGGATGCTATGAAGTGCCAAATTCAGGCACATTATACATCTTTGGTTTAGATCAGTGGGGAAACAGCTGATCTGATGGTACTTTGGAGAACTGTAAAGAAGTGGGGGTGGGGAAGAGAAGCAAGCAGATGTGTAGCGACCCTGTGTCACAGAGATAAATGTATCAAGCTTTCAGAAGGGGAGGACAAAAGAAAGTGATTTGCATTCAGTGGGACAGGCAAACCCAGATATTCAAAAAAAAAAATTATGCAGGCGGGACAATAAAACCAGTGATTTTAAAGTCGCTCTCTTAACTGCCCTGGAAAAGGCTAGAGAACCCGCACATGCAAAATAAACAGTACAGTGAGTCATTCGTATTAGTCTCAACATCAAATGGTTTAACATTTCAGCCACTCCACAACACCGAGACCAGCCCTTCTGCAGCCAAGTGTCAGAGCATGAATTGCTGCCTAGGAAACAAGAGGGATTCCCTGAGATCAAATGATGTGGAAGCCATACAGCAGGCTCACCAGATGAAAAAAATTTTTTTGTCCCTAAATAAAAGCAATTGGTGGAGGGGGGGAATCTCAGCTGTCTGAGGTGTATGATCTCTCCTGTATCCCCGTTAAAATATGCAACAAGATCTTCTTTTGCAGACATTTGGAGCACAGTCAGATGGGTGGGGGAAAATCTCTTGTAGATTATTATCCATTTCAAGCAAGGCAGACTCTCATCTTACTTGCCCTGAAGAATTCACTTATTAGCCCTTGAGAGACTCCACCTAAGGCAGCAGACAATGCACCATGTTAGACCTGCAGGAATTAAATTCAAACACCGTCAATATCACTATGTCCAAAGTCTCCCACCCACATTGGCATTCAGAGACCTGCGTGGGTTTAGCGAGGAGCAGGGAACTTTGGCTTGAATTATGCAAATATATAGTAGATACACAAACAGAACAGCCGAAGGAGCGAGGAGTTGCATTAATCCAAAATTGCTTACCTCTAAGCATCTTCTAGCATCTGTTTCCCAGACCCAATGTCTGCAGCGACTAATCTTTTCTCCTGTGCCTTCCCAATTAAAACAGCTAAGCAGATGAGCTCGTTCCATCCATCCTGCAGTCTCTCTGATTTGACAGGTCAGCTGCAGCAGCTTCCTTACCACGCCTGCCTGCTAGTCCACTTTCCAGCCAATATCACCCAGACATAGAGTTGGAAGAAAATTAGGGCTCCCACACAGACCTGGAGGCGAGGGAGAATGCAGAAGTGAGGCTTCACTTCCTCCCACCCTCCTTACGTTGGCATCAAAATTAAATCCAGGGCTCACATGATGTTGGAGGGGAAAGCATCTATTTGACAATACCTTTGATGACAAAAGGCCAACTCCCTATGCATTCTGGGCACCCTCTAGTGGCATATGTCCCCAACAGCAGGGCATTGACTAGGGACTGCAGTCCTTTACAGGCTCTGTCTTGCTGCAGTGTGGAAAACATGATGCAATGAGGCATTTTTATTACCATGTTTTTATATAAATGCATCTATCCAATTAATCCCTCTGCCATAGATTAACGAAACCTTTTGAGAGCCAGGAGTTTTGTCTACTGCTTTGTTTTTTTGTGTGTGTGTCGAAAAAAAACCCAGAATCCTATCTCTGAGTTAGATTGTGGAATAGTCTCCCAAGGGACATGATGCAAGAGCAGTAGGAATATCAGCTTATGGAACAATTCTGCTCTAGCAGAGGGAAATTGCTACACCACAAGATTTCAAATTAGCACTGCCCTCTCTTATTTACATGCACCTCCCCTACTTTCTTTTTTTTTTTTTTAAACTCGGCTATTGTTTTTCAACATCAAAGCCTCAAATCCTGCCCAAGATTTAGGTGGCGGGGATAGCTCAGTGGTTTGAGCATTGGCCTGTTAAAACCAGCGTTGTGAGTTCAATCCTTGAGCGGGCCATTTAGGAAACTGGGGTAAAAATCTGTCTGGGGATTGGACTAGATGATCTCCTGAGGTCCCTTCCAACCCTGATATTCTATGATCAAGAAGAGAACATGTACTCAGAAGACCTCAGAGCCTGCACCATCTCTAGAGAAGTGCCGTTGGGAAACAATCATGGCAATAAGATCTTTTCCCTGAAGCAACACTCACAAGCTGGCTGCACTGTTGCTGAGATGATGTCACTACGTAAAGCACTGGAGAAGTGCCTAACACAAGTTGCACGCTGGCTGGGAGCAGCAACGTATTGGCCATTCAGGTAGAAGAGAACGTTGTGACCTCTGCTACAAGACCATGTAGTGCTGCTGCTGAGTGAAGCAGCTCCTTGCTGGATGGCCTGTTGCAGAAGATGCATAACCATGTGCACCTGAGGGCATGAGTTATGGGTTGGAAGGACATATCTATATCACCATCAGGGTAAGATACTACAGGGACATGTAGCAGTATAAAAGCTGAAGATAGACGGGAAGTTAAGTTATGCCATAACCCTCCGCATAAGCCATCCTGGGCGATGAGCAAGTTCAGATCCAGCAGCTAAAGCTAGGATTTGGGCTTTGTGTCTAGTACAGTAAAAATGGCTGTTAATTCTGGTTGGAGATGAAGCCCTGTGGTGCATTTTACCTCTGGTGTTCTATGTACCTCCCAGGGAAGAGGTGGTCAGGGTTTTAGACTAGTCACTTCTATTTCCAAAGGGGAACTGAGATACCATGGGTCAGGCCAGCCACGCTCTCTCTAGAATTAATGGACATTTTGTCGATATTAAAGGGGGGAGAGAGAATCAGGCCAGCAGAGCTCAATTGTGTAGATGGTGCTTCTCCTTTCTATTTAAGGTACTCATATTTTCCCCCATTACCATAGTATCTGAGCTCTGCTCCATCTTCAATGTATTTTTCTTCAACACCACTGTAAGGTAAGGCAGTGCTGTTATCCCCATTTTACAGATAGAGGACAGAGGCACACAGAGGCTAAGTGACTTGCCCAAGGTCACGCACAAAGTCTGTGGCAGAGCAGGTAATTCAACCCACATCTCCCAAGTCATAGGCTAGTGCCCCAACCATAGATTCCAGGGCCAGAAGGGACCATTGTGATCATCTAGTTTGACCTCCTGTATGACTCAGGCCAGCACATAGAGCCTGCCCAAAGTAATTCCTGTTAAAAATTTATACCTGGTTTCCACTTTGAATTTGCCTAGCTTCAACTTCCAGCTATTGGATCACTTTAGGGCAGTCTGCTAGATGAAGAGCCCATTTTCAAACGCGGGCTACTTCTAAACTGTGATCAAGTCGCCCCTTAACTTTCTCTTTGTTAAACTTAATAAACGAAGCTCTACGCGTCTCTCACTATTAAGCACGTTTGCTACTCCTTTAATTATTCTTGTGACTCTGCTATCGACCCTCTTCCATTTAACAACATCGCTTTTGAACTATGGGCATCGGAGCAGGACACAGTATTCCAGCTGTGGTTACACCAGTGTCAAATAGAGGTAAAATAACCTAACCTGACTTGTGATTCCTTTTATGCATCCAAAAATTGCATTAGCCCTTTTGGCCACAGAATTGCACTGGGGCTCATGTTCTGCTGATTATCTACCATGATCCCTAGATCTTTGTCAGAGCGACTGCTTCCCAAGATAGAGTCCTCCATGTAGTATGGCCTATATCTTTGTTTCCGAGATGTATACATTTATCCATATTAAAAACACATTGTTTGCAGCCAGCTTACCAGACAATCCAAATTGCTCAGTATCCGTGACCTGTCCTCTTCATTATTTACCACTCCCCCAATCTGTGTGTTATCTGCAAACTTGATCAGTGATTATATTTTCTTCCAGGTCATTAATAAAAGTGTTAAATAGCATAGGGTCAAGAATCAATCCCTGTGGGAACCCGCTAGAAACACACCTGCTCCAGTGATGATTCACCATTAACAATTACAGTGAGACCTCTCTGCCGAGGTTTAACACATGCCATGTTCATTTTATATCATTCTAGATTTTTTTAAATAAAAAAAATAGAATAATAGTATATCAGGGTTGGAAGGGACCTCAAGAGGTCATCTAGTCCAACCCCCTGCTCAAAGCAGGACCAATCCCCAACTAAATCATCCCAGCCAGGGCTTTGTCAAGCCGGGCTTTAAAAACCTCTAAGGAAGGAGATTCCACCACCTCCCTAGGTAACCCATTCCAGTGCTTCACCACTCTCCTAGTGAAACAGTATTTCCTAATATCCAGCCTAGACCTGCCCCACTGCAATTTGAGACCATGGCTTCTTGTTCTGTCTGCCACCCCTGAGAACAGCCGAGCTCCATCCTCTTTGGAACCCCCCTTCAGGTAGCTGAAGGCTGCTATCAAATCCCCCCTCATTCTTCTCTTCTGCAGACTAAGTAAGCCCAGTTCCCTCAGCCTCTCCTCATAAGTCAAGTGCCCCAGCCTCCTAATAATTTTTGTTGCCCTCTGCTGGACTCTTCAATTTGTCCACATCCCTTCTGTAGTGGGGGGACCAAACTGGAAGCAATTCTCCAGGTGTGGCCTCACCAGTGCCGAATAGAGTGGAATAATCACTTCCCTCAATGTGCTGGCTATGCTCTTTCTACAACATTTTGCAGTATCAAGTCAATGTCTTACAGAAACCTAAGTACTACATCAACCGTATTACCTTTATCAACTGAACTTGTAACGTCATCAGAAAAAGATTTCCCATAAACCCATGTTAATTGACATTAATTATATTCCCCCCCTTTAATTCTTTATTAATTGAGTCCTGTAGCAGCTGCTCCATCTTGCCAGGATCATCCTTCCTCTCCCCATTCTAGTCAATCACGACTGTTTCTTCACACACTTCCTAAACGGTTGCGTAGTGTTCCTGTGCGCCGTTAAACAGCTGACAAGCTCCAGCCCAGAAGTTGCTGGTGTGATTAAACACTCCATCAGCTTGCTGGGGGCTGGTGAAGAAGGCTCAAGTCCATCTATACAAAGCTCACGATCTCAGAGCAATGCAAGTTCTCTTTGGTAGATCATTACAAAACAGCTCCTATTGATAAAACACTTGGCGATGAAAGGTACTTGGCCCTTTTCTAGTGCTCCCATGATTGGGGGCGGGGGCATATTCTCAGCTTTACAGAAGTTATGGTTTCTTGCCCTAGCCAAATTCTGTCACTGGATCCCTGTGGACCAAGTCTACATTACAAGCTAGCGGTGTAATTCTCCTGCTTGTGTCCATGACTAGCACAAGTATAAATAGCAGCGTAGCCATGGGTACTGGCAGCAGAGGCATCGCATTCAGGCAGGTTTGTTCTCAGCACGGCTACGCTATGCTTCTGCTGCAACTACAATATTTACACTTGCACTAGCTGAATGCGAGCAGGGGAGTCACAGCCCTAGCTCACAGCGTAGACACAGCCTCAGATTTTAGGAGCCCGAAGCTGCTGAGCCCCTGTTCTAACCACTACATTGTAGCGGGGGGGAGATTTTCAAAAGTGCTCAGCTTTGGCCTCACTCTGCTCACTTGGATGTCAAAGGTAGAGTTCCCGTTGACTTCCGTGCAAGTGGAGCTAGGCCAATGCTGAGCATGTTTCTCTTCGGGGGCGGGGATTGTGAGATTAGGTACAGCACCTAGCACCGCGGGGTCTCTGTCCTATCAGGCCTCAGGATGGCCCTGGAGTACAAGTAATATTCAGACTGCTTATTCACTTTACATACTACTAATCCTTAATACTTGTAAAAAAAATAAAAATAAAAAAAAACTTTGAAGATGTAAGAAACTAATTAAGCCTTAACACCCCATAATGGAGGAATTATCCGCATTTTACAGATGTGCCAATGGAGATATAATTGATTAACTCATTTGTCCAAAGCTGCAGAAAGGTAATGTCAGACAGGATTAGAACAAAGTCGCACAGGTCCCTCTTGTCCTCTGCTTTCTGTACCAGAACACGCCAGCAGTCAAATAGCTATTTATTCTTGCTGTCTCCCTCCCTTACAAGAGAGTTCTGCCTTTTGTTACCTCTTCAGACAGGCAGTATGTACCATCATATACACATCCCTACCCCATTCCCCTGGCTCTAGGAAGAATCATTTCCCCAATTTGGGATGCTTGAAGGATGATTTTTAGGAGCTCTGAGCAATGTATTTTATCTGAAATCAGTAAGCCTTGAAGCTGCTCAGCAGCTCATCTCTTCTGAAAAGACAGGCCAGGGTGTTTTAAGAGACGGGATCCCCAAAACTACAGCACACAAAAATCAGGAGCCAGTTCTGAAAATCTAGGCTTAAATGCTGGTTTGTAATTGCATCTCAGTTTAAAGATGAAAAGTTCACTGAGGAATTCAGAGGACAGAAACTACTTGTATATAAAAGGAGGAAGTTTTTATAACACAAGTCCATTTGTTTCCTATATTAATGTTTGCCTACACACAGATTTGCACCAAAATAATGAGAGCTGTTTTCATTCACCCCTTTTGTTATTTCTAGGGTTGGCTGGGAAAAAAAATCTATTTCATGACAAATGGACATTTCAAAATTCGTTTTTGTTCCTCATCTCAATAAATCTGCATTTTCCAGCAAAAATCTTTGTAAAATAAAAAAAAAATTTTTTCGACCAGCTCTACTTATTTCTGTGCACATCTGTGCACCTGCTAGCCATTAGGCAAACGTTTCTTTTGCGAAATAAGACTAAGATCAGGCTTCAAGAGTGGGGAAAAAAAAAAACATAAGCTGGAGAGAATATGCAGCTTCTGGTAGTTTATTGATTATTTTTTAAAATAAGTTTTTGTAAAGCAAAAAAAAAAACAAAATAAAATTAAAAAAACCACCCATTCAGGGAAACTTAAGTTTTCATTAAATCTCACTTGAAAAGAAGATCATCAGCGTATCCATAGTGTTTGGCACCTGAAAGACAGTGCAGTTAAGAGACTATAACTTGGAGCAGTTTTACGAAGTTACCTGGCAATGAAAAAAATTTCTAGTGGCAGTGCTTGTCAAGAGTTAGAGTTTAAGGCCAGATCATCCAGTCTGACCGCCTGTGGATCATAGACCACTAAACCCAACGACCAAAAGATTACAGCTCACAGGAGATTAGACTGTTCTATGACACAGGCAGAGAACAGGAGGGACTGGGGCACATCATGCCCCTGAAATTATTAAGTGAGATATACCCAGATATTCTTGGGAAGTCACAGGGGCAGAAGTGGTGTCCCTAGCCTCTGTTTGCCAGAAGCTGGGAATGGGCAACAGGGGATGGATCACTTGATGATTACCTGTTCTGTTCATTCCCTCTGAAGCACCTGGCATTGGCCATTGTTGGAAGACAGGATACTGGGCTAGATGGACCTTTGATCTGACCCAGTATGGCCATTCTGATGACCCTCATGCTGCAGAGGAAAGACAAAAACCTCCCAAGATCACTGCCAGTATGACCTGGGGGGAAATTCGTTCCCAACCCCTCTTATGGAGATCAATTAGACTCTGAGTATATGAGCAAAAAATCAGCCAGCCAACCTCCTGAGAGAATGCTCAGTGCCACATCAGAGCACTGACTTTCCTGGTCCAGTGTCCCATCTCCAGTCATGGCCAACCCTGGTGCTTCAGAGGAAGGAGCTCAAAAAAAGAAACTGCAGAACTTTGACAGCCTCAGAGGCTTACCTAGGTTTATTTATGATGGGGATCATTCCTTGTCACCTCTCCACTTTCATGCCACCCCTTGATTTTTACCCTCAATAATTGCAAAGGAGCAGGTGCAGGAGGCATGCTAATACAGGGCAGAGGAAATACCTTCAAATTCATCTTTCCTGTAGCCACACATGGAGCTCAATCCTCAGCCTGCATAAATCAGCAATAGCTCCAGAATCTGGCCCAGAGCCTCCACTCCTATGGACATCAGCCACCCTGTGCTTTCCCACTGAGTACTGCACAAGGATTTGTAGCATCAAGATTTGTACACTATAATCGGACAGCAAATAAACTAAAAATGCCCTGCGCCAGGTTATTAGATAGTACAGACAACTTACTTCAGATTAGTCAGGAGAGCTTGCCATTTTAGTGATTTGTTTGATACACCTTTAAAAAAAGAAATTCGGATACTTTATTCAAGGATATTCATTAAGTTGCTTCTGAGAATTGTATTAAATAAAAATTTGAAAACAACTGCTGCAGGACAGTTCTTAAAAAGAAGTGCACAAGCCTATATCAGACCTGAGCTCTATAAATACTAGAAAAACTAGAGGGTTTGCAATTAGTTTCACATTCCTTCATAAAAAAGAAGGATATTAAAGCCTCAGCTAACAGAAGCAAGTCGTATTCAGAATCAATATCTGAAGCTTCCTCTCATGCTCTTGTCTGTTACAACTATAGATAAAACAGAGTTGCCTGCAGCCAAGTAGTTGTTTGTGTGAACTACTGTCTACTTTGTAGAACTCTAAATTACAAGATTGGAAACCAGCTTTGCAGCTTTCTTGGTGGCCTGGCCAATGCACAATGCCCTCCCTGTGTTATTTTAACGATTACCGCACTTTAAAAAAGGATCTTTTCCCACACGGTGATCTTCACAATAAGGGTCTTGGGATGGAGCAACACAGAAGCCTGATGTTAAACAAGGATGTATCATTTTTAAATCCTCTTATGCTCTAAAGCAGGGGTAGGCAGCCTATGGCACGCATGCCAAAGGTGGCGTGCAAGCTGATTTTCCGTGGCACTCACACTGCCCGGGTCCTGGCCACCGGTCCGGGGGGCTCTGCATTTTAATTTAATTTAAATGAAGCTTCTTAAACATTGTAAAAATCTTATATAATTAAACTATTGTTGTATGTAAAGTAAATATTACAGACTTATAGAAAGAGACCTTCTAAAAATGTCAGAACGTATTACTGGCATGCGAAACCTTAAATCAGAGTGAATAAATGAAGACTCGGCACAGCACTTCTTAAAAGGTTGCCGACCCCTGCGCTAAAACAAGGGTGCTTCATTGGATAGCTGGATTTTCAGAATTACTGAGCATCCACTTTGTTAAAGTCATGGGGAAGCACATATGCACTGCACCTCTGGGATGAACCCATTTATTTAGGTGCCT